>NC_056740.1:349193069-349533902 GCF_019279795.1 Protopterus annectens
CATTTTTCCATAATTTTGGAGAGGGGAGATAGGATAGCAATGGGGCGATAGTTGGCTGGTTTGGTAGAATTCCCTCCTTTATGGAGTGGGATGACATAGAATTGTTTCCATAGTTTGGGTACTATGCTTTCCTGGTTTGTACGGTTTATAGGTATTGAGACGGTGTAGGCAATGGCACTGGCGGCAATTTTCAGAAATTGAGGGGGCAAAAAGTCGGTAGAAGGTGAGCAGGGTTTAAGTTTAGAGAGCAGAGATCTGATGTAGGCAGTAGGGGCAGGTTCTAAAGAGAAAGTGGGGTTTGGTGTGGTAGGTGGGGTATGGTTTGAAGAAGGGTTAGTAGGAGTATTGCTGATGAGGTTTTTAATGGATTTGATGAAGAAGGAGTTAAGAAGTGTAGCTGTATCAAGGTCAGAGCTATTTGGACTTGGACTAGGTGTGGAAGGCTTACCAGGGTGAAGGAGTTTATTAATGTTACTCCAGAATTGTTTAGGTTTAGAGTGAGAACTCTGTAGTGGTTTCAGATAGTATTCTTTTTTATCATTGTCAGTGTGTTTTTTGGTTTGGTTTCTGAGTCTGCTATAATTTTGGAGATGGGATGGGAAGTTTGTTTTTTTTTTTCCATATGTTCCAGGCTCTATCTCTTTGTAGCATAAGGGTATGAGTGGATTGTGTTAGCCAAGGATTAAAGTTAGCTTTTTGTCTAATTTGTCTGATGAGGGCGAGGGAGTTAAGGGTGTTGAGGAAGATTTCATTGAATTTGGAGACAGCCATATCTAAAGGTAGATTAGTTAAGAAGGACCAATTGAAGGAAAAAAGTAGGTTGTTAAAAGTATCAGGGTTAAAATTGGAGAGTTTACGACAGTCTAAGTTGGTGGAGTCTATGGAGCTGGGGGGAATGTCAGTGAACAAGAGTGGGGAGATGGTCACTGAGAGGGTCAGGAAGAGTAGATGGATTGTGATAGAGGTTAGGATTTGAGGTTAGAATCCAGTCAAGGATTGCACAATTGTTGGCTTGTTTGTTGTATCTTGTGGGAGTTGAGATTAGCTGAGAGAAACCATAGAGGTTAATGCTGGTATTGGGTGAGGCAGAATTTATGGTTGACCAGTTGATATTAACATCACCTAGGATAATGGTCTCATAGGAGATGTTATCTGACAGCCAGGAGAGAATTTCTTCTAGGATGGGACAGTTATTACTGGGGGGATGCAGATTGATGCAATAGCAAGTTTCTTATGGTTATTAAGTTTACAGTTTACTATAAGGTTTTCTGCGGGATGGAAGTTTGGTGGAGGGGTGGCAATTGGATAAAGCTGTTCTGAGTATATATAGTCTTCTAAACTATTCCTTACTAAGTTTTATTTACATTTATTCATGCTTTGTTGAGCCTTCATCAATTACTAAATATTTATACACTCCCTCCTGCTTAAGGTCATTTACATCACATTCCTGTCCCAGACTGGTATTTTCTTCGTGCTGCAACTTTCCTGCATTAAAGGCTGCTTTTGTAAATTTAACAAGACCAAATGACATTCTTAAATCATCTGAAAAAGTTTGACCACTTGTAGCTGTGCTTTCAGTTCCTCAGATGAATTTTATAAATCATCCACAAAAAGAAAAAAAGTCTTTACACTTTGTTGTGTTTTTGGGAGTCAAATTGTAGCCATGACCTAATCTGTTAAACAGACAACTTAATGGAATATGCCCCTTTTGATTTTTATTCCAGGAATTATAATTTGCATTTTAATATTTGGAGAGTTATTAATGGGTCATCAATACAGTCATTCACATGTTGAATAAAATTAACAGGGCAACTTCTATTGGCCCAGACATGATCCCTGGTACCTTACTGGTTAATATTAAGGTGATTATTGTACCAATACTGCATAACATATTTTATATTCTTACATACAATCCCAATAGATAAAAAGGGAGAGAAAGCTGATGTTAAAAACTATAGTTCTAATAATCAGTCATCAGTTGTTAATAAATGCTTTGAAAGATGTGCAATTACGTTATAGTAAAACTAATATTGGATGCATGACTACTGATATTGAACAGCAGGGCTTTGTTAAGTACAGATTTACTTTAAGTAATTTTGGTAATTTTTATGATAAGATCTTAGAAGCTCTGGCTCTAGGTTTAATTCCTCATGGGATATAAACCACAAATGTTTACATACACTAAATATTTACTGTTACACTGTTAGACACATAATGGAATAGCTTAAGAAAAGCTCTAACATATTACAAATACATTAAACAGACATTAACAATTGTACATACATTTGTAAATTAGATTACATTCATATGAAATAAAGACAACTATTACAGTATAGAAGATGCTTATACATTAGTAGATGTTGAACATTGTGCATTTTGAGAGGAGTATTAGTGGGTTTACCGAACAAATAAAGTACAGTTGTGTACACTTCCCATAAATGTAGATGTTCGAGTGTATTCACTGTTGCAGTCATCACACTTGGGTTATCCTGCCAGGGGTAGCCCTCAGTCAGCCCGAATACCAGAGGCTTAGTATTTCTGCATCAGTTGCTGTTGCTCCAGGACTGACGTCAGGTCGTCAGTGGTATAAAATCAGGCAGCTGATGCCATTACATCAGGTTTTTCTTGCCCCATATGTCAGGAGCCCCCCGAATAGGGAGTTAGGTTTTGGTGGAAGATTACCACCAGTAGGAAGTAAATACCAAAAATCCTTGCAGAGAGTGAGGAAGAGAGAGAGTGAGAGAGACAAAGGGGGGTGGAGGGAGGGAAACCAGGACTGCAACAGTGAATACACTCGAACAGCTACATTTATGGTAAGTGCACACAACTGTACTATGTTCTTCGTGTTGTACTGTTGCAGTAATCACACTTGGGTTGATTCCCAAAGCTGAAGTAAAGGGTGGAGGCAGTCTAGAAGTGGCGTGGCTGGCTAGTATGCCCTGCAAGACTGCAGTTGCAAAGCCTGCCCTGGATTTGGAAAAGATAGGCAGGTGGTAATGCTTGGTGAAGGTATGAACAGAACTCCATGTTGCTGGTAGGGACCCCTCTGAGGAAAGCTGCAGAGATGGAGGTTGCCCTTGTGGAATGTGTCCTGACCCCCTGTGGGGGTGGTTTCCTGTGGTGTTTGTACCAAATTGATACAGTGTGCTATCCATTTGGAGATGGTTTGTTTGGATATGGCCTTGCCCTCCGCCCCTGCTGCAAAGCTGAAAAGCAACTGGTCAGTTTTCCCAAAGGGCTTAGTCCTATCCAGGTAGAATCTAAGTTATCTGTGCACATCTAAAGAGTGCAGAATCTTTTCCCCTTATTTTGAGGCTTATGGAAATGTGGGCAAATGAATAGACTGGTTGAGAGCCACACTGGACACCACTTTAGGCATGTCAATTTGGTTAGTCCTGAGGGATCCTGTCAGCATGAAAAATGAAGAAAGGCTCCACAGCCATTAGTGCTTGTCGCTCAAACTCTTCTAGCTGAAGTGATGGCCAGAAGCAAGGCTGTTTTTCCAAGAGAGGAATTTTAACTCTGCTGAAGCTGCAAGCTCAAAGTGGGGTAGTGTGAGCTTTTCCAACACAAAGTTAAGGTCCTAAGCTGGGGTAGGAGTTCTTCTGGGTGGCCTTAAATTGTTAGCCCCTCTGAGGAACTGTTTGATGAGAAGGTGAGAAAAGAGAGGTGGCTCTGTGCTGTAATGAGCAGAGATGACAGAGGCATGAATTTTAATAGAAGAGAAGGATAGACCCCCCCCCCTGTGTAGTAGGTCTGCTAGGTAATCCAGGATGAGAGTTAGGGAGGGCTGTGCTGTATCACCTCCCTTAGCTTGAATCCAGGTGCAATAACTTTTTCACTTGTCAGCATAGGATTTTGGGGATGGGGCTTCTGGCCTCACGTATAATGTTCAAGACTTGCTTGCTTAGGCTGGCAACTGGAGGAGAGGTCACAGAATAAGCCAGGCTAATAAAAAACGAAATAAAATGCACAAACTACTATAAAGCAAACACATTACTGGCTATGGAATAAAGAAAGAGTTGTATCTTATGTTAACCGCTTTTCATTTACTGCATTAGTAAACTTCATTAGACAAAATCAGTAAAATAAATTCACAACAGTTAAATAGTTTATAATTTGGCGCCTCTTATCAACTACAGGAAATGACATCACAAACCTAAATGTTATGCTACTTCCCCCATTGCACGTACCATTATTCATGAGTTAATAAATATTCATGTATATTACTAAACATTCCAAATACACCAAACGCAAACAATATATGCTACTATATAATTGAAAAATTGTTATAAAGTGCTCCCAGGAAACCTGACAGGTATTACAGAGTCCCCTGACTCACACAAATTTATTTTCAAAAATCCTACAGCGGACCCAGAGGTCATCTCCCAGAGACCTAAAGGAATAAAAGCAACCACAGCCAGGAATCCCACCCCTTTGGACAGGGATTCCCGAGCTTTAGACAGATGGGGTAAAAAAGTATACACCTCTGCACCTCCTGCCATTAGAGCACTAAATTGTCAGTTCCACATGTTGAAATACCGGCAACATACATTGGAACTCCTTAAACAAAAATTATCTACCTTTCCTGCTTGTGCAGAAAATAAAGAATTACAGGAGCTTATGCATTCTGCAAACCAAGTTACTAAGCACACCTTGCAATGTGGCTTTGACGTCCTAGAAGCATCCTGCAGGGCAGCAGTCACAGGTTCTGTACTTAGAAAGCATGGGTGGCTTAAGGAACAAACCTTACCAGACCATGTCAAATTAAAACTATTGGATGCACCATTGCACAAAGACAATTTGTTTGGCACCAAGGCAGAAAAGGTCTTAAAAAAAAATGGAAGAAAAAGCTAAATCTATGCAGACAGTTAAAAACGTCTTGCAAGTCCAGCCTCCGAGGTTCAGTATGCATTGCCACTCCAAGCACTGCTCCTTTCCAGCCCCCTCAAGGCGAGCTCAGACAAGACCTAGGGGAAGCAGACCCCCTCAGACAGCAGTCCCAGGGAATGCAGAGGTCTAAGCAACGGAGTTCCTCTACTTCAAAAACAGGGAGTGCTAAGCCACTCCCTTATGGAAAGAACTCACAATGGCTTTACACCTCCACCCCTTACCCCTGCCCACATGCTTGTGCCCCTAGGAGGAAACTCTCCTCTCATGCAAAATACTGGGCTTCCATCACCAATGACCGATGAGTCCTCAACATAGTGTCCCAGGGATACACATTTTATTTCCACACACTGCCAGCCCCAAAAGGGTTCCCAGATCTTCCTCCAAACCAGTGGGCAGAGGCACAAAACCAAGTCCATTCCCTGCTCTCCATGAGGGCAATACAGTCTGTTCCTGCAGACCAGATAGGCCAAGGTTTCTATTCCAGGCTTTTCCTGGTACCTAGAAAAGAGGGCACCTGGTGCCCAATCCTCGATCTATTAATTCTAAACACTTTCCTGGTGATACCAAAATTCAAAATGCTCACCTTCCAGCAGCTTCTTCCTATGCTATCCAAGGATGCTTGGTTAGCCACCCTAGACCTAAAAGAGGCCTATCTACACATCCCAATCAGGGATTTTTGCAGGACATATCTACGTTTCAGGGCAGGATCTATGCACTTTCAGTTCTCTGCACTTCCCTTTGGCTTATCCACTGCTTCCAGAGTTTTCTCAAAATGCTTGGCTCCTGCCATTGGTTTTTGCAGACAAAGGAATATTCAAATTTACCCCTACCTAGACGACTGCCTGATTCAGGCAGACGGTCAGGAAAAGGTATTACAGCACCTGACCTTTGTAAAGAACCTACTGACCTCCCTGGGGTACACTATAAACGAAAAGAAATCCAAACTAGTCCCCACTCAAAACATTGTATTCCTGGAAGCAAGCCTGGACACAGCATCCCAGATGGCATTCCTTACTTCAGAAAAACAAGCCTATCTGACAGGCTACTACTCTCAACTAACCACCAGAACCCAGTTATCCGCAAGAAAAATCCTGCAAGCTCTAGGGTTCATGGCATCCTGCATTCTATTTATTCCATATGCCAGACTGCATATGAGGAAACTTCAATGATACTTAAAAAGCCTTTGGTGTCAACAGTCTCAGGACCTGGAAACTATCATACCTATGATACCTTGGCTAAGGAAAGATTTTCTTTGGTGGGCAGCAGCATGCAACCACAACACAGGCCTTCCCTTTTCACAGCCCCACACCGCCCAGACCCTAACCACAGATGCATTAGACTATGCCTGGGGTGTACACCTGGATGGCAGGTGCATTCAGGGCCATTGGAGCCCAAATCAAATGTATCTGCACATCAACCAAAAAGACATGCTAGCTGTTCAGCACGCTTTGACAGCTTTCAGACCCCTACTATCCCCGGAGCCTCTACTGATCAAAACAGACAACACCACAGTGATGTGGTACAGCAACAAGCAGGGAAGAACTCACTCCTATCCCCTCTACAGGCTAGCCATGACCCTTTGGCACACGGCTTCAGCCATGCAAATTTACCTGATTGTTATAAAGTGCCTAAGATACTAAATTAAATATGTATACATTTATATACATAAAGTATTCATTTTCATGGGAGCAGGTGGTAAGGTGTCAGGAGTTAAACTATATTCCATGAAAAGTTCATCCACAACATCCAGGACAGGAGGGATAGCTAAGGGTCTGTGCTGTGGTAAATCTAAAAATTCCCGGAGTCTCTTTTTGGACTGAGGATAATCCTGACATTCCCAAAGAAAATGTTCTCTCAAAGTATTAAGAAGTTATGTACTCACCATAACGTTCCATCTGAGTAGGTGACTTCATTTGTCTGCAACCTTTGGGTCTTGGATCCGACTTCGGATCCGAGCCGACAACTTATTTTACAGCTTATGGATCTGAGCTCCTAGCTCCTCCCCTTACCCATAATCCCCTGCCAACCCTGATTGAACTCAGATCAAGTTTGCCCTTATACCAAAATTCAGACCAAAAACGTCCCGAAAGAGACTAAGAAAGGACATTCAAGAATTAACTTCTGAAGGTGAGAGGGAAGGAGGGGGGGATGGTTGCAGACAAATGAAGTCACCTACTCAGATGGAACGTTATGGTGAGTACATAACTTCTTAATCTGAAGTAGGGACTTCATTTGTCAGCAACCTTTGGGACAGAGTCCCCAGCTACCTGAATCTTGGGCGGCCTTCTTGGAAGGATGTTCCGGAGCACTGCGGAGCCAAAGGATGCTCTCCCTCTGGAAATAACGTCCAGCTTATAATGGTTGATAAAGGTATGAGATGAGGCCCAAGTGGCTGCAGAGCAAATATCATCCAAAGATACTCTAGATCTAAAGGCGGCAGAAGTAGATATGGAGGAGTAGAATGCTCGCATTCTGAGGTGCGGGCCTCCCAGAAGTTTTATAGGCCAGAAGAATACACTGTGAAATCCATCATGATAAGGTGACCCTAGAAATAGCTTTACCAAAATTAAATTTGGCAAAGGAAATGAACAACTGATCGGATTGCCTGTGACCAGCAGTCCTATGGATGTAGATGCGCAGTTGTCTGTGCACGTCTAAGGAATGCAGCTTGTATTCTCCTTTATTCTGGTACTTAGGGAAGAAAACTGGCAGGTTAATGGACTGATTGATATTGGTTTCTGAGGCCACCTTAGGAAGAAAGGAGGGATTGGTCCTGAAGTACACTCTGTCCTGATGAAAAATCAAGTAGGGAGGTTTTGCACAAAGGACCTGAAGTTCGGAAACTCTTTTCGCTGAAGTGATGGCGACAAGGAACGCCGTTTTCCAGGAAAGATATTTAAGTTTGGCCGAGGCAGCTGGTTCAAAGGGAGGGGCAGTCAAGGCTTGAAGAACTAATGATAGATCCCAAGGAGGTACAGCTTCCTTGACAGGAGGCCTGAGCAGGAAAGTACCCTTGAGGAAGGTTTTACATAATTTCGCAGTCATCAAAGGACCTGTCCTGTGTCCCACATGGTAATGAGAAATGGCTGCCAATTGAACCTTGACCGTAGAACAGCTAGCTCCCCGTTGAAAAAGTCCGGTGAGGAAATCCAAGACGGACGGTAACAAAGCCGTGAAGGGATCTATGTTATGGTGTTCCACCCAGATGGAAAAACACTTCCATTTACTACGATAGACTCTTCTAGTGGAAGGTTTATGTGCTGCCACCAAGATGGCTTTAACTGGTGAAGAGATGCCGGGAGTCCTGACTAAGAGTGGAACTGGAGCAGTCAAGCTGTCAGCTTCAGGTTGTCCGGATTTGGGGTCGGTAGACCTAAGGGATGGGATATTAGATCCGGAATGGGATCCAGAATCCAGGGAGGATTCACCAGATGAGACCACAGGTAAGGGAACCAAGTTTGACGAGGCCAGAATGGGGCAATGAGGATCATTCTGCTCCCCAACCGAGAGGCTTTCTGTATAAGTTTCAGCATCAGGGGTAGAGGAGGATAGGCATAAAGTATACCGGGAGGCCAAGCATGCACTAGAGCGTCTCTCGGGGTTTCCCCAAGGGGGGAATCAGAGCGAAGAAAAGTACAGTTTTGTACCTACCATAAATGTAGATGTTCGAAGATCCACATTGCTGCAGTCCTTACACTTGGGTATAGCGCTGTCCTCGGTCGGCCCGAATACCAAAGTATATGGCTGACGCCGGTCATGGCGCATTAAACTGACGCCAGGACGTCAGGGTATAAATGCGCATGACCGACGTCATATCCTCAGTCTTTTCTTGCCCCAGATGTCAGAAGACCCTAAACAGGGTAAAATCAAAACACCACCAAACACTAAACACCCCTACACCCCAAACTATGTACAACTTCTAACAATTATATAATAAAGTACTAACCTAACCACACAACCACCCCCAAACACAGAGGGGAAGGAGGGAGGGTTGACTGCAGCAATGTGGATCTTCGAACATCTACATTTATGGTAGGTACAAAACTGTACTATGTTCTTCATCTCACATTGCTGCAGTCCTTACACTTGGGTAGATTCCCAAAGCAGAGGTGAGGGAGGATGGCAAATCAAAGAGAAGCAGGAGCTGTCAAAATGCCCTGTAAAATAGCAGTGGCAAAACCAGCCCTAGATTTAGAGTAGAGAGGAAGGTGGTAGTGCTTAGAGAAAGTATGTACTGAACTCCAAGTAGCTGCCTCCAAAATGTCCTTAGTTGCCACTCCCTTAGAAAAGCTGTAGAAGTGGCAGTAGCCCTAGTGGAATGAGGTCTAATCCCTGTTGGAATCTGCTTGCCATGATGGGAATAACAAATGCAATGCAAAACCCAATCCATTTAGAAAGAGTTTGTTTTGACACAGGCTTGCCCTGAGAACCTAAAGCAAAAGAAACAAACAACTGTTGAGACTGCCTGAAACTCTTAGTCCTATCTAAGTAGTAGCGTAACTGCCTGTGCACATCCAAAGTATGCAAAATCTTTTCCCCCTTGTTTTGGGGTCTGCATAAAAGGTAGGTAAATGAATAGTTTGGTTTAAAGACACACTTGAAACCACCTTAGGCATAAAGGAAGGGTTAGTACGTAAAGATACCCTATCCTTATGGAAAATCAAGAAAGGCTCAACAGCCATAAGGGCCTGCAATTCAGAAACCCTTCTTGCAGAGGTAATGGCCAACAAAAAAGCAGTCTTCCATGACAAATATTTTAACTCAGCCGTAGCTGCAGGCTCAAAAGGTGGCAGAGTGAGCTTTTCCAACACATAATTGAGGTCCCAAGCAGGAGTAGGAGCTCTTCGTGGAGGTCTTATGTTCTTTGCCCCTCTGAGAAATTGCTTGAACAAGGAATGAGAAAACAAAGGTGGATCACAGTCATAGTGAGCTGAAATTGCTGCAGCATGAATCTTAATGGAAGAGAAGGACAAACCCTTGTCCAATAACTCAGTAAGGTATTGAAGAGCCACACTCAAATTAGGCTCAGAAACATCTAAATCCTTTGCTGCACTCCAAAACAAAAATCTCTTCCACTTGTCTGCATACACTTTCCTTGTACTAGGTCTCCTAGCTTCCATAATCACATTCAAAACTTGTTGAGGAAGTTGAGCCCTGCTATGAGCTAAAACAGGATATGCCATGCTGTGAGATGAAGAGAGTGAAGCTTGACATTGAGTAGATGACCGTCCTTTTGGGACAACAGGTGTGGAATCAAAGGTAAGGGCCACGGTGGTTCCCTTATCAAATTTCTCAGTAGTGGGTACCAATGCTGTCGGGGCCAATCTGGAGCTATCAGGATCATTCTTGGTTTGTCCTGTCTTACCTTTAGCAGTACCTTTAGAAGTAGAGGAAGAGGTGGGAAGGCATATACATGAAGATTTTTCCAACTGAAAGAAAGAGCATCCACTTTCCAAGCTGCCTGGTGTATCCTTTTTGTGCAAAACTTTGGCAGCTGGTAGTTTAGAGGAGAAGCGAACAGATCTATGTCTGGCGTTCCCCATGACACTGTTAATTGTTGAAATACATGAAGATCCAGTTTCCACTCGTGGGGATCCATGATTTGTCTGCTTAACACATCTGCTAAGGAGTTCTGTACTCCCGGCAGAAACCTTGCCTGAAGATCTAGTTGTAAACTGAGAGCCGTGTCCCACAAAATCATTGCTTGTCTGCATAGAGGGTAAGAATGTGTACCCCCTTGCTTGTTGATGTACCACATGACAGTTGTGTTGTCTGTTAGAATCAACACCTGCCCTGGAAGAAGTAATTCCTTGAAAGCTGTTAATGCAAACTGGACTGCTAACATCTCCTTCAGGTTGATATGTAGATGTTGTAGTCTGGCAGGCCACTTGTCCTGTATCCATTTTCCATTGAGATGAGCTCCCCAAGCTTTGTCCGAGGCATCTGTTGTTAGAATCTGACTCGCCTCTGGCCGGGTCACAGAAAGTCCCTTGTTTAGGTGACATTGCTGAGCCCACCACAAGAATTCCTTTTGGATGCAAAGTATTATTGGAATGACAGTGTCCAGATCCTGGCAGTGCTGTGTCCATAGATTCTTGAGATACCATTGTAGCTTTCTCATATGCAGTTTGGCATTGGGAAGCACCAGAATACAAGATGCCATGAACCCTAAGGCTTGAAGGACTGTCCTTGCAGTCAGCCCGGACTGGTGTGATAGTTGTTGGAAGTAAAGGGAAAGATTCTTTTGTTTGTCCGGGGTCAAAAAGGCCATCTGGGTTGCTGTATTCAGTCTCACACCCAGAAAGCACATGTCCTGAGAGGGTACTAGACTGGACTTTGTTTCGTTCACAGAATACCCCAGGCATCTTAGCACTGCTATCACATATTTTAAATGCTGTAGAATCTCGTCCTTGCCTTGAGCCAGAATCAGGCAATCGTCCAAATAAGGATAGATCTGTATTCCTCTCAATCTGTAGAAAGCTATCACTGGAGCCAGAACCTTTGTGAATACTCTGGGTGCAGTAGATAAGCCAAAGGGCAATGCAGAGAATTGATAGTGTGAATTTCCAGCTCGAAAACGCAGATACTTCCTGCAGCCTAGAGTGATAGGAACATGAAGGTAAGCCTCTTTGAGATCCAAAGTTACCATCCAGTGATCTTTGCCCAGGAGAGGTAAAAGCTGTTGCAATGTGAGCATCTTGAACTTGGGAATGTCCAGAAAGGTGTTGAGGATAGACAAATCCAGAATTGGTCTCCACGTGTTCCCCTTTTTTGGTACTAGGAATGGCGAGAATAAAATCCTAGGCCCCTTTCTGCCATAGGCACGTTGTATGGCACCTATCTGGAGTAATAGAGAAATTTGTCTGTAAGCTTCTAATCTGTGCTGAGGAGGAATGTCTGGCATGCCCTTGAAAGGTGGTAAGGTATGGAAATAAAATCTGTAACCGTGGTGAATGATATCCAATACCCATCTGTCTTGGGTAATTAAACTCCAGTTCTCCTTGAAAAGTGTCAGTCTTCCTCCCAAAGGTGCTGTCAGACGGGAAGGGTCTGGCAGTTGTAAAGGTAGGTCATTGGGTCTGTCTACGAAAGGGCTGACCCCTGCCCTCACCTGAAGACTGTGCAGGTGAGCCCCCTGTCCTGTATCTAAAAGAACCCTGAGCTCTGCCCCTAGCACGCCTAGACCTACCCCTAGACTGGGAATCATAAGAAGGATATGTCCACGCCTTGCTTGGCCAATTTCTACTAAACTTTGGAGGTTGAACCTGTAAAAAATCTTTAACAGTGTGCATAGATTTAGCTTTGTCTTCCATTTTCTTTAAAACTTCTTCAACAGGCGAACCAAACACCACATCAGATTGTAAAGGGGCATCCAAGATCCTTGACTTAACATGCTCAGCTAAATTCTGATCCCTTAGCCAGGCGTGCCTGCGTAGGACAGTACCAGTGGCAGCCACCCTGGAAGAGGCCTGTACAGCATCAAAACCACATTGTAAGGAATGCTTACCCACCTGTTCAGACACATGCACCAGATCTTGTAACTCCTTACATTCAATACCTTCTGCCAGAGCATCTACCTTAGACTTTAACTGTGAAAGAAGATAGATCTGATATCTCAGCATGTGGAATTGACAATTCAAAGCCCTCATGGCTAAAGTTGAAGAAGTATAAACTTTCTTACCCCATCTGTCTAAAGCCCTTGCCTCTTTATCCGAGGAACCGATTTTTAACAACAGAAGCCTTAACCCCTTTAGGTCCCTGAGTAACAGTCTCTGGATCTGCCCTAGGGCTTTTAAAAGATACTTGTGAGCTTCAGGCACCCTATAGTATCTGTCCGGCTAACAGGAGCGGGAGGTAAAGAATCAGGGTTAAGAGAAGCCTCTGCAAAACATCTTCCACCACAGAAAGAACAGGAGGTATAGCTAAAGGCCTATGCTGGGGTAAAACAAAATTCCCTAAGTCTTTTCCTGGAATCAGAGAAATCCTGACCTTCCCATTTAAAATGCTCCCTCATGGAATGGAGAGTCTCTGAGAATGAGAAATCCTCAGGAGGAGAAGCAGTAGGAGTGGTGTCATCCACATCAGAATCAGAATAATGAGAAAACTCCTGTAAATCTTCAGCCGAAGACTCCGAAGCATCAGAATCCTGTTCAAAATTCCCAAATTCAGGATCTACCCTAGGCCTTTTGTCAGGAGGAGGCATAGAACCCCTAATCATAGTAATTAAATCTTCAGCCATCTTAAGCATATGTCTCTTGGGCACAGGGCCTGAAGTACTAGGAGAGACACCTGTAACTGCTAAACCTGGCCTGCCCTTGGAAGAAGCCTTTGTAACAGTAGGGGAAGGCCTAACCACCTTAGGAAGAGAGGGAAGGACAGCTACCTGAGAAGCCCCTTCAGCCTGGCCTACCTCCTGTGAAGACACATCCTGTAACAATAAAGTCTCTCCCTGGGACTCTAAGGAAACTTCTGTTTGGGCCTCTGGCTCAACCGAGCTCTCTAAAGAACCGACGTCCGGGACGGACGGTTCTTCTAACCTAGGCCTAGGTGCTTTGTCCTTGCGTTTCTTGAGGGCCGGAGCATCCGACGGCATTTTGTAATTGCACCACTTCGAAGACTAACCTGGCACAGTCTAATCTCCTCTTTATAGTACGTTTGTTAAATCTAGCACAAGAGGACACCCAACAACGCCGTGCTCAGGCCTAAACAAGGTATACACAAGTTATGGTAATCCCTATGTGGTATTTGTTTCCCACAAGAAATACAGTTATTTACTTTTCTGACATCCGTAAACTACTGAGGCAAGAAAAAACCAAAATATTCCCCAACGGGGTACTTAGCCAACTTGGATTCGGTCTGAAACTCCGGTTTCGGAAAATCTCAGGACGCCAACCTGCACTCGCAATTTTGCTTCTGCATCGGACCACGCGGCAAAAAAGACTGAGGATATGACGCCGGTCATGCGCATTTATACCCTGACGCCCGGGCGCCAGTTTAATGCGCCATGCCCCACGTCAGCCATATACTTTGGTATTCGGGCCGACCGAGGACAGCGCTATACCCAAGTGTAAGGACTGCAGCAATGTGAGATGAAGAACATCTGGAGCATTTCGTATTTGAGGGAGTGGCAAAAAGATCGCAGCAGGGTTGCCCCCATTCGGCAAAAATCCGCTTTGCTACCTGGGAATTGAGAGACCACTCGGAAGGGGAAAGAATAGTGCGGCTGAGCTTGTCCGCCAGAATGTTGGACCATCCTGGAATGTGCGTTGCGATAAGAAAGCGGTTGGTGGAGATCGCCCATTCCCACACCCACATGGCCTCTCGACAGAGAGGGTAGGACCTGGTTCCCCCCTGTTTGTTGATGTACCAGACAACTGACATGTTGTCCATCTGTATCACAATAGTTCCTACGGGGAGAAGGTTCTGAAGTGCTTGCAACGCCAATAGCACCTCCCTCATCTCCAGAACATTGATATGCAAGGAGGTCTCTGTGTCGTTCCACGTGCCTTGGACCGTTCTGCCTGAGCAATTCCCCCACCCAAGGCGAGAGGCGTCCGTGGTCACCGTGGCGAGGGGAGGCGGCGTGCAGAAGGGTCATCTGGTATGGAGGTCCGGGGACTGGAGCCACCATAAGAGGGCCCTCCTGCAAGCCCTGCTGAGTGAGATAGGGTGACTGAGGGGAAGAAACTGAAAGGACCATTGGACTAAAAGGGTCCACTGTAGCACACTGATATTCAAACGAGCGCATGGAAGAAGAGTTATTGTTGCCGCCATGGAGCCTAGCACCCTCAGGACCAATTCCGCCAGTGGGGCTTTTGATTGGAGAATGGCCCACACATGAAGCCTCAGGTTTTGAAGTCGCTCCGAAGTGAGGAATGCTCGCAGACTTCTCGTATTTAGTTTGGCCCCTATGAACTCTATCACTTGTGTCGGAGCAAGGGAGGATTTGTCCATGTTGATTGTAATGCCTAGCTGGGGAGCTAGCCGGAGAAAGTAATTTCCGGCTGCGCAGAGTAGATGCCTTGTTGGGGCGGACAGGAGCCAGTCGTCCAGGTACGGGAAGACCTGCATTCTCTGGAGTCTCAGGTGGGGCGCTATCACTGCTAACACTTTGGTAAACACCCTGGGGGCTGTGGTGAGACCAAAGGGAAGGACCCTGATCTGATAGTGACTGGCTCCCAGCCAGAAGCAGAGAAACCGCCTGGATCGTCTGTCCATTAAAATGTGGTAGTACGCATCCTTGAGGTCTATTGAGCACATCCAGTCGCTCTCCCGCAAGAGGGGGAGAATGAATTGGAGGGTGACCATCCGGAATTTTTTTTTGGTTACTGACAGGTTCAAGAGTGAAAGGTCGAGGATCGGTCTCAAGTCCCCTGTCTTTTTTGGCACCAGAAAGAACCTGGAGTAAAACCCTAATCCGAGCTGATCTGGGGGGATGGGCTGGATGGCTCTTTATTCTAGCAGCTGCTGAATTTCTGCAGCTGCCGCCTCCTTCTGATCACATGGTACATCGGGGAGGTTTTTGAGTCTGGGGACATGGTGCAGTGGAATTTTGTAACCTCTGGATATGATACGAAGCACCCAGAGATCTGACGTAATGGACTCCCAAGCCGCCAGGTGCTTCGAGAAGCACCCCCGACTGCCTTCAGAGTGAAGCAGTCAGGCAATCCCTCAGGGCTGCTGTGTGGGCCGATCAGAGAAGGTTTCTCTGGACCCAAAATTTTTCGGGGCCCCTCTGCCTCTAGGGCGGCGTCCTCCCTGTCCTCCTCTGTCACAGAAGGACTGGTTGTCCGGAGCAGGATGGGAATGTTGCGATTTCTGGAACCACATCTTTTTCTGTCCCTTTTGGTTCTTGGAGAAGGACCTCTAGGGAGCAGAGAAGCGGACTCCGACGGCAGACAACGTCTTCCCGTCCTTTTTGCTCTGTACAAGTGTCTTGCGAACGGTCTTGCCAAACAAGGCAGAACCATCAAAGGGGGCATTCGCAAAGGACGCCTTAAAGGGCTCCGCGAAGTCACAATGTCGGAGCCAGGCCTGACGTCTCATGACTAGACCCACTCCACTGGCTCTAGCGGCTCCCTCTGTCGCATGGGACAAAAGCCGCATAGAGGTATTTGAAACAGATCTTAGAGTGGCCACACGAGTGGAGTACAACTGCTTGTCATCTGCCGACATGGACTCTGGGGGGGAAGCAGCATATTCTTTGATAAGATCTCGCTGCATCCTGATGATATGTGCCATGTAGTTCAGGGACCTTACTGAGAAGGTCGCTGAACTAAATACCCGCTTCCTAAAGCGATCCATCGAGCGGGACTCCTTGTTCGGTGGATGGACCGAGGGGCTCTCCTGAGCTAATTCCCTCTTAGTGGCTGCTGCCATCAACATGGCATCTATGGGGGGACCCTTTCTCCAATGGGACCGGTCTGCAGGGGGACTCAAAATTCTATCTGGGTGTTTGGGGACTGGCTCCACAGTGTCCGGCTCCTTCCACGCCCTGGTGGTGATAAGGTCCACCAGAGGGTCGGCCGGAGGGGACACCCAAGAGGTAGAAGGGCTTGCTTCGAATGCCTCCAGGAACACGGATTCATCGGAGGAAGCCTTGAGGGCAGACCACCCCCTCCGATCCTGAGCATTTCCATGATGTCTCCAAAGGAGACATCCTCGGGGGGTGACCTTGGGGAGTCCTCCCCTTCATCCAAGTCCGTGTCCTCTGTTAAGGACTCTGGGGAGTCCACGTGTCTCCTCTTACACTTATGCTTGCAAGGCACTTCCTCGAGGGGACTGTCCGAGGAGGTCTCACCAGCAATATCCTGTTCCAGTGGAACAACCTGGGACATCGAAGCAGGCTGTCCCTGTGGCCGGGTGATGGAAGCCTGACTCAGCAGAGAGGGAGTGCAGGGTGGAACCGATGCAAGGACCGGGGGGGTCTGGATGCTCTCAACAGAGCCCTCTTCATTGCATCGAAGGCCGAGGGGGAGCTGCTCTCCCTGGGGTTCGAAAGCTGACTCCCACTCGGATCCAATGAAGGGATCGGAACCAGAGCCGAGGCCATCGAATCTGAAGGACCCGTGTGCTCCAACCTGGATGGAGCCGAAGGCACACTGAATCCCTTGGATCCGAAGCTTGGCCCACGGCTCTGACAGGTCGGATCCGACGAAGGACCCGACAGACTCAAGGGCAGGGTCGGATCCGAAGTACCCAGTACTGTCAGCGCCAACCCACCCCCGGCTCCAATGCTGCCCGGCTCAGAGCGCTCCGAACCCGGGAAGCGGGTCAGAGAAGGAGCTATCGGGGCAAAGAAAGGTGTCGAGCTCCCCCCTCGAAGGGGGGGGGGGGAGGCAAGAGCACTCCCATCTGCAGCTGGGCCTGGATGAACCTTCTCATCATCCGGTCCAAGTCTGCATCAGAAAGACTGAAAGTAGATCTCGACGAGGCCACCGAGGCGGGCCGGGAATGCCGCCTCGATGACCTCGATGGAGATCAGGTCTCCTCCTCCTCCTTGGGCCCTGTGGAAAAGCAAGGGGTTCGGATCCGAGGAGGAGGGGACCTGAAGTGTAGGAGAAGCCCTAGCTGGCCGGGGGCGAGGCCTCGGCCCGCCGCTTGTTGTGCTTCTCCCTCCTTTTCTCCCTCCTGGCCTCCCTTTCCTCTGGCATCTTAGTGGGAGTTTGAGTCCCATCCGGGGGAAGAGGGGCAGGAGTGGCTACCACCGAGGACTGAGGAGGAGCCACGGGAGTACCGGAGGCCGAAGCCGAATCCGAGGGCAAAAGTCCCTCCAGGATCAGCTTCGACCTCTGCTCTTTCAGTGCCCTGGGGTTGAACGCTACGCAAATGGAACACCCAGAGGACAGGTGTTCAACCCCAAGGCACCGAACACACCGAGTGTGGCCATCCTCCGGTGAAAGCTTAAGGACACACTCGGTGCACTTAGAAAAAATGGGTTTTGGGGCCTCCGACATTAGAAAACAAATAAGGTAAACTACACAAACACACCAGGCCCCAAAAACACAAGCAACACATACATACTCTACGAACCAGTGAGGGGAGGAATTACACTAAAAATGAATGAAATTAACGAAAAGGGATCCTAAACCATACACACTGTTGAATTAAACCAAAATAAATTCTAATTTAACAAGTTTTGAAGACTTATCTGATAAGTCGCCAGGAGCTCTAAAATCCAGCTGTCTCTTCTAAGAGCGGCAAACTAGATCTGGGGTCAATCAGGGTTGGCAGGGGATTATGGGTAAAGGGAGGAGCTAGGAGCTCAGATCCATAAGCTGTAAAATAAGTTGCCGGCTCGGATCCGAAGTCGGATCCAAGACCCAAAGGTTGCTGACAAATGAAGTCCCTACTTCAGATGTAGGGTTTCACCAAAAGAAAAATCCTCTGGAGGAGAGGCAGAGGGAATGGATTCCTCTGCATTTGAATCCTCATAAGCAGACAAGGGCATGTCTTCATATTCTGAAACCTCAGAGTCGGACTCCTGGTCAGATAAAGCTGCTGGGGACAAGTCTCTTTTTCTTTTAGAAGGGGTAGGCTGGCTTCCCCTAATAAGCATGATAAGCATTTTAAGCATTTGAGATTGAGGCATGGAAGCAGGTGCTTGAGTTTGGGTTGTCTGTTTTTTTGGCGTAGGTTGTACCCTGGGCCTTAGAAACTCGGTAATTTTAGAAAGAACCAAAGTCACAAAGGAAGTTGTCGGTTTGTGTCAAATATCGGTAGTGCAAAGAACTTCCTCGGAAGCCGGTGCCTGCTCAGCGGCTCCGGACCCATCCAAGGTAGAGACATCCACAGGACCCTTAGTCAAAGAAGTGTCTCGCTGCATACCGGACTCCAAATGGGTCTCAGTAGCGGCCTGCGAATCCATAGAAGCGGGCATCAGGGGCTGCAAAAGCACCTCACTGAGTACCAGTGAACTGGTAACTAGTTTAACCGAAGCTTTGCCTGCAGTTTTGGACCTCTGCAGTCTGTCTCTGTCTTTATCCTTACGTTTTTTTCGAAGCTCGGTAGTCGGATGGCTTATCGAAGCCATTTCAGAAAATGGAGATCGAGAGCAAAAGTATTTAGCGATGATAAGGGCCCAACGACGTATAGCTCTGGCACTGAACAAAGCACTAAACAGACAGCGAGGGACGTCGTCTGGGCCTAAACAGGTGAAGCAGTAAAATGGAAATCTCGGTGTGGTATTTGATTTCCACAGGCGAGACAATTGTTAACCTTTTCTGACATTGGTTAGAGCAAGAAAAAAGGATCCCCAATGGGGTACTTAGCTTTAGAAGACTTCAACTTCAATTTCAGAAATGAAAAACTCAGGTAGCGTCCAACTGGCACTCGTGCAAACTGCTTCTCCTTTGGGCTCCTTGGCAAGAAAGACTGATGTAATGGCGTTGGCTGCCTGATTTTATACCACTGACGACCTGACGTCAGTCCTGGAGCGACAGCAACCGATGCAGAAATACTAAGCCTCTGGTATTCAGGCCGACAGAGGGCTAACCCTGGCAGGATAACCCAAATGTGATGATTGCAACAATGAAACACAAAGAACATCAGATCATGTAATTAGCGCTTAGATAAGCAAAGAATTGAAGGTGAAGGAAGGAACTAGGTAGGGCAAGAAAATGGCAATCTTGCAGTTAAAAGGTGAGGTAGGTTTATATTAGAAGTACAGAGGTGGGGGTGAGCAATGCCACAAAACAATGTATATGGCTGACACATGCCAGTAAAACTGTTCAAGTAATGGTGAAGACTAAAATATTTTTCTCAAAGTCATAAGGAAGCAAGGAAAGGAAGGAAAGTAAAACATACAACTCCTAGACAAAAAGCACTCTTCACACTGGACTAGACAGTCAAGTCAGAGAGTCAGGACTCATCGCACACAGTCCATCTCATCCCACAGGTCTCAAAGCTACACCACCAAACACACACACAAACAAACACAAAAAACACTTTCATTCAAGAAAAAAATCTGCTCAATCTGCTCCAAGACAGAGAGAGAGACCTCCAGCAGAAACCTCAGGAACCTCCACCCCCATCACAGCAAAATAGCCCACAAACTCAGTGTGTGTGTGCCCTCAACCCACAGCCCATAAGGCATAACAATGTACCCAACACTCTAGTCATAGGTGACTCTGTCAAAAGATTCTCGTGTCATTCTATTCTAATCAAGTATCTGTCTGCCTGGGATGACATGATTGACAGACAGACTGACAATGCTTGCCAGAGATGGCCTGCACCATTGACATCTATGTTGGACACTAGTTCAAGGCTTCAGAGAGCACCCCTGCATTACCAGGCTATATTCATGTCATGTCCTTCGCGACCCAACTAACCTGGACTGAAACACAGAGTAGGGTCCATATTCATTAAGGATATCCACACCTCCAGGCTACTTGCTCAGCATGAACTTGCCATGCCAACCTCCCCCCACCTCATTTCTCCTCTCTTCTTGATACACCTGGAAAATATTGGGGATACAACCCAACACCCTAATAATGGGTGGTGTTTTCCTACCACCATTAACTGGGAAAACTACCTTGCCACCAACTTTGCTGCTCGCTTTTTTCTGGAATTCATAAATTCCAATGCCTTGGATCAACTCAATTCCTCGTTGGTCAGATCCAACCACAAGCTAATCACCTTAGACATCCACATCCCACCCCCATTAGGGAAACCACTGTAAAAAATTCTCCAAAGCCAACTTCACGCTTCTTAAGGCAGAAGTGGCAAACTTCACGACACACATGCAGGCGGACAAAAGAGGTACGACTGCTGAATCCTACACAAATGCACTTTATAAGCACTTGAGTACATGGATCGTGCTATCCCTAATAGAACCAATTATGCTATCCTCCAAAAAAAGAAGCCAATCTGGTGGTCTCCTGCAATAAACAAACTCTACAACAGAAGAAAGAAACTGTTGCAAAAAAGAGTAAAATCCCATGATTGGCGGAACTCTCTGGTCAGCCTCAGTAAGAAGCTGAAATCCCACATAAAATCCTCCAAAGCTAGTTACGAAAACAAAATTGCCACTGATTCTAAAGACAGCCACAAAGCATTCTATAACTATGCCAAGATTCTCAATGGCAAAACTCAGATCTGCTCTGAGTTACAGCAAAGGGCACTAAATAGACAGAACCAACCGATATTGCCAACATCCTGGCAGATAGATTCAGTGCAAACCTCACTCTCTAAATGGCCCATCTCTATACCGGAAGAATTCAAAGTTCATGTAATCATGGCTGCACAGGTAAAAAACACTCTCCAAGCCAAGAACACAGCATCCATGGGATCTGACAACATACCAGGCTGCGTTCTACATGAACTACAGAATGAACCTAAGCACCATGTTAAATCATAGCCTTACCTCAGGCTTTGTGCCCAGTGAATGGAGCACAGCAATGGTTATCCCACTCCACAAAGGGGGAGCCACCACAGACCCCAGGAACTACTGCCCCATTAGTCTAATGAGCCTGGTCTGCAAGGCCATGGAACATATCATCATAGAATTTATAAACAAAGACAATGATAATCTCCAAACTCTATATCCCACCCAGTTCAGGTTTGTAAAATGCAGATCATGTCTCCTAAACCTGATAGACTTCTTTGAAGCAGTCATCAAAGCCGTAGACGAGGGTAAGGTGGTTCACACAGCCTATCTAGATCTCGCCAAGGCTTCTGACACCATCCCTCACTCTGGAATTATAGATAAACTCACTAAACTTGGTATAAATCCCTATGCAACAAGATGGCTTGCCAACTGACTCATTGACAGAACCCACACTGTGAAAGTTGCAGACTCCAAATCCGACTTCAGACCAGTGACAAGAGAAGTACCACAGGATTCAGTCCTGGTTCTTCTCCTGTTTGGGATCTACTTTTCTGAAGTACAGGCCAACACAGAAGGTCTTTGGCTATCGAAGTTTGCAGATGACTGCAAACTAGGAGCCATAATCAAAACTCCTAACGATGTGGACATCCTACAAAAGGGTTTCACTGAGACAGATGGCTGGTGTCAAAGCCATGGTCTCAAGATCAATGCCAAAAAGTGCACTGTCATCCCCTTTGGTAAAATCTTTGTACCCATGAGCTACCACATAGGTGGTAGTCTACTTAACACCAAAAGTGTGATAAGAGACCTTGGGACAGTAGTCTCTCCTTTGATATAATCACATCACCACAGTAGTCAGGAAATCCTTCTACGTGGCACACCTCATCACAAAAGGTTTCTCATCCAGGAAAAAAAGAGGTCATTGTTCCCCTCTACTCGTCACTCATTAGACCCATTATAGAGTACAATGCCCCTTTTGGTATGTACCTCACAAGGCAGCTACAACAACTGGAAAGGCCACAGAAATACCTCACAAAGAGGATTACCAGCCTCAAACAGATGCCCCATGCAGACAGTCTCAAAAAACTCCAGCTTTACTCCTTCGCACATCGCCTACTCAGGGGCGATCTCTGCCTAACATACAAAGCTATGTCAAACCCAGAGCTGTTGGACATGCTCCACTTAAAAAAATCACAATCCCTCTGAGCTACACGCTCTAGGGATGAAACCTTGTCACAACAATAAACAGAACATGCTGGAGGGATAGATTCCTGTCCCATACTCTGGAAGAAACTACCTATCTATATCAAACAAAGCTCCTCATTAGCACTCTTCAAGAAAAATCTTGATGACTGGATGGGAAATAGGAAATCCCGGGATCATCTCTGTGGCTCTGCTCGACTGGGGCACAGGAAAATAATTTTCTTGGGTGGCAGAAGTCAGGGTACATTTTTGGCTAGGCTTATATAGGCCCTAGGGCCAATAGCCTAGCACCTACCTATGAACCTATTCAGAAACATCCTAGCAGGTGTGAAAGATTGCTTTAAAATTTGTAAAAAGAAGAATCCACCTTAAGATGAACACTGTCCTAAAGGATACAGATCACTCTGGTTTTAGTATTCAAGACAACTCCTAAGAACCTTTGTCGGTGTGGGTCTGATGTTTTTCTGGTGGAGTGAGAAATGTAAGCCATTCCATAAAAGTGTGCCCGTGTGCCACTTATTAAACATGCAATATATGCACCAAGTTAGTCAATACTCAGTCCGTCTTCAGACAATCGTCTGCCTTTACTGACAAAGTGGTTTTAAACTCACTTATGAATCTTTGTGTGGGATTCCTAAATGAGAATAAAAAGTTATACACTTACCATAACTTAGCATCTGTGTTATCCTATGTCACTATTTATCACTCTTGGGTCGTAGGATCTGATATCGGATCTGAGCCGGCAACTTATCAGACAGATCCTAGGCTCAAGCTCCTTCCATTCCCATAATCCCTAGCTACCCTCTAACCCCTCAGATTCAGTTTGCCTTGGAGCTAGAAAACAGCTATGGTAGACCTTAACTACCAGACAGGACATCTCCACTTCCTCTAGGTCCCACAGGATGGGGGAAGTAGGGAGGAATAGTGATGAATAGTGACACACGATAACACAGATGCTAAGTTATGGTAAGTAGATAATTATCTGATGTTATCCATGTCACTCCTCCTTACTCTTGGGTCAGAATCCCCAGCAACCATAAATTCCTGGGTGGCCTCCTGGAAGTACATGCAGAACTGTGGAGCCAAAGGAATCCCTGTTCCTGGAAACTATGTCGAGCTTATAACGAGTAACAAAAGTGTGAGGAGAAGATCAGATGGCCGCTGCACAAATGTCATCTAAAGAAGGTCAGGCCAAATAGGCAGCTGATGTAGCTACAGATCTAGTGGAATGAGCTCTGACTGGTCCTGGTAGGGACAAGCCATTAGAAGAATAAATCGTACAAATGCATTTGGAAATTCAATGAGATATAATAATCTTGGATACTGCCCGACCCTGTCTGTTGACAGAAAAGGCCACAAACAGCTAGTCAGATTTGCAAAAGCTCTTTGTCCTGTCCAAGCAGAAATGTAGTTGTCTATGTACATCAAGGGTGTGCAGGAAATATTCACCTTTACTGGAGTAATTGGGGAAGAAAACAGGCAACTGAATAGATTGATTCAAATTTGCTTCAGTGGCCACGTTGGGCATGAAGGAAGGGTTAGTCCACAGAGCCACTCTATCTCTATGAAAAGTCAGGTATGGAAGCTTACTAGACAGCCTGCAACTCAAACTCCTCTTGCCAACATTACAGCCACCAGAAAGGCAGTCTTCCATGACAGAAACTTCATATCACAAGTCGTGGCAGGCTAGAAGGGACTGTAAGAGATTGCAGCACAAAGGAAAGGTTCCCAAGGAGGAGAAGGGTCTTTGATAGGAGGCCTAAGCAGAAAAACACATTTCAAAAGGGCCTTATAAAGACTAGAAGAAAAGGTATGTTCCTTGTAACATGATGTACCACACAACCACCATGTTGTCTGTGTGCACTGCAATGGTACCCATAGACAGGCAGTCCTGAAAGGCTTGCAATGTGAGAAGAACTGCTCTCATCTCCTGTATATTTATGTGCAGTTTGGTCTCTGCAGGGGACCACGTACCTTGGTCCGTCTTTCCCTGGTAAAGCTCCCCCCCAGCAGGGAAGCATCTGTGGTCACCGTGGTGCTCGGGGAAGGAAGAGAAAAGGGTCTGCCCAGAGGAGATTGCGAGACTGAATCTACCAAAGAAGATGGCGGCAGTACTCTGGAGTGAGGTAGACAGTAGCTGTCATCAGCTGAGAAAGGGAAGACCACTGGACTGCTAGAGTCCACTGTAGAACCCTCCTATAAAACCTGGCTAACAGCACCAGATAGATTGCTGGTGCCATGGACCCTAAGGCCCTGAGAATGAACCAGACCTGAGGTCGAGACAGATCTAGAAAGCACTGAACATGAGATCTGATTAGATGTACTCATCTGAGGGGTAATGCTGCAATCTCTGACAGAGTGTTCAGCTGGATGCCAATGAACTCAAAGTTTTGGGATGGAATCAGATTCAACTTGGGTGGATTCACAGTAATTCCTAGCTGGTCAAACAGGTAAAGAACATACTGACAGGCTGTGACCAGTCGATGGTTGGTGGGAGCTGTGAGGAGCCAATCATTGAGGTAAGGAAACACTTTGAATCTCTGCAGTCTCAGGTGAGTTGCCACCACCGCCATGCACTTCATGAATACCTGGAGGGCTGTGGTAAGACCAACGGGCAGGGTCCAGAATTGGTAATGATTGTCCCCTATATGAAAGTGGAAATGCCCCTGGAGCACCTGTCTATTTTTCTACAATAGTACAGATCCTGAAAATCCACAGAGCACATCCAGTCATTGCTGTGCAGAAGAGGAACGATGTACTGAATGGTGACCATCTGCAACTTGGACTTCTTGATGGAGAGGTACAACTCGCTTAGGTCTAGAATTGGATACAACTCCCCTGTCTTCTTCAGCACCAAAAAGAAATGAGAGTAAGTTCCGGATTTTTGTTGTCCTGGAAGACCTCTTGGATGGCTCCCTTCTGAAGAAGCTTGCTGAGCCAACTCCCTCTGATGGAGTGGTGCATTGGGGAGACATTTCCCGATTAGTGGTGGGGGTTGGGAAAAAGGAATAAAATATAGTCCCTGGAAATAATGTTCAGCACCCAGCGATTGTTTGTAATGTTTGCCCAGGCCACAGGGTGCAGTGACAAATGACCCCCGACTGCCTTCAGGGCAGGATAGTCTAGCAGTGCATCAGGAGCACTGGAAGGGCTTCTCAGAGAAGAGTTCCCTGGAGCCCTGATTTTGAGGACCCCCTCTGCCTGTGGGGTGGTGTCTGCCATTAAACCCTCTCTCATGACCTCTAGAAGAGGGTTCGTCCTGAGTGTCTTAAAAGGAAGACTGTGACTTTTGGAACCATACTTTCCTAGTCTCTCATTATATCTTAGAAAAGGACTGCTGAGGAGTAGAAAATTTCTTTCCCACAGTCAACAAGGTCTTCCCTTCCTGCTCGTTGCGAGTACGTGTCTCTGATGGATGGACCAAAGAGAGTTGCTCCATCAAAGGAAGCACTGGTGAAGGATGCTTTAAAGGACTCCGCAAACCCACATAGGTGCAGTCAGGTGAAATGCAGAATAGCTATGGCTGTGCCAGCCACAGGATACGCACCTTCCATTGCATTGTAAATCAGTCTGATTGTTGAATTAGCTAGGGAAGCAAGAGTGGATAGCTTAGGGGACACTTTTCTCAATTCCTTGGCAGGCAACAACTCAGAAGGGGAAGTGGTAAGTTCGTTAACCAAATCCCTCTGGAGGTAGGTGAAGTGTACCAAATAATGAAATGCCCACAGACCAAAGGTAGCCAAGGTGAAGACCCGCTTTCTGTGTCTGTTAATCACCTGAAATTCTAAGTTGGGGGGATGAACAGATGTACTCTGCTCAGTCAACTCCTTTTTGGTGGCAGTAGCTACCATTATAGCATAGACTGGCACCTCTTACGACCAGAATTACCTGTCTGTGGGAGGGCTTAGGAATTTATCCACTTGTTTTGGCATTGGCTATAGAGTATCTGGTTTTTTCCACACCCTGCTAGCGATAAGATCTATTGGTTTGTCAGTGGGGGGCACAGGTGGTAGATGGCCCCATCCCAAATGCCTTCAGGAATACGAACTCCTCAGGGGAGGGGGGTTGGGAAGACCATCGTCCTTCAACTTGAGGATCTCCAGGATGTCCCCAAAGGAGATATCTTTGAGCGGAGATCTGGGGGACCAGTCCCCTTCATCAAGGTCCATATCCTCGGTGAGAGATTCCATAGAGGAGTCTAGGTGCCTCCTCTTGCACAATCTCTTCCAAGGCACCTCCCCCAAGAGGGTCTCTGAAGAGTGGGAACCCAAGTGGGGTAACTCCTGTCTGAAGGCTAGTTTGAGAAGGCTGACCAGGAACAGGTAGAGGAAGGTCTTCTCAAGGGGGCTGAGCAGGACCATGAAAGGCAGAGGAAGCCGCACCAGTAGAGGAGAAGGTCCACTCTACTACCAGGAAGGCTGAAGGGCTGGACAATGCTCCCCCATTCCCGGCAGGCAAGACCACCTGAGAAGAGGGTACTGAACATGCCACCACCTTGAGAACCCCAGATAATACTGGCCCTGAGCTGTTGAGAGTCAAAGCACTGAGGGGCAGATACTGGTCTGAGAAGGTGGGACTGGAGCCCTCCCCCAAGGATTCTGGAGCGACAGCTCAGGCCCAGGACCCCTTCTGCTTTGAGGGAGGAAGAGCAGAACCTGTCAGGGACCCGGATGGGGTAGAGACAAAAATGGGCTCTAGGTATCCCCGTCACCTCCTCATTGTGCCCCAGAGTCTGGAAGTCTGAAAATGATTGGGTCAGATGAGGAGAAGAAAGTGCAGCAGCAGGGAAAGGTCCCCTAACTGGATGGGCAGGGGATGCAAGAAGCCCCAACTCAATCTGAGCTTTAATGAAGGACCTCATCATTCTGTCCATGTTAGAGTGAAGTAAGCTCCTGAAAGACCTAGAAGAGGCAGACAACCTAGCTGTGGATGCATGCTTCGACCCTGAGGACCTCTTATGCATCTCAGAAGATCTGCTTCTATGCGTGGGAGCTGCAAAAGGCTGCCCCATGCCAAAACCCGAAGGAGAGTCCTCAACAATAATGGTGGGATCTGACATGGATACCAGATCTTTCTGCCTTGCACCCAAAGACTACTGAGGATTCCCGCATCTGGAACCCAAGTGCCTTGGATCCGAGGAGGTCGGATCCATGGTAGGTCTGGTCTTGGTCAGATCTGAAGGCCTTGGATCTGGAGGCAGATTCACAGGACCTGGGATCCGTGGCAGTCGGATCTGACAAAGGTGAGGTTGGAGTCAGACCTGAGGAACTAGGATCCAACAGCCTTGGTTTCTTCAAGGACAAGGACCCCGATACAGAAGGAGCCTTCCTCTTGTGGTCAAAGGGACCCAGCATGGCCAGAGACTGTGCCAAGGGACCCCCTAAACTAAACTTTTTAACAATAATTTATTTAGGCACTTGACCAACGCCCTGGGGTTGAATGTGGCACAAATGTCGCATTCAACCTCCAGGTGGTCAGCGCCCAAACTGCAGAGGCAATCATCGTGCGAGTCGGACATAGGCATCTTCTGACCACACAAGGAGCACCTTCTGAAGCCTGCTGGCTTGTCAGACATACTAATGAACCAACCCAGCAGCCAATGCCAACAACACACACCACAATCCAAAATCAGGAAACAAGCCAAGGTCCAAAAACCAAAGGAGACAATCCAAAGGCAAAAATACTACTCTACCACACTACAACACAAGTAGAAAGGTTAGACTAGGAATCTACAACTATATACTTTTTTTTAAAACAAGAAAAGTGCCATCAAAAAGGCAAAGCAATCAAGTACAAGAAGAAAGAGCTAACAGGAGGGGAGGAGACAACACAAACGATTAAGTTAGAATGCTAACGGAACAAAGATACAGGGATACAAAGTCTACAGAAAAGTCAGAAGTAAAATTTTTGCACTTATACCCTGAAGAGACTCGAGCCAAGTGGAATCACGTCTGAAGCAGAGAGCAGCAAATGAGATCTGAGGAGTTAGAGGTTAGCTAGGGATTATGGGAGTGGGAGGAGCTCCAGCCTAGGATTTGTCTGATAAGTTGCTGGCTTGGACCCGATGTCGGTTTCTATGACCCAAAAGTGAGGAACAGTGACATGGATAACATCAGCTCAGAAAGAAGAAAAAGAAGCTAAGGATTTTATTGGTTCAGCTGTAAAGAATCAAAAGATTTATGACAACAGTAGACTCATGGTCTGCATTTATAAAATGAACTGAGCAAATTTTTATGGTGAACAACATCCCATCATTGATGTACTGACATCACTCAGTCTCATGGGCACATTTACAAAACAATTACTTCAAAACCTGCTTCACTCAAAAAAAAAAAAAAAACAGAACAAATTCAATGACCATATTGATAAAATGCTAAAGGGAAGACATAAATTCAGAAAAAAAACACTTGCCAACAAAATGAATTAATGTAGCATTTCATCCTGTAACATCAACAGGAATTATTTAGAATGAACACAGAGACAATCACAGTACAGTAAATGGGCTTTAAATACTGCATGACTGACATATATTAATTTTTTGTACATTTATTTTGATGTATATATATATATATATATATATATATATATATATATATATATATATATATATCTATATACTGTGTGATTATTGTTCAGTCTGAAGATGTCCTGTGGATGTTATAGGACAAAGATGCTAAATTAAATTCATTTTGTTGGCAAGTGGTATTTTTTCTATTAGTTGCTTTTTTACAAATGTTCTGGGAGTCTATTTTGTTATTTTAAATCCAAAATTGCTTATAACTGCAAAAGAAAATTTTGATTTAATCATTGCAGCAAGAGGTTTAATGAGGCTGTGATATAACAGGCTGCCAAAATGAATCAGTATACCCTGAAACAGATACAAGTTTGTAATAGAAACAGATTCATGAGTGACATTTACCGTAGATCTTGCCAGAGAAAACTGCTTCATGAGTTTTGCATTTTCAAGGCATTCAAAGCTACCTTAAAGGGCAACAATACAATTCTATTATTAAATACTCAAGTTCTCTGTTCTTTTTCTCCCTATTTATTGTCCCTGCTATGAATAAACAACAACACAGCATTTAAAATATTTTAAATTGAGTGTTTCTCTCCACTGGAACAATACCTTACTGTACTGTGGTGGTTTCTCTTTTAAAAAAGTTTTGGCCAATTCCCTCCCCAAATTGACATCATTATGACCATCCTAAAAACCCACCCACGCTGTAATGTTACAGCTCCCTGGCCCTTCCCCTACCAATACAGAAAGTAAAGGCTAGAACAAGGAAACAGTACATGAGTCAAGTCACTTGCTGTGAACTGTCAGTCACAGCAGGTAGCTCAAATTACACTTAGCACTTTGACAGCTAGGGAAGTTAGGTGTGAAGGGGGATGGGAGATGAGTCAAAGTAGTACAATTCTGGCTTCACAAACAAAACTGCAGTTTAGACATTCTAAAAAGAAGCAGCAGTAAAAAGCACTTTGAAAGTCTGTTCTGTGGCATTTGCACTGTTTGTGTTTTAAGTAGTCATCGAATGGCATGAAATGTTACTTAAAACAGACTGAAAGGTAGCAGTGTAAACATGTAAAATCAATGCAGTGACAGGAGCTTTAGGAAGAAAGAGACCTGCGTGATGTAACTTTTCACAGACAAGCACTGCATTGTGGGAAACCTAGAGGCAGACTAAACAATCAGAATTATTTCAACATGCCAGACCCCATGTGGTTAGACTCAGAAATTACATATAAAATATGTAAAAATCTGTAAATAGTCCCAGAGTGGTGTTAAAATGTAGGAAACACCAAACCATGATGAAATAAATATGTTTTTTTTTTTTGGAGTCTGTGGGTGCAATTCTCCTTTAAACATGGACAATTGACTCAATTTTTATTATAGTGCTTTCCTCAAAGAAACAGATTAACCTCCAATCAAATATTAAACAAAAAGATGTAAGAATAGCTGAAGTACCTCTTAAATAAAACACATTTGCTTTATAAAAGAAACAAATGCCAATGTAAGTAAAGTATTTAAACATCCTGCAGATAGGCCTCAATGAGACCAACAACTGGTGTCAGAACCATGGCCTTAAGCTCAATGCCAAAAAATGTGTCTTCATCCCCTTTGGGGAAAAACCCGGTTCCCTTGAATTACCACATTGATGGTAGTCCACTGAACACAGAAGGCGTTATAAGAGATCTGGGAACACAGGTTGACAGCAACCTCTCTTTTGAGCACCACATTGCCACTGTGGTCAGAAAGTCCTTCTATGTGGCACATCTCATTACTAAGGGTTTTGCATCCAGGAAGAAAGAGGTCATTGTCTCCCTCTACTCTTCCCTCATTAGGCAAATCATTGAGTACAACTCCCCATTTGGCATGTACCTCACTAGACACCTGCAACAACTTGAGAGGCCGCAAAAGTGCCTCAGAGAAGATCCTAGTCCTTAAACACTTGTCCTATATGGACAGACTCAAAAAACTCCAACTATTCTCTGGCTTATATCGCCTACTTTGAGGCAATCTCTGCTTGACTTACAAAGCCATGTCTGACCCAGCTCTGTTAGAAATGCTACTTCTAAAGAAATCACAATCCCTCCACACCACATGCTCCTGAGACCTGGGAGCTGGGAAGCAACAATGCTTCTCACTGTCCTACCCAATAACAACCATAAGCAAAATTTAAATAAGTAAGGAAGTTGCAATATATACTAAATACAATACATTTCCACACATAGATGAAACAAAGACTCCCCAACAATATAATAGTAAAAGATCAACATGCCACAGTTGTAGAAAAACAAGATTTATAAACAAAAATGTTGCAGTAAAGCACATTTGTAAGAGAGAAGTAAACATAATTTTTGTGACAAAAATGCTAAATACACAAAAAAAAGCTTCAGTTTTGAAAATTAGCCTGTACTTCAACTTTATGTATAACAGCAGCTTCAGCATCATGCCTTCGTAACAGTTTTGCATCTCTGTTGCCTTCTGCATCTTCTTAACAGACTATTGTGAGTTATACCTGTACAACTAAACTCTATAAACATGGCAAAACATTTTGGGCAACTTCTTTGTGTGATAGCATAAAGTTTTTCAATTTTGTGTAGAGTTAACTGTTGACCCTGAATTACTAATATTTCTAATGTTCTCCAAAAAAAAAAAAAAAATCATACGTGTACACATTATTATAAATGATAAAAAGATAGATGTTGAGAGACTTTTATTTTTTATTTATTTACTTTTTTATTGTATTGTACTTTTGCTTTGTTGACTGGATTAATCCTACTAGACCAGCAGCAGCCTCTTTTCAGGGGAGACTCAAGGTGGTATTCACACTGACTAGGGGAAATTTGACCACCCCCCTTTTTTTTACATTCACCTGAGCTACCACCAACTCAGGTAGATGGGGCCTCCATATTTAACATCTCATTCAAATGACTTGAGGCAACTGGACCCATTGACAGCTACAGTGTGCTACAAAAAGCAAAATGTCTGTCACTAGCGGTGGTAAATGGTATAGGGCCAGCTCTGTATGGAGGGAAATGGGAAACAGCAGAAATTAGTGTTAAGTGGAAACAAATTAAGTTTGTGATTCAAGTTGTATCACACAAGTTTAAATAACTGCTTGATTTGAACAAGGATTGTTTCATGGGAAATACAGAGAACTGCGAGATTCTTCCACAAAAAAGTTTGAAAGCCATTGAGTCAGAACCACAGACAATAATACAAAGTAAGCAGGACATCAGTGTGCACAGCAAAGCTGCTGGAAGTTGTTTATTTAGCAGTCACTCCAGGAAATCAGTCATTTGCAAAAGGAAGTTTAGGATGAGTTCTCTGCCCTCATGCTGCTACAACTGAAGCTCAATCTGTAGAAACACTAAGTAGACCAAAGCTTATAAAGTAAAAGTGCCAAATAAAATGAAATGACTGTTTATGTGGATACATTTCAATTAAGTCCCCTACCTGCTATCTTCATGTCCCCTATTCGGATAATGTGAGGCCAGTGCTGCAATGTTTTGGCAAAGAAAGGATTGGTTACCCCAAGAATGACAGACGGCCTATTAAAAAATGGAAAATTAACTTTAATCAGTTAATATAAGAAAAACATAATTTTATAAAACGTAATGCAAAATAAAGTAATTTTAAATAATGTAAAATGCAGTTCACATAAACTTAATTTTAACCAGTGATAAATTACTATTTTCCAGTAACTTTCCAAACATGGCATAAATACATACAAAATCATGGTGCAAATTAAGCTAAAGCCCATAATTATGTTCAATCTTGCAAATTAAAATGCATCATTTTATATAACATATTAAATGTTACTTACGGGGCTTGTGTCCGTGTGGTATATTCCTTGAACTCTGTGTCATGAATAGTAAAGTATGGCCTAAAATCACTACAGTACTTCAGTGGTGAGATGCAGCTGTAGAACAAAAGCATGAAAATACATTTCAATGCAAGATTCTAAAAAAAAATTATTCTTTTTTCATTATGACATTCTATAACAGAACTACAATAGATAGTTAAAAACAGCTGCTGTTTTAAACATATTCCAGTTTATTTTGTACACAGAATAGTTCATGAACTTGCTCATTATAAAATGTTTACAAAATGAAAGTAACTATTACAACACTTGTAATTCTGGTATAAAACAAAAACCATATATAGATGGTACACAAGCTACAAGTACAGTTGTGTACACTTACCATAAATGTAGATGTTCGAGTGTATTCACTGTTGCAGTCCTTACATTTGGGTAATCTGCTGGCAGGTTGCCCTCAGTCGGCCTGAATATCAAAGTCTTCGGTCATGCGTCGGTTGCTGTCTCCTTTTCCATGACGTCAGGTCGTCAGGGTAATAAAACATGCAGCCAACACCATTTTATTCAGTTTTTCTTGCCCCAGATGTCAGGTGCCCCCCAAATGGGGAGCAAAACTGTATATATATATATATATATATATATATATATATATATATATATATATATATATATATATATATTTACATAAACCGCAATATATATGTAAATGCACTTTTAGCAACATAAGCATTACCTTCATCTAAAAGCAAATACACCACAAAGGCTTTAGAATATAGTGAAGGAAAGAGAAGTTCTAGAAAAAAGGGGGATGGCGGGTGGGTAACCCGGACTGCAACAGTGAATACACTTGAACATCTACATTTATGGTAAGTGTACACAACTGTACTATGTTCTTTGTGTTTCACTGTTGCAGTCATTACATTTGGGTAGAATCCCAAAGCTATGGCTGGGAGGATGGAACTAAATAGCATTAGGAGCGGCTATAAGGCCCTGCAGAACTGCAGTGGCAAAGCCTGCCCTGGACTTAGAGAAGAGAGGCAAATGATAATGCTTTGTAAAAGTATGAACAGAGCTCCAAGTAGCAGCTTCTAGAATGTCTTTGGTTGGAACTCCTCTGAGAAAGGCTGCTGAGGTAGAGGCAGCCCTGGTGGAATGTGATCTGATTCCTTTGGGCACCGGTTTACCATGAAGCAAGTAGCAGAAAAGAATGCAGTGGCTTATCCACTTAGAAATAGTCTGCTTTGATATAGCCTTCCCCTCTGATGCTGCAGCAAATGCCACCAGTAGTTGCTCAGACTTTCTTACAGATTTGGTCCTGTTTAAGTAGAATCTTAGTTGTCTGTGTACGTCCAATGAATGCAGAATCTGCTCTTCCTTGTTCTGTTGATTTGGGTAAAATGTTGGCAGGTGAATAGTTTGGTTAAGAGCCACACTGGATACCACCTTAGGCATAAAGGAAAAACTGGTCCTGAGGGACACCCTGTCCGGGTAAAAAGTAATAAAAGGCTCCACAGCCATGAAGGCCTGTAGTTCTGAAACCCTTCTTGATGAAGTGATTGCCAAAAGGAAAGCTGTTTTCCAAGATAAAAACTTTATATCTGCAGTAGCTGCTGGTTCAAAGGGAGGCAGGGAGAGTTTTTCCAGCACAAAATTGAGGTCCCATGCAGGGGTTGGTGATCTTCTGGTAGGCCTTAAATTTTTGGCCCCTCTAAGATACTGTTTTAGCAGAGGATGAAAAAAGATGGGAGGCTTTGTGTTGTAATGTGCCGAAATGGCAGAGGCATGGATTTTTATTGAAGAAAAGATAAGCCCTTGTCAAGCATCTCAGTCAAGTATTGTAAAATCTGAGGAATATTTGGTTTTGCTGTGTCCATTCCTTGTGCTTGGTTCCAAGCACAGAATCTCTTCCATTTATCAGCATAAGATTTTCTAGTACTAGGCCTTCTGGCTTCCAAAATGACATCCATCACAGATTTACTGAGAGGTGTTGTTTGAATAATTACATGATCAGCCATGCTGCCAGGTTCAGAGTTTGGAGCTGTGTGCGCAGAATTTGATTGTTCTGCTGAGACAGTAGATGAGGTATTTGAGGCAAGTACCAAGGAAGGAGTTGAGACATATTCCTTAGAATTGGGTACCAGTGTTGGCAAGGCCAGTCCAGAGCAATTAGGATCATTTTTGGTTTTTCCTGTCTGACCTTTAGTAAGACCTTGGGGAGAAGAGGCAGAGGAGGAAAGGCGCAAACTGATAGGTTTTTCCAACTGAAGGATAAGGCATCCGCTTTCCATGCTTGTCTGTGATAAGTCCTTGTGCAGAATTTGTCCAGTTGATAATTTTGGGGAGAGGCAAATAGATCTATGTCTGGGCTCCCCCATTTCTGTGTTACCATGCTGAAGACTTGTGGATCCAGTTTCCACTTGTGAGGGTCCATAAGGTTTCTGCTTAGATCGTCTGCCAGAGTATTTTCTTTTCCTGGCAGGAATTGAGCTTGAAGATGTACTTGGTAAGTCAAGGCTGTGTCCCACAATGCCATGGCTAGTCTGCAAAGGGGGTAGGAGTGTGTACTCCCCTGCTTGTTTAAGTACCACATAACCGTGGTGTTGTCCGTCTTTATCAGTAGTTGTCCTGGATGAAGCAAGTCCTTGAAGGCTGTCAGGGCATTCTGAACAGCTAGCATCTCTTTCTGGTTGATATGCAGATGCATTTGTTTTGGGGTCCATATGCCCTGAATGCATCTCCCCATCAGGTGGGCCCCCCAAGCATAGTCTGATGCATCTGTAGTTAGGGTTTGGGTGGCAGGGGGTAGAGTGAATGACCGTCCCTTGTTTTGGTGACATGCCTCTGCCCACCAAAGGAACTCCTGTTGTAGGCAGGGAATGAGAGGAATCACTGTTTCCAGACTGTGACAATGTTGACTCCATAAACTTTTTAGATACCATTGAAGTTTCCTCATATGCAGTCTTGCATATGGAATTAGTAGAATGCAGGATGTCATGAACCCCAAAGCCTGCAGAATTTGTCTTGCAGATAACTGAGTTTTTGTTGCCATCTGTTTGAAGTATACAGTCAGTTGCCTTTGTTTGTCTGGCGTAAGGTAAGCCATCTGGGCAGTTGTATTCAAGCTTGCACCCAGGAATGTAATTTTTTGAGAGGGTACCATTTGTGATTTCTTTTCATTTACTGTGTACCCTAGGCATGTTAGAACCCTTTTTACAAATGCCAGATGTTGAAGAAGAATGTCCCTGTTTTCTGCTTGAATGAGACAGTCATCCAAGTAAGGACAGATTTGTATGCTTCTTTGTCTGCAAAATGCAATTACTGGTGCCAGGCACTTTGTAAAGACCCTGGGTGCAGTAGATAAGCCAAAGGGCAGTGCAGATAATTGGTAATGCATAAAACCTGCCTTGAAGCGGAGGTATCTTCTGCACGATTCCCTTATTGGGATATGCAGGTATGCCTCTTTTAAGTCTAGAGTCACTAACCAAGCGTTCTTGCCCAGCATGGGCAGTAGCTGTTGTAAAGTCAGCATTTTGAATTTTAGAATGTCCAAGAACGTGTTCAAAATCGATAAGTCCAGTACTGGGCGCCAGGCATGGTCTTTTCTGGGTACGAGGAACAGTCTTGAATAAAAAACTTGTCCTTTTTCCTGTTCTGGTACTGGTTGAATAGCCCCCATATCCATGAGGGACGTAACTTGTTTCTGAGCCTCTGCCCATTGATTTTGTGGCAGATCTGGCCAACCATTTGGAATTGGCAAAGTATGGAAATGAAATCTGTACCCCTGGGATACTATGTTTAATACCCACTTGTCCTGGGTAATTAAATGCCAATTTTGAGCATGAAGTGCTAATTTTCCCCCCAAGGGGGCTGCCAAAAGATAAGTGCTTGGTGATTGAAGAGGGAAGTCATTGAGTCTGCTTACTGTAGGGTTGTGCTGTGTTTCCTCCAGATTTGGAGGTAGAGGCACCCCATTGCTTTGACCTGTAGGAACCCTGTGACTGGTATCTAGAGCCTTTTGAGTGCCTGGATTTGAGTTGAGAGGCTCTGTTGGACACAGGAAAGGATCAATTTTTAGTAGGCCAGTGCCTACTGAATCTTGGTGGCTGCACTTGTAAGAAATCTTTTACAGTTTGCATAGATTTAGCTTCGTCTTCCATTTTCTTTAAAACCTCTTCTGCCTTATTACCAAACAGAGTATCATGCTGTAAAGGTGCATCCAACAATTTAGCTTTAACATGATCAGGCAGATTTTGCTCCTTGAGCCAGGCATGCCTTCTAATCACAGATCCAGTAACTGCGGCCCTGCAAGAGGCCTCCAAGGAATCAAAATCACTTTGCAAAGTATGCTTTCCAACCTGTTCTGCTGCATGCAATAATTCCTGTAATTTTTTATTTTCCACACAATCAGAAATCAACATCATTTTGTGTTTCAATAGGCCCATAACATCCTGTTGATATTTGAGCATATGAAACTGGCAGTTTAAGGCCCTAATTGCCAAGGTTGCAGACGTATAAACCTTCTTTCCCTATCTATCCAGGGCCCTGGAATCCCTATCAGAGGGGGGTAGGATTTTTGGCTGTAGAGGCCTTTACACCCTTGGGACCCTGTGTGATAGTTTCACGATCAGCAGCAGGATTTTTGAATAGAATTTTGTGGGAGTCATGAACCCTATAATATCTGTCTGGCTTACTAGGAGCTGGAGGTAGGGAATCAGGAGTCATGCTTGATTCCGAAAGCACATCATCAACAATGTCTAATACAGGAGGTACAGCCAAAGGCCTATGCTGAGGAAGAAGAAGGAAATCCCTAAGACTCTTTTTTGATTCAGAGAAATCCTGACTCTCCCAATGAAAATGTTCCCTTAAAGTATGCAAGGTTTCTCCAAAAGAATAATCCTCAGGAGGAGATGCAGATGGAATGGATTCTTCTGCATCTGAATCCTCATAGCATGGTATAGAAAATTCCTGATCAGAAGAGGAATCAGAAGAAACCTGATCTGAAGAGTCATAATCAGTATCTTGCCTAGGCCTCTTAGCAGGGTGGTTTGGGAACCCCTGATCAAGGTAATTAAGTCCTCAGCCATTTTGATCATCTGTTTTTTAGGCATAGGGGCCTGAGCACGTGGCTCATGCGTCCGTTTTTTAGACTTAGTTGTTGACTTTGTTTTTGAAGCTGGCATCGGTTTTATATAAAAATGTTGAGGCCTGAAAACACCCTCAGAAGCCGGTGCCTGCTCAGTGTCTCCGAACCCATCTGAGGGAGAGACATCCACAAGTTCAATACTCTGAGAATCTCGCGGCATACCGGACTCCACATGGGTCTCGGTAGAGGCCTGCGACTCAAAAGTAGAGGGTATCAAGGGCTGCGAAAGCGCCTCATGGCAAACCGGCGACTGGCTTAGGAGAAGCTTCGTCAACGGTTTTGGACCGCGACGGTTTGTCTCTGACTTTTTCTTTGCGTTTTTTGTGTACTCCAGTAGTCAGATTGCTATCCGACGACATTTCAGGATAATTAAATCTGGATCCAAAATATTTTGAAGCAAAAAATATACCAATGCTTAATAGTGCGTTGGTTAAATCTAGCACAAAACCGACAACAAGGCACGTTATGATCTGGGCCTAGGCAAGGAATACAGTATAAATGAAAATCCTTATGAGGTATTTGCTTCCCACAAGTAATGCAATTGTTAACTTTTAATGACATCGGTAAGGAGCAAGAAAATGTTTCCCCAATGGGGTATTTAGCTTTCATTGAAGACTTTGGTTCTGAAACTCGAATGCGAAAATTTCAGGACTCGGCCGACTGGCACTTGCGAACTGCTTCTGCATCGGGCACCGCGCGGCAAGAAAGACTGAATAAAATGGCGTTGGCTGCATGTTTTATACTCCTGATGACCTGACGTCATGGAAGAGGAGACAGAAACTGACGCAGCTTTGAGTGTAATCGTTTTAATTTTGCTTTCACTTTCACTGTTTATTTCTTTACCCACATTAACATTTTTTAATTTAAGGGTGTTTTTTTGTAAAGGAGAGGAAAAGGGAAAAAGGATAACAAGGGAAAGTGTGTCTGTTGAGAAGGAAAGAGTGAGTAATGAGAAAGGAATGATGGTGAGACAGTGAGAGAGAGAAAGAAGGTTGATGGAATGAGAGAGATAGAGAGAGGAAAGTGCAAGGATATGGCAGGGAGGAAAGGATGAATAAGATGGGATAAATGAGGAGGAGAGAGAAGGCTGATGATGAAGTGATGACAATGGAAAGGCTGCTGGTCCAGATGGAAAATGAGGAAATTTAGGAGAAGTAGAGGTGGAGTTTTAACCGTTGTTTGAGTGGCATTTCGATATGGAAGAGAAAAGGAGTGAGAGGGAAAAGGTTTTTGGAGATAAGGGTGATTTGCAGAGTGGCAGAAAGAGGGTATGTATAAAATACATCAAACACAGTAGATTGGGGATGATTTTATGGGTGGATGCAGTGGTGGGAAGGGAGGTGGAAATTAGTGATGTTATTAGTGGTTCAGCGTGTTGAGGATTGGCAGGGGACAATGTTTGCTCTGATGTTTGATGTGAAGTACAGATGGGAAGAGGAGAGAGAAGAGAAGGAGTACCTTTGTGGAGTTGTGAAGAAATATGAGGTTCAGTGTAATGAGAAAGTGGTGTGGTATTGTATGTGGAAGTTGGGAAGGGCAGAGAAGTATGTAAGAATGGTACAGGAGTGTACGAGGGTGTGGGGTAGTATGGGAAAGGTGTACAGAGTGAGTGTGAGTGTTAGTGAGGGTGGGGAATTAGTGGGATCACAGTCGGTGCAGGTGGAATTCTTGTCAAAATGGGGACATGTTGGCTGACAGGACAAGGTCAGACAGGAGTCCCCGTGGACTGACATTATGACAGATGGAGATGATTTTGTAGGGAGTGTAGGGAACACAGTTGAGAGAAGTGGAGAGAAGTGGAGAAATAGAGGAGAGGAGGAAAGGAAAGCAGAAGAAAAGGCAGAGAGGAGAGAATGTGTGAAGTGAAGGGAGGACAGGAAGAGGAAAGGAATGAAGAGATGCAGAGAGATGGAGGAAGATGTGAGATACAGAGAGCTTAAGCTCCATCAGTTTAAATACTTGGTGTGTGAGTGAAGTGAAGAAGAGAGTAGAGAGAGGTGAAGAAGGTGAAGGTGAGTACAGGTTGGAGATGGTGTGGTGGAGAAAAGAGTAGTGAGTGTAAGAGTGAAAAGGTCTACAGAGTGGAGAGAAGGTCTAAGAGATGTATAAGAGAGTGAGTTGGAGTGTATGGGAGATGCAAAGGTACAAAGGTAGAGCTAGTGAGCAGAGCAGAGTTAAAGATGTTAGATAAAAATACGGTGATGGACAGATGGACAGGATTAGGAATAAGTATATTAGGAGGTTGGCCCAGGTTGGACGGTTTAGAGAAAAAGAAAAGAGGCAAAGAAATGTTAGTTTGGATTGTGCTGAGGGATGGTGGTAAAGAGGAAAGGAGGTAAGGATGCTAAGGATGGAGCTGCCAGGCTGCCAGGTAAGAGGAAAACAGGAAGGATAAAGTTTATGGATGTGGTGGGAGAGGGCATACAGGTGTGTGGTGGTGTGACAGCAGATGCAGAGGATGGAGAGAAATGAAACAGATGATCCTCTGTCTGTGCCAAAAAAGAACAAAAAAAAAAAAGAAAGAAGATTTTATGAAAAGTGATAATTGTTCTACGGCTATATTTTACACTCGCGAGTAAACATACCCCCACTGTGGTGGAAATGGGTCTCTTGTGGATCAGCCTACTACCTTTGTAAACAAATATAAATTAAAAAAAAAAAATATATATATATATATATATATATATATATATATTTATATATATATATATATATATATATATATATATATATATATATATATATATATATCCACACAGACAGAGTCTCAAATGATTTAATTTTCATTTAGAAATATTTAGACTTAGACTGATAGGGTAAAATGTGCATGAGATTTAACAGTGTATCAGCAGCTACTCAGAGCTATGTTACATCAGGATACACTGAGCCAGCTACTTAAACAAGGTTTGTCTGGTAAAAGGCCATTTTTTGTCTTTCGTCAGTAAAACAGACAACACCAGTTTTAAATGCCTTTTGTTTCTTCCATACAGTATCTTGGCTTCCTTTGCACACCAAACTAAGCTGAAGAACCTTCCTCTTTCTTAAACTTTGAGAAGCACAAAAGAAGTTAAACAGATGAATTAAGACACAGATGAAACCATCTTAGGCATAAAATAAGGTGTCTATTTTCATAGACACTTTGCGACTGAGGAACACAAGTTTTTCTACACAGCAAAACAGTTCTGCAGCCACCATGAAAATCATTTTTTTTCTAACATAAAGCATTAAGACCACTGACAAAGAAGAGTTCTAAAGTTAATTTCTCTAGCATAAACTTCAAATTCTAGGACAGCAAAGTGGAGATGCTATTCAGATGTAACTAGGGTTGCCACCTTTAAATCCTTCCATTTCTTGACAAATAAGCCATGCCCCTGCATAATGAAAATACATTCCTTGCCCAAGGGTAGCCACATGCCTTTTAGCAAGCTCTACCCATAAGCACCAATTTTTAAATGATATATACAAAGACTACATGGAAAGTATTAGATGATATAGATCCCTAGGCAAAGTATCCCATGGCACTCCCCATCCATGTTTTCTACTGTCACATTGCCATACACCCCAGTGCTCCCACGTTTACTTACCATCCTTACCTCCTCATATTATTCAGTTTACTTTTCTACGTTTCCTCATGCTTTCTCTTACTTTTTATCTTTTTCTTACATCCTAACTGGCCAAGACTGCACTGAAATGACTGAAGTGGAAACTATTCAATTATGCTGGGAGTCTGAAAGCCACTAAGCTCCCAAAAGCTAACTAGTTTTAAATGCTCATATTTTAGAGCTTTCTTCCACAACCTTTGTCAAATGATGTTGAAACAAAAAAAAAATGACTAAGGAAAGATTTTTTTCTTTCTTTTTTGCTTTTTAAGGAAAAAACAGGTTATGTCCAAGACCAATGACAAAGTAGTTACCACAAAACTTGAGTAGTAATTACCCATAAACTGATAATAAAATTCATGTGAGGGCACACAGGTCAAATCTGAGATGATTACCTTCCTTCCAACACCCCCCCCCCAAAAAAAAACAGTGACTTCCACTGTACCTGTAAATTTAGATGAAAATGAAAGGACAAATGAAAACAGTCATATATTTAAAGTTGCTGCTGTCAAACAACTACACAACAAACCTCCTTAGCCTGAACACCGAATGACAAAGACTTTCTGGGTATCCCTATGAAGTCAAACTAGAATGAAAGTGAAAGAACATAAATAGGTTGAAATACATTGTTGTGCTTATCGCTATCAACTGTACATTGACCTATATACACATCAGATTTCAATTGTGAAAAATTCTTTCCAATGTGTTGTTCCACCACAGTGCACTGGCCCTAGACAAGGTACAATGACATTCAGGGCACACCTATGAGGTGTGATTTTTGAGAAAGTTAAAGAAATAATAACTACACTGTTCCCAGACAATACAAGCTATAGCAATCTTTGTGCCTACTGCTGAATACGGAGTGATTTAGACTAGGTGGGGCCCCATTAAGACAAATATACAGCCAGGAATGATGGGCCCCAAAAGTTCTGAGGTTCTAGATGTCCTATAATGTACTGTATACCTTATTTTTTCACTACTCAGGAGATGTATGTATGTACCCATCAATATTACTTTCACAAACACTCATACAAAAATGAATGCTTTCTAAAAAATGGGAGTACCTGAATAAAACACACAGACAGGGAGGAAATACAGACTTCACACAAATGGAGATACAGCCAAGTACTCAGAGAGGGAGAAAAGTGCTGTGAGATGGCAACTCTGTGTCACCGTATCAATGATAAGCTCTCTTCACCCAAGACTGGACTAGACAGTCAAGAGGAGAAGGTAAACACTTGCACCACACCACACTCAGCACATAGTCCCTCAAAACCTACACCACCAAAACACACATACAGAAACACAAAACACACACCTACATTCGCGGAGGCTCTCAGTAAAAACCTGCCCAAGCAACAGGGACCTCCTAAGCAGAAACACAAGCAACCTCCACCCCCCAACACAACCCAAATGACACATAGCCCACAAACTCAGTGTGCCATTCAACCACAGCCCATAAGGCATAACAACGTACCCAACACTCTAGTCATAGGTGACTCTATAGTCAGGCACACTGATGTTCCACTCACCAGGCTAAACAAGGAGAAAGTTACTGTCAGCTGCCTGTCGGGTGCCAGGATCCGCCACATAACGCATGCACTCAGGTCACTCCACAACAAGTACAAATATGACTCTGTCATTGTCCATGTTGGTGTGAATGACCTGATACTACCTCCTGGACTACATGAAAAGGGACATGGAGGAGCTGTCCGATCTTGCAGCCCAGGCAGGTATGACCCTAGCCCTGAGTAGCATCCTGCCATCACCCAGAATGATACCACAGTACAAGGACAAAATGACTGACTTCAACAATTGGCTAAGCTTCTGGTGTCATTCTAAGGGGATCCAGTATCTGTCTGCCTGGGATGACATGATCGACAAGCCACAATGCTTTGCCAGAGATGGCCTGCACCTGTCGTCCCTGGGATTCCGGATACTGGCTATGGCTCTAGCCACCCCTATAGTGCCTTTTTTAGGCAAGGTTCAAATGACAAATTCACCACCCTAACAGGTACAGGCAAGAAGAATCTGAGGGTATTGCTACTCAATGCTGGAAGTCTAAACCTCAAAATGCACTCTCGAGGCACTCCTTAAAATGGAGAACATCGACATCTGTGCAGTGACAGAGACCTGGTTCAAGGCTCCAGAGAGTACCCCTGCATTACCAGGCTATAATTCATACCACACCTTTCGGCCACCTAACCTGGACCGAAACACTAAAGGCGGAGGCGTGTCCATATTCATTAAGGATATCCACACCTCCAGGCTAGTTGCTCAGCATAATGCATCTGAAATTATCCAAGTGCAACTAACTCTGGGCAAGACCGCAATCCAAATTGTAGCTTGCTACAGATCCCCCACCATGCCCCAGGATTCCCACTCCTCATTTCTTAATACACTGGAAAATATTAGAGTACAACCTAACACCCTAATAATGGGCGATTTCAACTACCCTACCATTAACTGGGAAAACTACTCATGTACCAACTCTTGTGCTCAACGTTTTCTGGAATTCATAAATTCCAATGCCATGGATCAACTTATCCACACCCCCACCAGGGGCAGCAATATCCTAGACCTGGTTATTACCAACATGGGCAACTGGTGCTCCACACCAGAGGTCAATTCCTCCTTGGTCAGATCCGACCACAAGCTAATCACCCTAGACATCCACATCCCTCCCCCACCCCCCATTAGGGAAACCACAGTAAAGAATTTCTCGGAAGCCAACTTCACGGTTCTTAAGACAGAAGTGGCAAACTTCACGACACCCATGCTGACGGACAATAGAGGTATGACTGCTGAGTCCTACACAAATGCACTTTATAAGCACTTACATGAGTGCATGGATCGTGCAATCCCTAACAAAACAAAGATGCTATCCTCCAAAAAAAGAAGCCAATCTGGTGGTCCCCTGCTATAAACAAAGTCTATAACAGAAGAAAGAAACTGTTGCAAAAAGAGTAGAATCCCATGATTGGAGAAACTCCCTGGTCAGCCTCAGTAAGAAGCTGAGATCCCTCATAAAATCCTCCAAAGCTAGTTATGAAAACAAAATCACCACTGACTCTAAAGACAACCACAAAGCATTCTATAGCTATGTCAAGAATCTCAATGGCAACACTCAGATCTGCTCTGAGTTACAGCACAATGGCACTAAATATACAGAACCAACTGATATTGCCAACATCCTGGCAGATAGGTTCAGTGCTAACTTTACCCCTCTGTCATCCCCTAAAGGGCCCATCTCTATACCAGAAGAATGCAAAGTTCCTGTAATCATGGCTGCACAGGTAAAAACACACTATCCAAAGCCAAGAACACAGCATCCATGGGACCTGACGACATCCCAGGCTGTGTTCTACATGAACTACAGAACGAACTGGAACCCCACCTAAGAATCATGTTCAATCATAGCCTCACCTCAGGCTATGTGCCCACTGAATGGCGCACAGCAATAGTTATCCCACTCCACAAAGGGGGAGCCACCACAGATCCGGAAACTACCGCACCATTAGCCTAACGAGCCTGGTCTGCAAGGTATGGAGTGTACCATCATGGAACTTATAAATAATGACATTGGTAATCTCCAAACTCAGGACCCCACCCAGTTCAGGTTTGTAAAAGGCAGATCATGTCTCCTAAACCTGATAGACTTCTTTGAAGCAGTCACCAAAGCCGTAGATGAGGGTAAGGTGGTTTACACAGCCTATCTAGATCTTGCCAAGGCTTTCGACACCATCCCCCACTCTGGAATTATAGATAAACTCACTAACCTAGGTATAAATTCCTATGTCACAAGATGGGTTGCCAACTGGCTCGCTGACAGAACCCACACTGTGAAAGTAGCAGACTCCAAATCCAACTTCAGACCAGTGACAAGTGGAGTACCACAGGGTTCAGTTCTGGGTCCTCTCCTGTTTGGTATCTACTTCTCTGAAGTACAGGGCAACACAGAAGGTCTTTGGCTAACGAAGTTTGCAGATGACTGCAAACTAGGAGCCATAATCAAAACTCCAAAAGATGTGGACATCCTACAAAAGGGCCTCTCTCAGACAGATGCCTGATGTCAAAGCCATGGCCTCAAGCTCAATGCCAAAAAGTGCATTGTCATCCCTTTTGGTAAAAGCTCAGTACCCATGAACTACCACATAGGTGGTAGTCTACTTAACACCGAAAGTGTCATAAGAGACCTTGGGACACAGGTGGACAGTAGTCTCTCCTTTGATAATCACATCGCCACAGTAGTCAGGAAATCCTTCTATGTGGCACACCTCATCACAAAAGGTTTCTCATCCAGGAAAAAGAGGTCATTGTTCCCCTCTACTCGTCACTCATTAGACCCATTATAGAGTACAATGCCCCTTTTGGTATGTACCTCACAAGACATCTACAACAACTGGAAAGGCCACAGAAATACCTCACAAAGAGGATTACCAGCCTCAAAGAGATGCCCTATGCAGACCGTCTCAAAAAACTGCAGCTTTACTCCGTTGCATATCGCCTACTCAGAGGCGATCTCTGCCTAACACACAAAGCTATGTCAAACCCAGAGCTTTTAGACATGCTCCACTTAAAGAAATCCCAATCCCTACGAGCTACATGCTCTAGGGACCTAAACCTCGTCACCACAATAAACAGAACATGCTGGAGGGATAGATTCCTGTCCCAGAGACTTCCCATACTCTGGAACAAACTACCTATCTATATCAAACAAAGCTCCTCATTAGCACTCTTCAAGAACAATCTTGATGATTGGATGGAAGAAAGGACATTCACCCCGGGGATCAATTCTGTGGCTCAGCTCGACAGTGGCACAGGAAAATAATTTTCTTGTGTGGCGAAAGCCAGGGTACATTTGGCTCAGCTTATATAGGCCCTAGGTCCAATAGCCTAGTACCTACCTATGAACCTATGAACCTATGGTATGATTAGTTTCCCATGCATCTTGTCCATTCCCCTAAAATATCCAAATATCTACTTATTGTGTACAATGCTGACATTTGACAGAGATGGAAAGTAAAAAAAAAAAAAAAGCTATGGACGACTTGCTGCTTTTATATACATTTACATACATTTCACGCTCCTGACACATCCAAAAATATAAGCCACAGCAATGATGGTTTTTAAACTGTAATTGAATGCAGATAGCAAATCCAAGTGAAATAGTGAACATTTAAAGAAATATACCTCAGAAATGTGTTTGCTTTCTCAGAATGATTCAAAATATATTCCAAGTGCTCTTTATAACTGGATTTCCTGACAGAAAACCTGACTAGCGGATTTCTCGACAGAGAGCCTGATTTCCTGACTGTCAGGAATTTTCCTGACTGTCAGGAAAATCTCCTGACAGGTGGCATCCCTAGATGTGACAAACACTTGACAATGCATGACGGAGATGAAAGAAAATTTTTAAAGACATATATAGTTGAAACTAAAAAAAAAAAAAAAAGATGTTTTACTGATGAATAACAAATGGGTCTAATAGAGGTTGTGTAGATAACTTAATACTTTACGTGGCAAGAAAATGACTCAGAAGATAATTTCTCGAGCCAAGAAAATGATCCAGCTTAACCATGTAGGATTATCTGGGGGATAGTATTCAAGCCCCCTTCAAAATGCGTAAGGCACAATAAAGCATACTGTCACTTTCAAATTAAGAACAAATACACCAGCCATAAAGGATGAAAGACTTCTGACAAAGATGTACCATAGACTTTCACTGTGGAGAAAGCAGTGTTTTCGAAATGGGAGGTTGCAATGGAGGGCAGAAGCCATCTAAACTACTGACGGGATGAAAGTGCTAAACTGTTTCTGTAATAAAACGTTGCTGCTTGCTCATACTGGCACATTTTTGTTTGCTTATACGTTTTCTTATTAATATCAGCTGTTAGCTGTTGTGTTTAGGGTAGAAGGTTAACTTCATTCTAAAGTGTGACCCAACTAGATGTAGCAAGAAGTAGCTTTACTCTGTCAGATTTTGCTTTGAGCTATGGTTTCTGAATCAAAAATATTGAGAGGAAGGTAAACAGCAGAGCTTGGGCCAAAAGAAAGGCAAAATAATCTTTCTCTGATGCCTTCAGGTGATGCCATATACAGAAAATGTTTGGAGTATGGTCATGTACTGTGGTGAATCTTTCCAGTGAAGTGCAGAATAACTTTCTGTGCAGCTGCCATATGTGAACCAAACAACTTTCTTAGTTCACCCAACAGAATTTTTGTTCCCTGAATGGTTCGCTTGCATGCATATTTATTCTGTGTTAGATGGTTTATAGCAACAGTATGTTCTGGAGTACTTCTGTAAGTACAAATACCATATTAATGTTGTGTAGTCTATGACAACCTAAGTGTCTTGGGTGTATGTTTCAAATCAGCTGTTTTTAAAGATGGGTACAGCATTCTTTTAGTTTTATGGTTCATAGATTCATAGGAAAATACTAGGCTAACAGCCCTTGTGGACCATTCTGAGCCTAGCCAACTTCCCCTTGGTGAAAATCAGACTATGTACCTAGTATATGTGAGGTAAACATCTTGATTTTTTTCAGGTACAAAATAATACCATCTGGAAATGAAGCCAACTTTTCTTTATCACCATAACAATTACATGCGTGAATTTCGGAGTCTCTTATTTTCTTTGCCAGTGTTACTAAATATAATACAGATAACAAGGGCGGGGGCACTCCTGCCTGGTTCTTCTGTTCAAAATGAACTTGTCAGAGAGGATCGCATCCAATTCCAATTAACCTTATTATGGTGTCAGGGAATGCAAGTCCCTGCTCATAAAGTCCGAGCTTACTCTGTCAAATGCTTTCCCTGCATCAAGACATACCAGCAACAGTGGCATTTTCTTACAATCTGTTTCCCTCTGGATCATCATCGTTCTACTGATGTTGTCAAATGTTTGCCTCTCCTCCACTAAACCACAATGATCCATATCTGTCAATTTTGGCAACACATTTGCCATTCTTTTAGCCATTATAGACAAACAGTTTATAATCATGACTTAAAATTGAAATGACCCTATGTGAAGCTGGATTTGATGGGTCTTTACTGTCTTTAAGTATTACAGCCACCACAGCTTTCTTCCAAGATGTTGGTGCTTCTCCTCCTTTTAAAATACAGTTAAACAAAACCTTCCAGATCTTTATCACTTCCTTATCTCCTAGCTTCTAAACATCCACCTGAATGCCATCTACTCCTTGAGACTTTCCTGTAGGTTGGTTATACAAAACCATGTTCCTCTCCTCTCCACCTATCCTAACTGTTAATAATTGAGCCTCATCTACCTCTAACCTTGGCATATTTAATTCTTCCATAAACATTTCCACTTGTACTCTTTCTTGATTTCCACATTTCTCTGTTTTACACAGATTTTAATAACATTTCTGAAACATTTCTAATACTTCTACAGGACCTCTGGTTATTTTCCTTGTTATAGGCTCCTTAAGCTTGGCAACAACCCTTTCTACTTTCTGTTGCCTGAGCCACTGTACTAAAAGCTTTTGTGCTCTGGAGTTATCAAAAAGTTGTTAGCAATCTTTCTAAACTCATGCATATTATCAAGGTAGTCCCCTATTTTCTCTTTAGCACTCTGCAACTGTGCCTCTTCTTGTACTGTTCCCCCATTCTGCAATACTTTAAACTTTGTGAGCCACTCTGAATAATTCTTCATACTTAACATTATTTATTTTTATTTTATTTCTACCCTACTCTTAATCTTCACTTTCATTTTATCCCACTACATAGCTATATTTTCTGAAGAAATTTCTATCTTCCGTAATAGCCTCCAAATAATTTCCACTACCCATTCCTTAAGTTCATCTCTGCTCAACAGATAGGCAGGGAAACCCCAGTGTCTCATTTTTATTTCATTACCTTGCATTTTTAATTTAGTTATTATTGCTGCTTGATATGAAAGCTATTGGATAGGTATAACAATTTTCAATTATATGCACATGTTCCTGTGAAATATAATGTCTGTCTAGCCTAGTCCAGTTTTTGTACCTTGGATGTAAATTCTTTCCAAGCTCCTACTACTGAATTCACATCTTCCATACCAACTAATTTTTATAAATTTCTTCAAAAATCTACCCTCTTTTGTTATATTTTCCTTTCAAGGTCCCTCCCCAATGTATCCTCACTGTTGCAAATTAATTTCAGGTCCCCACCTACAAGAAATATTCCCTGCTGAAAGCTGATTATTTCAACCAGAATTTATTTTAAGCTCCATTGTAGCAGTTTTAGGTGGAATATAAATACATGCCAACATAACACTCCTCCCTTGCCAGTAGCCCCTCACTACTACAAATCTTCTCCTCTTCTATCACTACTGAAGTCCCTCTAGCAATTAATACAAGTATTCCCCTTTGCTTTGTCCCAGATATTCCACTGAATAACTGTCCTGAAATCCTTCCTTTATCAAATTCACATGCTCAGTTCTTTACAAATATATCTCCTGCTGCATAACTATTTGCAATCTGAATTTCTTAATATAGTTCACTACTCTTTTTTTCTATAATATGTGAGATCATCTGCATTCAGAGATAATATGGAAAGTGTTGCTATTACGATAAAAATATATTATTCCCACCTTTTATGGATAACAGCTTTTTAAATGTCTAGTTACAGCTTTTGCATCAGATGCATACATTAATGTTTGGCAGATTGATGTTTTACACAGTTGTTTCTTGTCACATCCACAGTGGTGCAGTAGTTAGCGTTGTCACAGCAAGAGGTTCTCCGGTTTGATCCTCGGCTGGGATGGGGTGCCTTCTGTGCGGAGTCTGCTTGTCCTCCCTGGGGTCGTGTGGGTTTCCTCCGGGTGCTCCTGTTTCCTGCCACATCCCAAAGACATGCTGTAGGTGGACTGGACATTCTAAATTGGCGCTAGGCATGAGTGCGTGCATGTGTGTGCCTTCCATGGAAGGTTGGGCACTGGACTGGCAACTCAACACTGTAAAACTTCACTGCCAATCATGAGCGGACAGGTGATCCACTGTGGCGACCCCTAACTGGAAATAGCCGAAAGAAGAAGAAAGAAGTTTCTTGTCATATCCATTTGAAGCTATTTCACATTTTACAAGACTTTGTTTTAATGAAAACTCTCAAAAAACAAACACATCCCCAGAAATCCCCATACCCTATTAACAATACAAACACAAAAAATTACGTACATCTTTAAATAATGATGTTTAATCCTCTGAAGAACAATTGTCCCAGCTTGACAACTACACTCATAGACTTTAACTGACCTACAATGAAGGTTATTCATGCTAAGATGCATTGTACAGCCTGCATTTCTATTTACACTAACTGCTGTCTTGTCTTATCTTTATTCCTCTCACAGATGTAGAAAACTTGAATGCTTTCAGAAAATATTATCTTTTAGTCATTGAAAGAATTCTGCTTTTTATTGCTGTCTTAGCTTGTCTCTGTAGAAAAATGAACAACAGATGCAGTTACCTTTTGCTACAAGCTTCCCATGTTGCACTGTGAACATTTATTTGCTAAAGAAAAACGTTGTGTTACATTCATTTTTTTATTTATTTGCTTCCACTTAAAATGCTGCTAGATTAAGCCAAGGGCCTTAATTCAGACATTTCCCTATGCAAATGTAAGAAAAAACGGGTCTACTTCTATTCGCTGACAGCCCATTTCACTGAAACCCATTTCGTTGACAGCTCATTTCATTGACAAACATTCTAGGGGGCTGCATGTGGGGCTGTGCCCCACACCCCAACTATATATAACAACTCCACAGTCGCACAACAGTGGGGAGGGGGTCAAAACCCAGGTTTTTGCCTTGAATACTTTTGTCAATGAAATGAGCTGTCAACTAAATGGGTTTCAGTGAAAAATAGAAGTAGACCCAAGAAAAAACATATAAGTTTTACTTATATAATGTGCTATTTAGTTTTACAACCACTTCCTCACCTCACCAACCTAAAGTGACATACTATTATCTTAAACATACTTGAAACAAATAGTAGTTTTATAAAACACAAATCTGATTTTATTAAGAAACTTAAAGATGTTTCAGTATCTCAGTATGACTTATTAGTGACTTTAGATATTCAGTCACTTTACACTGTAATACCAAACAGAGAATGTATGGAGACAATGAGGTTTGAATTACTGAATTCTAAATTGTTTTCCAGCAATATGATCAGTTTATTAATGGAGATGCTTGATTTAATTTTAAGCTTCAATTTTTTTGAATTCAATGGAATTTTTTTATTGTCAAACTAATGGTGTAGTGATGGGAGCTGCTATGGCTCCCAGCTATGCAAATTTACTTATGCAAGGCTGGGAAAAAGTGAATACCAAGTGTTTATTTAATGAGTATCATTTTTTTTAAATGTTTTATTTATGACATTTTTTATGGTCTGGAGAGGGGATGAAGAAAAGTTAAAGGATTTTTTAAAATATCTTAAGAGTCTTTGTTCTTTTTTACATTTTACCTGTGAATATATCTTTATAAGTATCAATTATTTAGATGTCACTGTATTAAAGACGGGAAAACCTAATAACTAAAATATATAAAAAAGAGGTTCAACGCAACACTTATTTGCATTTTAGTAGTAAGCGTTCAAAAAAAGCTAATGGGAACATAGTCAAAGGTCAGTTAGAGAGTTAATAGTCCGACCAAGAGGGAACAAGATTTTTATGAGGAAGGTGCAAGTCTAAGTAATACGTTTATAAGTAGAGGGCACCCAGAAAGTGTGGTTACTAGATCCTTTGTGGAAGTCTGTAATATGAGGCAATCAAAAGTATGTTTCCAAAAGGAGTTGAGTGCTACTGATTATCGAACTTCCATGAAATTAACAGTGGTGACCAAAAAGCTGTTAAAGGTATCATTAGAAATAATTGGAAAATCATTAAGAGTTGTCCTGACATTAACAGATTGATAGGAGCTGAACCTGTTTTTGTAAGTAAAAAGGGCAAAACTTGTAAAAAACATTTTCCAGGTGAAGCTTAATAAACCTTAGGTGTCAAGTAATAAGCAAGGAATGTTTAAATGTTTTAATTGTACTTTATGTACGTTTTTATATGTTGAATACAGTGAGGTTGTTCATAGGTTCATAGGTAGGTACTAGGCTATTGGCCCTAGGGCCTATACAAGCCTAGCCAAAAATGTACCCTGGCTTTCGCCACCCAAGAAAATTATTTTCCTGTGCCCCTGTCAAGCAGAACCACAGAAGTGATCCCAGGGGTGAATTTCCTATTACCCATCCAATCATCAAGATTTTTCTTGAAGGGCATTTGTTTTTAATAATTACAAAATCAAAATCAATAGGAGCTTTTCTTGTAAATCTAGATTTGCTGTTTATTTAGTGTTAGGCAAATCTTGTTCTTTTTATGTTGGCCGAATGGCCAGAGAGTTGTATAAACATATTTATGAGCATAAATATGCCGTTGAGTTAGGAGATGAAAGGAATGCTTTAGCAAAACATTAAAAGCTTGGTACATGCAGGGTTAATTTTAGTTTTTTAGTGTTATATGAAGTAAAAACATTTTGACAGAAAGTTTGACGCTGAGGATGAACTGCATTATTCAGTCTCAGGAAGTCTTGATAAAAGACTAAAGTGCTAACCGTTAATGCTGGCTTTGTTTTGTTGGTTTATCAGTAATTAAAAGTTTTGTTTTTGTTTGCTGACTTTTTGAGATTATTTTTTGTTAGTATGGTTTCAATATTTTTTTGGTTAAACACACTTTTGTCCAGGTTTTCTTCTCTATTTATACTGCGGTGCCTATATTTCTTAAAACTAAACAAGAAAAAAAGAAGGGAAAAGGGCATCTGTTTACTTTAGTATCTCTATTACACACAAAAATAACTGAAAATGCTTTACTATATAACATGCAGTATCTGTCAAGTTTTACAAAATAGTATTAAGAACAGAAATTGTTTTACTCACAGCTTCCTCTTTTCCTCTCCTTAATGTTCTTCCAAACATTAATGACATGAAATAGGGCATATACTTTGAAGTCCCCTACAAGTTTAACAAAGTCAAAAAAGTCCAACATTTCCAGGTTTTCTTGTTCCACCATATTTCAAAAAATGTGACTGTTGCTTTGTAATTCCACATTTATTCATTAATTTCCAGGTTGCTGGTTTTCTTCCTGTTGATCACCTTCACCCAACTTCAGTCCCTGGTTCATTCCCAATGTATTCCTGGTTCTTTTAAGTCAACTCCTGAGCTTTTCTCTGTCTATCAAGAATTTTCTTTTGGAGCACTGGAAAAGGTTTTGTGGGCATAGTCTATGAGCTTTATTATCAGAAGAATAAGAAGCAGAGTCCCCTACTGCTTGATGGCTCACTTTTTGTTGAATAAACTTTTTTTTATTTTCTCCTTAGCATGTTCTGCATCAAAAAATGACTTTGCCATCCAGGAAAATATTATGATGATTGCTTGATACAGCAGGTTGAATATTGCATCTGCTTCTCAACATTCCCTGGTTGCTGGAATAAATGTACTCCTCTTCTGCCTGGTGTACAGTGAGTAGCCATTTTTCACAAACACTCTACTGTCTCCAACTTTTAGTACTTTGTCCTTCTGCTACAGTTTTGTAAGAATATACTCTTTCTGCTGGTAGGACTGCATCTTTACTATTAGAGGTCTTGGGTGCTTTTTCATGGCCAAGTTTGGAGCACACACCTGATGTGCCCGTTCAGTTAACAAGTACTGCTGTGGGATACTTGTTCAGTTGCTTATTTTTGCTTTCATAAAATGAATGTAGTCTGTTCATTTCAGTTCCCAGCTAGCTCACGTTTTGTGGTTTATTTTCTTTCAGGTTCTCTATTTTTTTTTCTTTGCTGGCATGCAGGCAGGGCAATTACTAGCCAGTAACTGAAACCTGCCAAGAAGACAAATTCACTGGATCTCTTTTCTGAATTTCTGTTTTCATACTGGGAGAACTGAAATTAAGCAATCACTCGGTGTCCAGCCACCTTGGAAGTCCCTGTGAGGTAAACATCTTAACTATTATGCCATCCCCCTCCAAATAATAGTGAGCCACTGCTCTTTTACATACTGCTGTGACTCACATATGGTTAATATGAAATGAGTGCTCTTTAGCAAACCATTTACCCTGCTCTCTACAAGTTTCTGCACACAATTATGAGGAACCGATCATTAGAATCTGGGTTGGTTCAGAATGGGAAAAGGCATTCTCAGAGACAAATTAGGTAGATAGGTCAAGACAAAAAACTCTTTCAAAATTAACTGTAATACTAATATCATTTGCCTGTAAGAGTTACTGACTTGGTTCAAAACCTTTTTAGGCATCACAAAGTTTTCTTCATATACAGTTCTTAGGTTGTGTTATAAAGCTTGTAGCCTATAGAACTTCAAAAATTAGAAAGTCATCACCCCTCTATATGAATTTGTTAGTACCATTACAATATATACGTAGACCCAAAAGTGGCACAGATCTCCGCAGTTCATTGTAATGGGTTAATAAGGCAGATACACAAACACAGGCAGTAAATATAATAGAAGCATACTGTGTATACGTTGGAGCTAAAGCACAGATTGGTAAGGCTTCTTTACAAACATGCAATTAAAAACAGCAGAACAGATTCAATTGTTCACAGTCCACTTTAACAGACATGCAAATTTCTAACTCACTGAAGTATGTTTATTTACAAAGTCATCTTAACGTCCCTTCCAGCACCGCTTTTTATGTTCAAAAAGGAGTTAAAGTTTTCATTGAAAAATAATTCTTTAAAGAAAAACAGGGAAAAATCATCTTTATTTAACTGCTTAATCCTACACATCTTACAAAAATACAAGTAAAATATTGTAATTAAACAGTAACACAAATAATATTTCATTTTGCAGTATTTTATGTCTCATCAAAGCCAATGCAGTCCAAGTACAAACTATTTATATATAAGAGACTATATCAGTGTAGCCCTCTAACACAATTTTACGAATACAAACTCAGACCTGGTATTAATATGACAGAAATTTTCCAAGTCTAGTTGTTATTTCAAAAAATGTACAGTTTTTCAGCCAACAGTACAAGGGGCAGACCCCAGTCCCAAATTACTCCTTACTCAAAGTGAATATAAATTTTTAAAGGTAATTTAAAAACTGTTGTTAGGAAATACAAATAGGCTCAGGAACAAGATGAAACCTTTTTAAACTTCAGTAGCCAAAGGAAGTATTCACATGAAGACAAAAAGTGGCTCTTTATATACTCATCCTGTGGTTGAAAAACTAACTATGCAGGAAGGCATAAATCCCAAACCTTAACAATCTCATCCAAACCAGATGAAGTACGTGACCCTTCTTATTATCCTTAACCAAAGCAAAATTAATCTGGTCTAGGCTACGACCAAACTGTCCAACTATTAATTACAATCCCCAGGTTAGAAAACCTCTCCAAAACCTCAAATAAAGGGAACTGCATCAGGTTGCTTAAACACTCGTATTTTCCATAAAGATATGGGTGAAATGAGAAAGAGAAGGGCTATTTGACAAAGTAAATTAAATCAGCTTATACAACTTGCACCTTTATACAAAATCCACTGTTAACAGTCCATACAATAACAGAACCTCCCCCCCAATCCCCAGAAATGAAGCCAGTGAAAATTGCGGACTCATCTTGAGTGAACTGTCACTCCAAGCTTTCAAACTCAGCATCACATCCCTGAGTAAACCGCTGGAGTTACAATAGGGAAGAGTGAGTTCTGACCGGTAACTAAGTTGCAGCACAGCACAAGAAATCAGGCTTTATGTTAAAACAAATCTTGGCAAACATCTGTCAGCTCAGTTTAAAAAGAGAATTTTAAGTTGGTTAGAAATAGTTTCAGCATTATTATAGCTACTGCTGCAAACCATGTTCATATCATTATTATAGCTACTGCTACATCATGACAAACATTTACGAGTTAGTTTAATTTGAAAAAGCTGATGAAAGTTTCATCGTGTACCTCTGTGTTTCCTGTGGTCAATTAACAACTTTAGGCCACCAAATATTGACTTTACCACCATTTTCTTCACCTTTACCAATTTCGGCCGTGCTTAATTTTAAATGCAGTACAAATTCAAGCAGTATGACATTTCACATAGGAAACAAGTACTGAATGTTTGTAAAACTAGCGATAGATATAAAAGCACAGATGATTTAAAAAAAGTAGACCCTTCAAACAGTCCATGACTTTAAAATAAAGGCCGTAAGAAAAATGGTATCATACAAAATATCATATGAACAGCTTTGAATTAAATGTAACAAGTCTAACACCCAAAACAAAACTGGCTCACAGGTGCTCTTCAAACAGTATGGCAGGCACCTTTAAGGAGCAGCCTGAGAAAGTAAGTGAAAATGTGAAAAGATCTAATAAAAGAAAAGCAAAAGAACTTCTGAATAAATAAATCAGTTCTGAGCAATAAAGGCAAAGCAAACCCACATCAATATAAGGACACAATGTTTACATATTCCATCTTCAGAAAACGAACCTCAGTACTTTCCATACTTTGACTGAACAACATTCCACTAAACACTAATGATTGCATATTCAACAGTAACAATTTTTTTTAAGTAAAATCAAATTTACCTCAGAAGTCGAATACTCAACACACTCTGCACTACCTCTGTTTGAACAGGAAGTGCCATCATTAGCTGATCTACGCTTAATTAAAAATTGTGAAAAAAAAACCCTCAAATTTAGTTGCATTATTCAGCAACAGCTTACCTAAAGAGTTTAAAAATCCAAAAACATTGTGAAAACTTTAGTACAAGTGTATTTATATTGAAAATGTTTAATAACCTACACTGTATATAAACCCTTACAAAATGGCAAAGGCAAATTAACTGCCCAAACAGGTATTACTGTCCAAAACCCCTGTTAAGCATTTAAAGTTATGTCAAATAATATACAAAAAAAACTTGTTGATGTTTTCTTATGAAGATCGGTCTTGTGAGTAGAAGTTTTGAGAACTGCAATAAAATAATGCCTTCAGCACTACGCAAGATTTATTTGCAGTGCACAAGTCATGAAACTATACAACTACTAATGGTTAGCAAAGATACACAAACAAAACGGCACTTTTTTAATTTTTACAAATGTTTGGGGTTCTAATACCATGATATGACTAGACACCATCCCTACATAAGGGTAGAATTAGACTTCAAGAAATTGGAATTGCTTCAGTCTTTGATGTTTGCCAGCAGTGGTGTTCTCAGCTACCACAATGTACCCAGAACTGCTTCCTGCAGTTCATGCTGGCTTACAGGTTTTGGCAGCATATTTAAATATAATACAGTACAATAATGAAGTTAGCTAAACTGGAGAATTATCTTTAACAAACTGAAAACTATTTATTAGCCCCGTTGCTCCTACCAGTATTGGAACTATCTAGGGGCCTTCATAACACATCCCTCTAGTTTCAGCTTACAAATCCTGGCATTTTATACCGTGGCTGTTCAGTGATTAGCTTTTGTCATTGTTTTCCAGTGATTAGCTTTTGTCATTGTTTTCTTTAACTTTTAGTTATGTACTTACCATAACTTCGGATGTATGGGATCCATCTCGCCTACATTCATAACTGATGGGTTCGGATCGGCTCCAACTCGGCCACTATATAGTAGAACGAAGTCTCTAATTGGCTGGGCTACCCCTTATCCCAGAATGTACCACGCCTGCTTCCCCAGATCTTGTTTGTTCGCTTTTTTATACCTACATCCAGGCACAGAAACATACCAGCAACTGTAACAAACTAAAGTCCTTCAAGAGAAAACTCAGTAAGTAGCAACATTTCCTCTAAATCCAATAGAAAGGGGGAAGGAGGGTGCAGTATGAATGTAGGCGAGATGGATCCCATACATCCGAAGTTATGGTAAGTACATAACTAAAAGATGAAATGGGATCCTATCTCGCCTACATTCATAACTGATGGGACAGCATCCCTAGCACCTAAATCCCGGGTGGCTCATTGGAAAACACTCCTGAGAACTGTGGAACCAAAGGAAGCTCTACCTCGAGAAGCCACATCTATCTTGTAATGAGAAATGAAGGTGTGCGGAGAAGTCCAGGTAGCTGCCACAGATATCATCTATCGATAATTTGGAGTGGAATGCTACAGAAGTAGCCATTGCCCTGGTAGAATGAGCCTTGACTGGGAATGGTAGCTCTTTGCTGGACTGTGAATAAATGAAGGAGATGCAATCTTTAATCCATTTGGCTATGGTGGTTTTAGCCACCGGTTGACCCAACCTATTTTCCGCAAAGGACACAAACAGCTGATCTGACTTTCGTGTCTGATTGGTCCTACTTAAATAAAAACGCAGTTGTCTGTGAACATCCAACTGATGGAAAATATATTCTGCGCTATTGGAGAATTTGGGAAAAAACACAGGGAGCTCCAAGGATTGTTGAATGCATAAGGGGGATGCTACCTTGGGCAAGAAAGAGGGATTTAACTTGAGAGACACTCTGTCTTTGTGAAAAGTCAAATAAGGAGGATTAGAACAGAGAGCCTGAAGCTCTGAGACACCCTGGTCCGAGGTTATTGCCACCAAAAAGGCGGTTTTCCAAGATAGAAATTTTATATCACAAGTAGCTGCTGGTTCAAAGGGGCGGGCAGTTAAAGAAGCTAGAACCATATTCAGATCCCAAGGGGGCACAGGATGGGCTATTGGGGGCCGAAGGAGCCACGCTCCTTTAAGGAAAGATTTGCAAAGCCTGTTTGCCATTAAGGAAGGCTCAAAGGAGACATGAAAATTAGAGATAGCCGCCAGTTGGACTTTAATTGTGGAAACTGAAGAGCCCAAATAAAACAAAGAAGCCAGGAATTCTAAAACCTGAGGTACTGGGGCGGTAAGGGGATCTATACCTCGTTGCTGGGCCCAAAGAGCAAACCTCTTCCACTTGCTGGAATACAGTTTAATAGTGGAAGGTTTGTGAGAAGAGGACAAAATGTGGATGACGTCTGGAGAAAGAGAGTTATCTCTGACTAAGGTTGGAAGTGGAGTAACCAGGCGGCCAACCTCAAGGACCTGAGGGATGGATGAGACTGTCCCAACTGATGAGTTAACAGGTCGGGCACCAGGTCCAGAAACCATGGGCCCTCCACCGCATACCTCAGAAGGAAGGGGAACCAAACCTGACGAGGCCAGTGTGGAGCGTTCAAAATCATGTCGCTTTCTAGATAAATCACCTTCTGTATCACCTTCGGGAGAAGGGGAACTGGAGGGAAGGCGTAAAGTAGACCGGGGGGCCAACTTTGAGCTAGAGCGTCCCTGGGAATCTGCCCCCGAGAGGGAGTCAGAGTGAAGAACTCCCTGCATTTCGCATTGTGAGGGCTGGCGAACAAGTCGCAACAAGGGAGGCTCCACTTGGCGAAAATGTTTGCAGCCACCCTGTCGTTGAGGGACCACTCATGGGGCAACAGGAGAGTCCTGCTCAGCCTGTCTGCAATCACATTGGATTTCCCCGGAATGTGCGTTGCCACTAGGAAACGCTGGGTAGAAATCGCCCAATGCCACACTCTCATGGCCTCTCGGCAAAGAGGGTAGGACCTGGTTCCGCCTTGCTTGTTTATGTACCAGACTACCGACATGTTGTCGGATAATATCACAATAGTACCCCGGGGAAGAGCATGATGAAGTGCTTGCAACACCAGTAGCACCGCTCTCATTTCCAGAATATTGATATGTAAGTGCGTTTCGTGAGCCTGCCACGTACCTTGGACAGACCTGTCCAGATAATGCCCCCCCACCCTATCTGGGAGGCGTCCGTGGTCACCGTGGCAATGGGAGGCTGAAGGGCAAAGGGTCGCCCCTGATCCAGGTTGGACTGAAGCAGCCACCAACGTAGGTCCCGACGGCAAATTTCCATAATCTTGACCAAATGGTTCAAGGGGAGATCCTGAAAGGACCATTGAACCGACAGTAGCCATTGCAGCACCCGCATGTGCAGCCTGGCTAAGGGGACTAGAAGAATAGTCGAGGCCATCATGCCCAATAACTGCAGAATCAGTCTGGCCTGAACTCGTGATCTGGGTAACAAGGTTTGAACCTGAGACTGCAGGACCTGAATCCTTTCTACCGGCAAGAATGCCCGCATTCTTCTTGTGTCTAACTCTGCGCCTATAAAGGTAATACGCTGTGACAGCTGCAGCACAGATTTTCCCCAACTGAACGTGATTCCTAGTGAATGACCCAAACTGACTGTGGTCATAAGCGCCCGAACTAATAGATGCTTGAAGGTGGCAGTAAGGAGCCAGTCGTCTAGATAGGGAAACACTTGGAATCCTAGACTTCTCAAGTGAGCTGTCACTACTGCCAGACACTTGGTGAACACCCTGGGGGCTGTGGTGAGACCAAAGGGCAGTGCTCGGAACTGGAAATGACTGGTTCCCAGGTGGAAGCGTAAGTGACTCCTGGACTCTTGACTTATCAGGATGTGATAGTAAGCGTCCTTGAGATCTATGGAGCACATCCAGACATCCTTCTCCAATAACGGGAGAATGGACTGAAGGGTGACCATTCGGAATTTGGATTTTTTTACAAAGCGATTCAATGATCTGAGGTCCAAAATGGGCCTCAAGGCCCGTCTTTTTTGGCACCAAAAATAGTCGAGTAAATTCCTGATCCGATCTGGTCAGCGGGGACAGGCTGGATGACTCCTTTTCTTAGCAGCTTTGAGACCTCGACCGCTGCTTGATCCCGCTGACTGGGTGGCACATCTGGGATTTTCCTGATAGGAAGAGGGGGCTTGATGAAAGGGATGAGATAGCCTCTGTTCGGAGCACCCACTGATCCTTGGTGATAGATTCCCAAGCCTGTGGGTGTTCCGCAAAGCAACCCCCCGACTGGCTCCGGAGATGCGCAGTCGGGCCACGTCTCAGGGACGGTGAGCGTAGGATGGACCACGAAAGAAATCGGGTCTCCAGAGTTATGGGGGCCTCTGCCGCCTCTGGGGCGGCGTCTTCCTGAATCCCCCCCTGCCTCTAGAGGGGGGATCACTTGGTGGAGTAGGGAAAGACCTTTGAGATTTTCTGAACCACATTTTCCCTCCTCTCTGGGCCTTGGGGTAAGGTCTAGAGGGAGCGGAAAAACTGGCCCCCATGGCAGTCAAGGTCTTGCCCTCCTGCTCGCATCAAGTCAGTGTGTCCTTCACCTTGGGTCCAAACAGGGAGGACCCATCAAAGGGGGCGTCGGTGAAGGAAGACTTAAAGGCCTCCGCAAAGGGACACAAGCGTAACCAGGCGTATCTTCTAAGAGCCACGCCTGTTCCTGCTGCTCTACTCGCCCCTTTGGCCGCATATGAAATGAGCCTCATGGACGAGTTGACTATCAAAGATAGGGTAGTCATCTGGGCGCCAACATTTTGGACTAACGCCTCAGGAAGATTACCTGTAAGAGACTCACCTAACTCTTTGAGGAGGTCCCTTTGGAGCCTGGTAAAATGACAAAGATAATTCAGCGACTGCAGGGTAAAGGCCGCTGAAGAAAGGGTACGCTTACCGTACCTATCCATGCTCCTGGAATCCTTATTAGGAGGGTGAATAGACGTTGAAGCCTCTGCCACGTCCTGCTGAGTGGCAGATGCCACCACCATCGCATCTACTGCAACTCCTTTGGTCAAAAATTCCTTTTGAGGAGGGGCTGACAGGAACTTGTTAGGCCTGGCGGGCACCGGTTCCACAGAGTCAGGGTGTTCCCACACCCTTCGAGAAACTAAATCTAGCAATTCATCGAAGGGTGGAGACACCCAGGAGGTGGAGGGCTGGGCCCCAAAAGCCTTGAGGAAGAATGACTCCTCTGCGGAAGGGGTTTTGGACTGCCAATCGCCTTTCTGTCTCAGGATCTCGAGGATATCTGAGAATGAGACGTCATCCGAGGACGATTTTGGGGACCCCTCCGCATCATCGAGGTCAGTATCTGATGTGATAGACTCATCCTGGGAGTCAATGTGCTTCCTCTTGCACAATTTTTTCCTTGAAGGTTCATCTGAAGCGGATTCAGAAGGACCTCCCGGGAGAAGGGAACCCCCCCCAAGGGGGTATCCTCAGGCCCTGGGGCCCCACTGTCGGGAATGAAGCACACCAGAAGCACCAGTTCCCAAGTCTAGGGACGGTGAGGTAGAGACTTGCTGAGCCGGCAAGGACATGGCCAGCGCACTCCTCATGGCCTCAAAAGCAGGACCTCCAAACTCTACGGAGGACACCGGCTGAGAGACCACGACGGTACCGGGAATCCCTGTGGCCGACGCTCCGAGGGGGAGACTAGGCACCGAAGCTACCAGTTCCAAAGTGTTCCCCTCGGCCCCGACAGAGGAAGTCCCGGTACCGAACCCTGACGCCGAGGACAGGGTAGGAATGATGGTCGGAACAGAGAGGCTCCGAGGGAGTCTCGGTTCCGACTGGATGACTCTGCTCCGCTCCACCATCACCGACTCCAACGGTTCCGAGGAGGTTGGAGAAGGAATCGGGTGCGTCGAAATGGGGGCCGGCTCCGGAGCCGAGTGGGCTGGAGCCGAGACCATTTTTGCAAAAAACGGGGACTGGAAAAGCCTCTGGATAACTCTGTCCAAATCTGAGTCCAACAACCTGGAGGATTTAGAGGAAATAGATGGGGGCCGAGACGACTCCTCTCTCGGCTCCGAAAGACCAGGGGACCGGCTCCAAAACGGCTCCAACACCATCGGCACCGGATCCGGAACCGTATGAACAAGCATCGGCGCCGAAGGGGACTTCGGGGCCAAGGGAGGAGAGTCTGAGCTGCACACCTCCAACGGCTCCGAGACCAAAGGAGCCGAAGCAGGTGATTCGCCTCTTGATCCCCCAACCTGCGGCTCCGACACCAATGGAGCCGAGGAAAGAGGTATCGAGGCAGACCCTTCCACCCAAGGCTCCGAAGCCATTGGAGCCGAGGAAGAAGAGGTCGACATATGCTTCTTGGAAGTCGGTTCCGACGGACTGGTCGGAGCCAACGACCTTTTCTTTTTAGAAGCTGGAGAGGAAGGAGAAGCCAAAGCTTCCTCAAAGGAGGGCTTAATAAGGCCCTTAAGGATCAATTTATTTTTACGTTCTTGAAGGACCCTAGAGGAAAAAGCATGACAAACACTACATGTTTCCTGCAAATGTTTCGGTCCTAAACAATATACACAAACAGCATGGCTATCGGTAATAGACATTTTGTAGTTACACTTGTCGCACTTTTTAAAACCAGACTTCTGCTCTTTCGACATCCTGTCACACCACTGTTTTACCACAACGAAAAAAAAACCTTAAGTAGGGCACGAGCCCTTTGACTCAAACAGGACTGGCCCAAGATACAGCACACAAAACGGGCAGAAGCCCTCTAACTTAAACGGGCTTAACCCGATAAAAACAGAACATACAGTAAGACAAATTCAGCACACCCACACACAAATAAGGGCAAGGGCCCTCTAACTTAAACGGGCCTTGCCCGGTAAATAGAAAAAAATACCAATCACACCAAAAAAGGTTTACACACACACACACGTAAAGCTGTTAAAACAGCTGTTTGTTCAATTTATGAAGAAACCCCTTGGTCAAAAGACCAAAAAAATAACCAAAAAAACTACTTAGCTCCAGCCAAGTCGAGACCACGTCTAGCTTGAAAAGTGGCAAACGAGATCTGGGGAAGCAGGCGTGGTGCATTCTGGGATAAGGGGTAGCCCAGCCAATTAGAGACTTCGTTCTACTATATAGTGGCAGAGTCGGAGCCGATGGATCGGCTCCGAACCCATCAGTTGTGAATGTAGGCGAGATAGGATCCCATTACATCTGTTTTTTTTTTGCTTCTACTTTCTTAATTGTTGGCATTGAATAAGCCCATATGAACAGAACTTCTCCAGTTTCAGTAATGCTTTGTGGTTCCATGTATCTACTACTTCTCAGCTACTTGTATGTTGTAGTGTTTGCACAGTCCCCAGTACAACAGTCTTGCCATACTGTTCAGCCTTTCGGTACACACACCATCAAGCCAGGAGTAAATTGCAACCAGCAAGAAAATGTGCAACTGTTTCCAGTTCTGCACTGTCTGTATCTCTCAGCTTTACCTTAGATTTTGTATAACAATGTGTATCCTGCTGTTGTAAGTGGCCATTATTAGACTGTCAGGTTTTGGTTTAAATTCAACTCTCTTTAGCATCGTTATTATATTTAGTAGGGTCTTCATAAATACTTCTCTACAAATGTATTGATTTCTTCTTTTTTTATGTTGTTTCTCAATGATCTATAAGACCTCTTTAGGTAATCAGTGAACTGCTTGTTCTGCACTCTTCCTTCGTATCTGTTTTTTACCTTTTTGTGTTTGCACTGATGTTTTTAGTTTATTATTGGAGACAGTGTGCTATAAATCCTGATTCATTTTGATATTACATGCTTTTTTTTTTACCATTTCTAAAAATGTTTCATGATCTGTTCCACTTCTAAAAATGTTTCACGATCTGTTCCCTTTTCTGTATTATTTTAATAGTGATACTTCATGTCTTAAAAGGTTTACAGTTTTCCACATGCCGCGGTATGGCGGTAGCATTGTTACCTCACAGCAAGAGGTTCTCCCGTTCGATTCTCGGCTGGGCTTGGGAGTGCCTTCTGTGTGGAGTCTGCATGTCCTCCCCGTGGTTGGGTAGCGTTCAAAAGACATGTGTGCGTAAATGGGCGTGCCTTCGTTGAAGGTTGGGCGTCGAGCTGGTACCTCGGCGTTTTGTAAAAATCTACTGCCAATCATTAGCGGACCGGAGTTCCGCTGTGGCGACCCCTTACCGGGAAAAGCTGAAAGACAAACAACAACAAAAACATGCTTCCATGGTGATATTCCACTTGTTTATTTCATCTCCTTTGTTCTTCTGCAATTCTCTGCTAAGACCATCTATTTGTTAGCTGCACAGTAGCATATTCAACTTATTTCCAATATAATAAATTAATTTGTCTTGATAGTTTAAATTACTGCATTCATCTGTTTTACCAGTCTTCTAACATTTAGGGTTTTATTCAATTTCTTTCATATACTTTAATATGTTAGTCCACTTCTATTAAATCAAGCAACTATTCCCTTAGATTACTCTGTTTTAGACAAACTATCCTCTTCGTTCTCTGTTTTCTGTTCTTTCCCTTGCTGTGCGCATTTCCAACTGGACTTTCACTTGAGTCTCCTGCACATAGATCTGGAATACCACTCCATGGCAAAACCTCTGTACAAGTGTCTTGTTCTACCTGATACACAATCTCCCATGGATTCACTGTCTCATCATGTTGTGATATTGCCTGTACTGGACAGTCCACCCTAAACCAGTCACCTCTCAGCTAGTCTACTTCCAGTTTTATTTGTTGCTTTTTTGGTTCACTAAGTCTTTTGCTTTTCAACACATTCCCCTTTTGTTTTCTTATTCTCTTCTTGTAAAACACACCCCTGGCTGGATACCTATGCATGTACATCTCTTCAAATATCTTTGGGGCTGTAGTGGTCATGTTGATTAGTACAGCTTTAATTTCGGCATAAACACTACAAAATATCAGATCTCTTTTTCTTTCCGAAGTCAATCTTCTTTTGTATGCAATCTGATATCCTCTGGGTTTTGTTCTTTTTCTTTAGCACATTATCACATCTTTTCCCAGATGATCTTTGGTGAAAAAAAATAATTCTGAATATTGTTTTTGATCTTGTTTGTTCTATTAAAGAGCTTATTTTTTTAACTTTAGCTTTTAACAATTTTTCTGAAGAAATTCCACCCCACCCCCCATCTTTCAAAATTCTGGATGCACTGCACAACAGAAGCAAAACATCATCTTTTTTATCATGAACAGCCCACTTTACTGTCTTCTATGCCTCTTGCTTGGTTTAGCAGGTTTTTTTTGTAGACTCTTCTGGCATGGCCTAGGCCTGTGATGAGGGTATTTCTATGTTCGGAGGATTCTACACTGCCATTTTCTAGTCCTGGCGCCAGTGTGAATGCCACATGTAGACTCTTATGTACTTTTTTTTTATTCTAGGACCTGTGCACAGTTTTCTATACAATTATTTTGACCTACCTATTTCCATAATATATAAATACGGTCTATATATCAGTGCTGTCTTGGTGAGATTTTGTAAAAACAGGATCCACTACATGAAGGTACTCATCAAGACTTTGGGTCAGTTTCTAACAATACTACTTTCCTTTTCTTGCCCACTTCCTCTCTCCATTGGTATCTGTGCATACACAAACATATTTCACAGAGATACACACTATATACACACAGAGTATACCCCCTCAAATTTACTTAATGTACTTTGTCATACTGTTTTTCTTTACTATTTCTGCCTCAGTCAGGGTCAACCCATATATTAGGCTCCCAGTCAGCACCCCCACCCCCCAACACACACAAACTCCTCAAAAAGATCTTAACACTCTTCACAGCAACTCTCATTACTACACAGGAGAGGAGTCACAGACATTAGATGGCAGGCATTTTTAACACCTTTATTACCTTCACATATTACACAGTAATACGGGTATAAATGCAGTTATAAAAAAAGCCAAACAAACCATTACAAAGATTTTTCATGCATTATACATGTTTTTTTCTTTAACAATTACTATTTAATTTGTTATCACATGGATTGTTCAAATTCTGCCTTCCATGAAAATCCATTCTTCCTCCTGAACATTATTCTGCATCTATTATTCCCACAAGCTTCACTTAGTTTTATGTAGTTTGCTCCTTCGCTTTTCAAAAGACTGTACCTGTGATTCTTCCACCTTCTTTACAGCAATCAACCATTCCAGTTAGCACTGTTTTGGTGGCCAACGGCATTAAACTTAGTAGGATCTTAATGTAGCTATGCACTAGATACTATAGAGGTCATCATTTACGACTAGTAGAATTTTGGAGGTGGGGTTAGCTTCCCACCTTTCCGTAATGTATTCTGTTGAACATGCGTGTTCTTCTGCAAACAGAAAATTCTATACAACTGTCAGCATCAGCATATACTTAGAGAAGGCTTGCAGGCTGTAGTACCATTAGATTCTCTGCCTAGAATCAGCCAAATAGTGGCTGGTTAAGCACTCCTCCCCCCACCAAAGAGAGATACAGTAGTCCATATATCAGGTTCTCCCGCTTTCTTTCTTTCCTCCAAAGTATAAATGTTCTTTGACTTCAGCAGTTTTTTACATTTCAGCTCCCCTATTCCACTAAACATTCTCAGTGGTTAGCCTACGCATACGAATCACCAGCAGGATGTCTTTCATTGCAAGTTCTTAAAATAAGGCCAATCTGCAAATGCATCAATCAGCAAATGCATACGAGAATTAACCTGACAACTCAGAAAGTTTAAGATCTGACCATGACTTCCTAATAAAATACAGACATGGCTTCCTCCTGAAGGGCATTTTATGAGGTGCATCACAATCTACCCTGCTGTAAAGGGATATACTGTAACTGCTAATCCCTGCTGTAGAAAGACATGAGCATACTTAGTTAAATAGAACTGTTGTCATTAGGAATGGTACTTTACATCTTTCAGCCACAGGCCACTATCACAAGAGTCTTCCATCTGACTATGTGGCTGGTGACAGAGTTCAAACAGTGTCCCTGGTGAGGAACTGCCAGCAGGGAGGGGTGGAATGAAGAAGCCAAGTGCCAGCTTTGCTAAGAAAAGGGAATAAAGAGTGAAACAGCTGCAGCAGCACTGTTCCCTGGTAGACACTGTATGAAGGGGCTGCTGACCTCATGTGCCTTAGTCCAGCCCAGTGGTGCCTTTCAGTACAAATGAATGCTGTAGTGTGCAACCAGTGAACGATGCTTTGTGCTCAATGCATGTGGGGATCAGCAAGGGAATGGAGTTGCACAATGAAATCCTGCTGCTGTTAGCAAGCTCCACCCAAAGAAAGGGAACCCTGCACTTCACTACAGCAGTACCAATATAAGTCAGCAGTTTGTAGAACAGTGACATGACATAATATTGGCCTGCAGGAACAAGGCCATGGTATAGGTGGTTCAGAGAAAACTGAGGAAATGCTGTCCTGTCTAGGGAAGTAAAGTACAATGACACAAAAAATTAACCACACAAAATGTTTCATTAAATATCGCTATGTTACATCGTCCAAATAAAGATAGCTAACTCTGAAAATATTCAGCATATTTGCAGTACATTAGTTATACAGATCACAACTGCTTTTGTAGACATTAAGTTTTTATCATATAATTTTTTCTCTGTAAGCACCCAACAGTTTCTCTTCTCTGTTGCCTCAGGAAATAAACACAGTAATAACTGAATACAGAAAAATATTTGTTTGCATGATTCAGTCATATTCCATATAGTTATTGACAGCAATAAAAGAGCACCGCAGGTAGGCATTAATACTGCTGATTTGACCTTCTGTGAATAGTGTGCAATAAAGATAACTTTAGATCTTGTAGTTCCTGTAATATGACAAACTGTTAATCATCTGGAAAGTAAATAATTAATCCTACCAAAAATATTGTTACAAAACTTGTCTAAACTATCTCAATTTTACCTTCAAATATCTGTCTCAATGCAGGGAAGACCTTACAAACTAGGCTACATCAGATATTCGTGTAAGACTGCCAGAATATTGACAACCAATTAGCATGGACACTAAATATACCCTTTTTAAAAATGTGTTGAGATCTTGACACTACAACAGCCCTTTTACCTTACAAGTGCCAGAACAGTTTCTGAAGATTCTGCAGGTGATGCTGCCATGACAACAAGAGGTTCTCCCAGCAAGACAAGTTCCCAGAGTATTTGAATATGAAAGAACACAGGACAGAAGCACCTAAGAAAATGGAAAAATATGGCCAAGTTATTACTCACATCTAAGAACAGTCTCACCACATTTGCTTTCATTTTTCCCTCTGGCTCATTAGCCCTTTCCTGACAAATATCAAGCCTCCACAATATTGGAGTTGAGCCTATTTGCTCCCTCATGCTGGTGGTGAGTCTCCAGTACACAAGGGTAAGTGATGTCTGGAGGGTTACTAATGATCTTTGCCAGCTTTTCAGCAATGAAGCCATTTATGATGGCTGCATTTCCACCTACGGGAGAAGGTATGAACAATCTGCATCATGTCAGAACTCCACAATGTCTTACATCTCTGCATTCCAAATAAAGACTACCACCTGCTTGTACCCTGGTGATGGAAGCACACTCTCTCTCAGCTATGTATCTGAACTGCCACCACTACTCCGATGGTAAGTAGCAGTGTCCAGCCAACTTTGCCCTTCCTTCAGGACGGTCATGTCCATCTTTCCCTGCCAGCATCATCAATCATGGTGTCATGCTAATTCCGGTCATCTGGATAATAGTTTTACCACCATACTTGCTTGCTTTGAATATCTGCAGCAATACAGTCCATGACCATGCAACAGAGCAATAATGAGAAAGTGATACAGTTCAAACATTTAAATGGATATTTAGTAAGAGACGATGAAACCTGTAAAAAGAAACACGTCAAATAAAGAGATGATGCTCCAAAACACACACACACACCCACACAAATACTGTGCATACCTTAAACTGAAACAAAGGTTTAACTTTAAAACAAATACTCTGAAATCTTGCATTCATCATCACAATGCTTTTTAGCGATGGTAACATTTCTCTCCATATTGAAAAAAAAATGGGTTGGCTCTGACAACACAAACTTTCAATGTGCATACTTTAAGGTTTCAAAACACAAAAAAGCAGGGAAAGCTTGTAACATCATTTGCATTTTCCACTTCTGGGCATCTTTCTGTTGCTTTCAATTCTAGACTCAGTCACACTTGCTCAAGCTTCACTGCTTGGAATTATTAGCAGTCACTCCTGTTTGTTCATTCCATACAACAGCAATATTTCCTACTTGAATTATAATGTCCTTTTTATTTTTATTTTCTGAGACTGCAACCTTCCAGATTAACAGCAAGAGACTTTTACATTTTCTCTCATTCTTCCTTATTTCTCCCAGGTAAAGTGACTTCAGAATACGAATATTAAAATAAAGGGTATTCAATGGACTTTGATACATGGTAAAAATGCTTAGCTATTTTGGAAGATGTTTTACTTGTACAAAACTGTACAGCATCAAATATGTGTGCAGATGTTTTGTGTACTCGAACTATTCAGTCTCCAGCAGTTGCAGGCAGCTTCCCCTGTGTTATTTTCACATTTCACCTACCTGAAACTTAAACCAGACCAAAAACGCAGGAAGCCTCATGGCATCAAAACAATATAAGAAAGCATCTTTTTCAAGGGTCAAGCCGTGCTGTATCCCTGTGTGTGTGTGTGTGTGTGTGTGTGTGTGTGTGTGTGTGTGTGTGTGTGTGTGTGTGTGTGTGTGTGTGTGTGTGTGTGTGTGTGGGGGTGGGGTTTTGCTTCCTATACCATTCCCTTAGATATACCGCAAAAGGCAAACAAGTGAAAAAACAGAAAAGCCAACATACAACCAATCGATGCTGTCATGCAATAGGAAACAAAGGCAGTGATTCCCTATGTGATACCAGTACAAACAAGTTTGACACCTTGCAGATAAAACATGTCACGTCTTGCCTGAAAGGTGGACTCGCATATCATGAGTGAATTCTCCTGTTAACTCACTCATGGCTAAAACTCCTTCTTTGGTTCTGGCGTCTTTAACTAAATGACTTACCAGCTAATATCAGGCAATATTACAAAGGGCAAAGACTTATTAACAAAATGACACTAAGATTGTTAGTCTAGCATGTCCTGTAGTGGAGAAATTAATCTTTGCCACTTATTATTTATATTTTCACATTTATATATATTTTCAAGTTTTCAAAACTGAGAGACCTAATGACAAATGTATGATGTGAAACACCAATGTGGGAGATGGGACAATTCACTGAAAATGCTGGTTTATATCACACTATAGTGGTGGTGCTGCGGTAGCGTTGTCGGCTCACAGTAAGACGCTGTCTGGTTTGATTCTCAGCTACAGCGTCTTATGCGTGAATGGGCGTACCTTCGTTGAAGGTTGTGTGTCAGGGCTGGTAACTCGGCAAGTAAAAATCAACTACCAATCATTAGTGGACCGGAATTGACTGTGGCGACCCTTAACCGGGAAAAGCCGAAAGACACAACAACAACAACTGGAAATATTGCTAGTTGTTTGTTAGTAATTATGAAAATATGCAATATTTCTACATATACTTAATACTTAAACAAGTGACTTGCAAACTGTTGGATGACATTAGGTGAAACCTTAGATACTGTTGAAGAAAACTGTCTAATATTTGCATTGTAAGCTGGATGTCTTGAGAGATATCAAATATTATTAGTTTTGCTAATTATACAATTAAACATATGTTTTCATATTTCTGTAAATATCTCAGCAAACCTGCATTTACAGAGAAATTTCTTGTCATATAAAAGCTCATGTCTGATTAAAACATTGCAACGATATATGTCTAGGTTGTATAGTTTTTAAGATATGAAAATAAGTTTGTGAGAGTTTAGAAAAAGTATAATTTGCAATTTGTGTACATTATAATATTACAGTATTTATGGAAAATTCTACTATCATCACTGTAAGGAGTACTTCTTACTGATAACATTGGTATTTCTGCAATTTCAATAGCTTTTATTATTCTCAAAATATTTACATCTCTTTACCTTATGCTTTTTAATTTTATTTTTCAGAAAATGGTCTGGAATGCAAGATATGTCTAGGCTGCTAGAGGTGTGACATTCCATACCACATAGGTATGTATGTGCATTGTGTGCGCGCACATCTGTACATATTCCGAGACATACAATTTAGATCTAGTATACTATACACTGTGGTGAATTACAGTAATATTTAAAAACTGTCCCTGACTTTCAGTCTTTGGCTCTCATTATTTTTGACTTTGTCTAGAATTCTCGAGGAAATAAGTTGAGTATTGGGGTGGGGGATGATCTGATGAAGAGCTAGACTGCGGTTTCATCTCTAATGCCTGAAAAAGCCAGAAAAACTGGGACATGAAGTCAGCACCAGCAGCTGTGATAATAAATGTTAGCTAAATGAACAAACAAAAATGTGCCCCACAATTGTGGAGGAACCCAATGTACTCTCTTTTTCAAGCAGCTACCAGCTATATTTAAATGCTGAGGAACACTAAATGAAATTTCATTCTAATGGTTGTCATTTTTACTGTTTGTCCTACAAAATTGTCTACAAGGGAAGTACAGGGTGAAACAAGTTGTGTCTCACCTAGCTATACACATTGCCATTAGCACAACATTTTTTATGCTTTGAAATGTTATCTTTTTTAAGCAATGTAAATATTTCACCTTATTAGTTTGAAATACTGTGCAATTTCAATGAATGGTGCACTTGTTATTTCTGCAGTGCTTGCTATTCAACAATTTTACTCCTATAAAACTAATAAACTCGCCTTTTTTCAGATAGTCAGCACTTACATTCAATTATCAACAACTTGCCATTGTTAAGCATGTAAATCCAAATATCATAGTCAACTATTTTATTGAGCCTCAATTCTATATTTGATTTAACACTGTTCTTTAAACGGAAACAGTTAAACTCACAAAATATTTTCAATATAATTCAAGATCAGGAATTAATTGGTGACTGTATTTGTTTTTATTTTCACTATATTACAAATCTTAACAACTGAGCCATTGACTTTTTACCTTACACCAGAGTCTAGTTTTAAACAGATATACATCTTAGGTACTTTGTGTGACTCTATAGTCAGGCACACTGATGTCCCACTCACCAGGCTGAATAAGGAGAAAATTACAGTGAGCTGCCTGTCGGGTGCCAGGATCCACCACATAACTCATGCACTCAAGTCACTCCACAACAAGTACAAATATGACTCTGTCATTGCCCATGCTGGAGTGAATGACTTGAGACTTACCTCCCTGGACTACATAAAAAGAGACATGGAAGAGCTCTCGGATCATGTGGCCCAGGCAGGTATGACCCTAGCCCTGAGTAGCACCCTGCCTTCGCCCAGAATGATGCCACAACATAAGGACAAAATGACTGACTTCAACAATTGTCTAAGCTTCTGGTGTCATTCAAAGGGGATCCAGTATCTGTCTGCCTGGGACGACATGATCGACAGACCACAATGCTTTGTCAGAGATGGACTGCACCTGTCGCATTCAGGTTACTGGCTGAGGCTCTTGCCACCCCTATATTGCCTTTTTTAGGCAAAGTGCAAAGGACAAAACCACCACCGTAACAGGTACAAGCATGCAAAATATGAAGGTAATGCTACTCAATGCCAGAATTCTAAACCTCAAAATGCACTCTCTCGAGGCACTCCTAAAAATGGAGAACATCGATATCTGTGCAGCAACTGAGACCTGGTTCAAGGCTCCAGAGAGCACCCCTGCAATACCAGGCTACAACTCTTACCACACTTTTTGGCCACCAAACTAGGATCGAAACACTAAAGGTGGAGGAGTGTCCATATTCACCAAGGATATTCACACCACCAGTTTAGTTGACCAACACAATGTGTCTGAAATTCTCCAGGTGCAACTAACACTAGGTAAGACTGCAATCCAAATTGTAGCTTGCTACAGATCCCCCACCATGCCCCAAGATTCTCACTATACCTTTCTAAACATACTGGAAAATATTAATATACAACCAAACACCCTAATACTGGGTGATTTCAACTACCCTACCAATAACTGGGAAAACTACTCGTGCAACAACACCTTTGCCAAACGGTTCTTGGAATTCATAAATTCCAATGCCCTGAATCAACTAATCCATAGTCCCACCAGGGGCTCCAATATCCCAGACCTGGTCATTACCAACATGGGAAATTGATGCTCCACACCTATGGTCACCCCCCTTGTTGGTCAGATCAGACCATAAGCTAATCACCCTTAACATCCACATCCCACATCCACCCCCCAAGTAAGCAAACCTCCATAAAAAACTTCTGCAAGGCTAACTTCATGCTACTCAAGTCAGAAGTTACAAACTTCATACCCATGCAGACGGGAACTGAAAGTTCGACTGCTGAGTCCTACACGAAGGCACTGTACGAGCACATCCACTCATGCATGAATCGTGCCATCCCAAATAGAACCAAGATGCTCTCCTCCAAAAAAAGGAAGCCAATCTGGTGGTCCCCTGCCATAACCAAACTTTACAACAAAAGGAAAAAACTGTTGCAGAAAAGGGGAAAATCCCAGGATGCAAAAAACTCCCTTACCAGCCTCAGTAAGAAGCTGAGATCCCTCATAAAATCCTCCAAAGCTAGTTACGAAAATAAAATTGCCAAAGATTCCAAAGACAACCACAAGGCATTCTATAATTATGTCAAGAATCTAAATGGCAATGCTCAGATCTGCTCTGAGCTACAACAGAATGGCATTAAATATACTGATCCCAAGGATATTGCCAATATCCTGGCAGATCGATTCAGTGCCAACTTCACCCCCCTCTCATCCCCTAAATGGCCCATCTCAATACTGGAAGATTGCCAAATTCCGGTAATAATGGCAACACAGGTAAAAAAACGTACTCTCCAAAGTTAAGAATACAGCATCTATGGGACCAGATGACATCCCAGGCTGTGTACTACATGAACTACAAAATGAACTGGCACCTCACCTAAGTGTCATGTTCAATCATACCGTCACCTCAGGCTTCGTGCCCACTGAGTGGCGCACAGCTACAGTTATCCCACTCCACAAGGGGGGAATCCAACTTGGATCCAGGGAACTATTGCCCCATCAGTCTGATAAGCCTGATCTGCAAGGCCATGGAACGTATTATCATGGAACTTATAAAGACATTGGCAACCTTAAAACACTGGACCCCACCCAGTTTGGGTTCGTGAAGGGCCAATCTTGTCTCCTGAACCTTACTGACTTCTTCTAATCAGTCTCCAGAGCCGTGGACTAGGGTAAGGCAGTCCACACAGCCTATCTGGACCTCGGCAAGGCCTTTGACACCATCCCCCACTCTGGAATCATAGATAAACTTACTAAGCTGGGCATTAATCCCTACATCACTCGATGGGTTGCCAACTGGCTTACTTACAGAACCCAAACTGTAAAAGTAGCCGACTCCAAATCCAGCTCCAGACAAGTGACAAGTGGAGTACCTCAGGGTTCAGTCCTGGGACCTCTCTTGTTTGGCATCTACTTCTCTGAAGTACAGGCCAACACTAAGGGACTCTGGCTAACAAAGTTCACAGATGACTGCAAACTGGGAGCCATTATTGAATCCCCAAATGATGTGAATACTCTACAAAAGGGCCTTACAGAAACAGATGCTTGGTGCCTGAGCCATGAGCTCAAGCTCAATGCCAAGAAATGTATAGTTATCCCCTTTGGAAAAAAACATGTACCCATGAATTATCACATAGTTGGCAGTACACTAAACACCAAAAGTGTGATAAGAGACTTAGGGACACAGGTGGACACCTTCAATAACCACATCGCCACAACAGTCAAGAAATCCTTCTATGTAGCACACCTCATCACTAAGGGCTTTTCATCCAGAAAAAAGAGGTCATTGTCCCACTGTACTCATCACTCATTAGACCCATTATAGAATACAATGCCCCATTTGGTATGTACCTCTCAAGACATCTGCAACAACTGGGAAGGCCACAGAAATACATCACTAAAAGAATCACAGGCTTAAAGCAGATGCCCTATGCTGACCGCCTTAAAAAACTCCAGCTATACTCTGTTGCATATCATCTACTCCAAGGCGATCTCTGCTTAACATACAAGGCCATGTCAAACCCAGAGCTGTTGGACATGCTACACTTAAAGAAATCCCAATCCCTCAGAGCCACACGCTCCAGGGATCTAAATCTTGTCATCACAATAAACAAAACATGCTGGAGGGATAGGTTCCTGACCCAGAGACTCCCCAGACTCTGGAATAGACTGCCCATACATGTCAAGCACAGTGCCTCTTTGGCCCTCTTCAAAAGGAACCTTGATGATTGGATGGGAGAAAGGAAATTCTCCGCTGGGATCATGTCAGTCGCCCTGCTAGACAGGGGTCCAGGGAAGTAAATAGTGTTGGAAGAAATAGCCAGGGAATTGTTATGGCTAGGCCAATAACCTAGTACCAAACTATGAATCTATGTCAATGTCCTCTTCAACCTCAACTTCCAGTACAACATCCCAGTTTCTCTCCAAGCCAAGACTCAAGGAGTTTTAAAAAGGTTTTCCAGACCTAATCCAAAAGGGAGACTTGGAATGTGGAACAAATTGATAGATAGGTTGATAGATTAGTACTAGGCTAACTGCCCTTGTGGGCCATTGTAACCCTAGCCAATTACCCCCTGTGAGAATCAAACCCTGTACCTGGTGTCTGTAAGACAAACACCTTAACCATTATGCCAACCTACCTCCCCGATTACGCCAACCTCTCACCCCTCTGGGATGAGAAGCTAAGTATTCTATACCCCAGTGTAACAAGACAAAATGCTTTCCTACCACACCTCTTTAAACTACCTGACTGACAGTAAAGTAACAAAATAGTGTGGTCTCTGGGACTTGTGCTCCACTGATGAGATCACTAAGATGTAGGTGTGTGGATGTCTGGTAACAGACTTGTCCCACTCACCTGGAAGGCTTGTAATAGGCACCTGCCTTACTGGGAGCTGCAAAAGCAGAGTTGGAGTACTTCCAGATTGATAAGGCAGCATCCCTGATAACCAGGTCCATGGTTAGGAGGAACCAAGGCTCTTCCTCCTTTTCTAGATACACATTCAGATGTTTCTGGGGAAAAGGAAAGAACCACTGGGTCAAAACCTCATGAGCCTCAAAATCTTTCATAAGCAGGAGTCACCTACAAGTGATTTTAGAGATTTGGGATGACTCACTTTGTTAGTTTGGCTTACAGATAATGGCATTCAGGTCCTACGACTCTTCCCAGAAGTCCAGGAGAAAAACAGTACACCCCACTAGCTTCAGAAGTGGGTTCATAGATGGTCTTATGCAAGCAGGAGAAGGAACAAGCTCACACATTCTTTCATAAGGGAAAGCATGAACTGGTCACATACCAGGTATAGAGCCACAGAGAGAAATGGAACCTAAAGTATGCCTGTTACTAAAAATGGAGTATGGGTAAGAGAGGTCTATGCTGGGCTCATGGCAGGCTTCATGCCTCATTTCTTAAGGATGAAGTCCTGCACTCACAACTCAAAGCTCCAAGTATACATCAAATATTTACTTGGTGTCTAATTCTCGAGCTGCAAGCCCTGCTGCAGGATGACTTAAAAGCTCTCTTCAACATGGGCCCACAGGCACTGCTCAGAATGGCAAGGAAGATCTCTGTTCTAAATAGCCTGAACCACAGTAGAAAGACTTGAGAGACCACTCTCAAGATCAGGCTAGTAAGCCTACAGCTCTACCACCACCCCCCTTCACCAAGGTGGTGTATCTTCTTGGATCCTTTGTCACCCCCACCAAAACAGAGGACAGATGCTGCATTAATCCTTTGTCTGTTGAGGAAAAGCTCAGTGTTTGTGGGACCAAGATGGGTCTGGCCTACCCTTAGAGCTTCAGTTCTTGTAATGATACTTTAGCAAAAGCCAGAAGATACATATAGGAGACTCTTACCAATTCCCTTGTGAGAAGCTTCCATTTCCATTCTCCTGTGGGGAAAAATAGGCTACAAGTTTCTTCTCTCCAATATTTACAGGAGTCAGGGTTAAACTACTGGCACGTATGGCACTGCTTCACGTAACACTCTTGCCAGTGGCAGTGAAGGCAATACCCGTGTGGGTCTTGGTTAGTAAAGTGACAGATGCAGGGACATCATGTGGATCCATACCTATGTAATGAATGTGGTGACTATTCACTGATGTACATAGAGACTGAAATCTGAACTGCGTAAGCAACAGAAAAGAACTGTCAAAGTTAAGGGGTTATTAGCACTTACATAATCAACACAGAACTCCATGGTTTTTTTTTGCCAGCACAAACACACACACTCCTTAAGCACAGGAATTTCTAATGAAATGGCACATCACTGGTGAAGAGCATGAAACCAAATGCAGGTTTTGTCAGGGAGGTCTCATGATGCTGGATCTGACCTTTTCTTTCAAGTTATACCGATAAAACATCTATGGATTTACAAATAAAGCATAACTTGCACCTGACATGTCTAGCATAGTTTATTAAGCAATATCAGGTTAAGACTGACAAGACAAGACCAACATTAGCTACCTGCATCTACTATGGCAGCAGCATTCACAGACATGTACAGAATCAGAAGCGCCTGGAGTCATGTGAACTCTGTTTGTCAACCATGTAAGTCTGGTAGGAGCTGTAAACTGTCTCAGACTCTAAGCTAAAACAGATGCTTAGCACCAGCACGAGTTAAAAAATACCAGCTCCGACAGAAAAGGCAGCTGAAGTAAAATCCCACCTTGAAAAACCTGTCCTATGCAATATATTCCACATCAGTACAAATGAAACAAGCCTACCGCCTTAACTTTAAAACTGTTTTGGACTCGGAGCTACAGTAGAAAGGTCTGTGCTTAGACTGAAATAGATTGCGTGTCTTTCTTCATAGGTCACATATAGTCAACTTTCTTGAATACTAAACTGACAAGTACAGTTGTGTGAGGTACTCACTATTAAGAGCAGATGACTGAAGTGTCTTGGTCTTTTTTTTGATGGATTATACAGCTAATGATGAGACAGCAGTCCTAACATAGTGCATCCATAACTAATGATTGGGTGAAGACATACTGTATTAAAGTCTGTCTCAGCTACATTGAGTTTTTACTTCTAGACCTGAAAACTACACATAAAAGCTCCCTGATACTAAGCCAAGACAGAACTTTAGCAGGGATCTATAATAAATTGCCATAGCTGTAAAAGGCATAACAGGTAAGTCTTTATCAACTGTCTACTTAAGGTGGTAAACAGAGAAGGTGCCTAGAAAACTGCCACATCCCTGAGGTGTATGATGCAGCCTCTGCCATCACATTCAGTCTGATAATTCTTCAGGGAGAGCACAAAATATGCAGTGCAAAATAAACAGTCATCAGCCTTTGTCAACATGCAACTAGGATCTGCCCCAGGCAGAACAGAAATACACCAAACTACTGTGGCGTTAAAACAGGTAAGACAAGACTGCAAGTGATTAGTCACTGATCATACAATTCAGGCACCATACTTCACTGATATATATTTAGGACCTTTTCAAAGAAAACGTCAATCCACTATATTGCTAAGCTGACAAACACACACTTAACAGTATTATTATTGCGCAACAAGTTGTCACAACAAAAGAACACCAAGACTTACCGCATACAAGAAATACACAAAAAAGTATATAGGTGAGGAACTCCATGTAAAAACAGACACACTTCAATCATTGCTATGATGAGTACCTAACAGAGCTATACTTTGATACGTCACTGTCCCTGCCTGCAGAGTGCTGAATGGAAATCATGTCAAGCTATGCAGCCAAAGTTCGGGTGGAATCCTCAGTAGCATGGCATGGACACTTGCAGAAGAAAAGCCGTACTTACATTTGAAAGTAGAATTTAACTTGTTTGGTAAATGTGTGGACTGCAGCCCAGGCGGACAATAGTGAAGAAGGCAGTGGAACCTCAGTCATTCTAGCTGAATAAAGTTTAATACCCACCCACCCCCAAAAGAGACTTGCCTCTGGATTCAAATAAATCTACTAAAAGCAGCTATTTAGTTGGAGATGGTTTGCTTCCCTAATGGGGCACTTGACTTGTTTATAGGAAATAAAGAACTAATCAGATTTCTTGAACTATATGGCTTCAGGAAATATATGTAAACTGCCTTCTACAATCCATCTTGTATAAGATAGGCTTCTCTTCATCTTTTGGAAAAGGATAAAAAGAAAGCCAGATTTTTTGGGGTTTGTCTTACAGCAATGTCTGTCATGACGACAACTATGTGAAGGAAAGGATGGTACAAAAAAGTCACTACATTTGTGGGAACTGGAGTACAGCTCAAAGTACACATGTGCCTGAAGCCCCAAAGTTCTCCTTACTGATGCAAGTCTCAGCAGGTGGACTTTCTTCACAGTTCACCTATACTGTGCATGGACCACAAGAAAATCAGAAAGCAAACTCAGGGTTCACAAAATAAACCATATGACCTAAAACTGCGACAGAAATTTCAAAGGCATTGTGCAGACAGGTACAAAGGCAGGGTCTGCCAATAATTCCCAAACAAAATTTAAATCCGAGTAGGCATAAACACTGTCTTAGAAAGAGTAAACTGCAAGCTTTTAAATAGAACAGCTGACCTAGACATCAAAGGCAAGTTTTAGGGAAGGCACACTGACAGAGCTAAATTATACGTCTTCAGAGGTGGTAGGAGAGGACCTTAACAGAGAAGCTCAGAAAGGCAGGAATTTTACTTGTCAGTCTATTCTCAAAACTTCTTTTAATGAGTATTAATGTCTTAAAGTCACAACAAAATGTACAAAGGTCACACAGAAAAGCCAACAACAAATAGAAAGACCCCAGACAAACACAGCCTTCGATGTGTAATATCTTAAACCACCTTTGAAGGAGGCCCATGGGCTATATTGTAAATGACACCTTTAAGTTCATTTAATTATTCCAACTCTAAGGCTTCAGTCTTTTTATTTCTTTAAGTCTTTAATGATACACATTTAGGCCACTAAAACAAAATTACACTAGCTGTAGACATGACATGTTTTGCATGCTTTATGGGCTAATCAGTACAGCATAAGTAGTTAGTCTGGCTATTCTCTGAGAAGTCTCAGTTATAAAACAACCTGATGCTCTTAACATAAGGGTGATTGCAAGATATCCCTAACAAAGGCCTTTTAGCTAATACTTAAATGATGGAGTTAGACAGAATGAATCGGTGATTACTGAAACATTTTAAACGTGCCCTGAGGTTTTATGACCTTGGATGTTAATTAAGTTTGGGGGGTGCAGGAAGGAGAGGGTGGGTGGGTGGGGGTCATGTCTTCCACAAAAAAAAAACTTTTAACACCTGTTCAGTTAACTGGGCTTGATGGTTCAAGAGGTACTGAAACTTGTTTCAAACTCATGAACCAGATCTTTTTCAGTCACTTGACTGTGGACACTTTGCTTCAGAAGTGCTGGAATTGGTCTCACAACAGTAAAAGCAAAGACTGAAAGCTGGGGAAATAAGAACCCAGTCCAATATAGCATGTCTACAGAAGGAAGTGTTCAAAATAATGGTCATGGTTGGAGGGAGGAAAAAGTTATAGACTGGAAATTCTTCTTAGTTTTTTTTAGAATACATTCCTACTCTTGAATTCTGCACAGCTCCTCCATAAGGAGCATTGACACTGGCCCCTATAGGAACAGAACTCTGGAGTCTTGAAAAAAAAGTGCTTCTTGCCCTCCTACTCAAAGTTATCGTTAGCAACTATAAAAGTAAAACAGCAATATGACTTCAGCAGGGAATCTATTCCAAGACTTACATGAAACAAATATTTCTGGTTTTACTTCAACATTGTTTTTCATAACTGGGAACAGAAGCATTCAAGCAAATAAGCATAGCAACAAGTAAACTGTGTTATTGTGTCTTCTCCATGTCGACTCTAGTTTAAACACCAAGTTACGTACTACAATGTACTTTAAGCACATTTAAATGGTTAAACCGAACTACTTTCAATAAAACCATGAGCAATGAACAACATGAAATTCCACACTGAATACAAGATGACACTGACTTATTAGTAACTAAAAGGAGTATACCATCTGCTGAAAACTGAAAGTAATATTTGCCAGGAAAGTGCTACAAACTCAGACTTTAATGATGAAATCAAACACAGATGCATTTGAGTACAATAATCTGTTAACCACCACTAGCTTCTTCTTCTAGAAGACCGGGTAATTGCCTGTTTGCTTATTAAAGGCGGCAAAACATTTAAGGCAGTAAAAACAATCAATGCTAAGGAACATGATGCACTCTGCAAGCAAAACATTTTTTATCACATTGAAGAAACATTAGCTTCATTTCCACTATTAAATGAAGCATAACAAAATTATAACATATCTGGAATATATTTCAATATTTTTGCTTGCATTTTTAATGGGAAAGCAGCAAAACTTTGTCTTCACAGAGCACCAGAGAACAATGGAGATGATAAAAGGATCTCTATTATTGGAGCACAAGTTAAATGATACAACTCAACAGTTTACTAGACTTGGCAAAGCTCATTAGACAGTCATGTTTGCTGGTTCTGCTTTTAAAAGTCCGTGACTACTTATTCCAAGCACTAAAGCAATTTTTGACATGCAATGCAGGCCACTAGAGTTCCCACTCCTGTGAACTGCTCGAGTTCAGTTCAGATAGTATAATGAGACAATGCAGCTGAAAGAATTACATAATATCTTATAGTACATTTAACCAGAACAAATCATGCTTGCTTGCTTATTAATATGGAAATACATCATGGTGAGCACCACTCTTACAAACAAGCTTTTGGTGCATACTTCTTTCCAGCAATCACATTCAGCTTTAAAATATCTAAACAATGAAATCCCTACTGTTTAATCTGTATGTGTACTTTACTTTTACGATGGGCTCCCAAGAAAATCGCATATGCAAATCTGAAACTCATACCTGAACAGATCAACCTCATGAATTGTTGGCAGCACAACAGATATTTCTGCGTCATTCTGAAAATGTGAAGAAAGAACAAGTCAGACAGCAAAGAATACATACTATGATGTTCAATACTGCAGTTTCACTGAAATAGCATGTCAAAATGAGCACAATGAACTGCAATTTGTCAAATCACTTAAGTACAAAATTTCAACAGCTAGCAATGGTATTTTTGCAGGGGTAACCTCTCTTGAACAATCCATATTGGGTGGTAGAAGCTATGTTCCTACATTTGTACAGTATAGCTTAAAGGCTATACAACCTTGGGAGACACATAATATTTAGAGTTCCTTCTTTTCTCAGGTTATGCAACAATGCAGTTGTACTACATAAAGAGGTGTAAAGAGTGCAAAAGGGGGGGCCTTCTTTCCAAGTAAAGCAACATTCCAAGCATCCATTTATTGCATGCATCCATTTTGGGAAAATGCAGTCTGGTAATTTTGCTTCAGTGAATACTGTTTTGATGAAAAAACACTCCTCGACCTGCCATGTGTCCTAAAATAACAGATATTGTAGCTTTCTCTATGAAAATGCAGTCTGGTAATTTTGTTTCAGTGAATGTTGTTTTGATGAAAAAACACTCATCGACCTGCCATGTGTCCTAAAATAACAGACAGTGTAGCTTTCTCTAGTAAAACTGACACTTAACCTAACTTTTTCTATGTACACAATTTACTTTTCCTTTAATGTTACTGTCCTATAAACCACTACTTTATATTACCCTCTGTGGAATTCACGCGGCTTCCAACTTTACTGAAGCAGAAAAACAAACCTCCACATTTTCATCTCAGTCTTCATCTCTGTCTCACTATTTTTAACTGATACTATCATCAACACCATTCATCTGACTTTTTTCATCAACACCGGCGAATGTGACCAAATTACTTGGCTACACTTTTTTTAAATTAAATATGTAGCTAACTTTATACTTGCGTATCATTTAGCGCACTGTATACATAATCCATGTGTGCTCCTGGCAAAGACTGAAATTGCTCAGTAATGATCAGTACTCAGCTGGCAGATTTTTAAGTATTTCCTACAAGATACTGTCAGAAGTGTTGGGTAAGCAAATGGCTGTAACTAAGGATATGATTTTCTGAACTGGTACCTGGGACCTGACTTGCTGGACATTGTAAGGCCTTATAACGTTTAATTTTGTTGGCTGTCAAAAAAGCAATTACTAGAAAATGGAAAAGAAAATCTAAACCAAGTGTACTTCAAGTATTGAATATTATAAAGGAACTAGAACAGGAGCTTTAGAAAAAGGGAAGGAGAAAATCAGATAGAAATAAATGGAAATTGTGGGAACAATATATGTAGAATAATGCTCAAGAGGAGGACTGAAGTTTAAGGGTAGGCAGGAATTCAGCATGTAACGTTGGACTGATGATAATTACACAAAAAAGAAAAGATATGTGATGTATAATGCATGCAAATGGCAAAATGTTATTATGCTTGGTTTTCTTTTCTGTCTTTTTTAATTCTCCAAGTCTTTTGGGTTTCTAAAACCATAGGATCATAGGAGGTTACTAGGCTATTGGCCCTGAGGCCCTTATAAGCCTAGCTAAGAGTTTAGCCCATGTTTAGACAAGTCAGCACCCAAAGCCCCTGTCCAGCAGGGACACAGGTGGAATCCCAGGGGTGTATTTTCTGTCTCCCATCCAGTTATCCAGGTTGTGCTTTAAAAGGGATAATGATGTACTCTGCTTGATGTAGAGAGGGAGTCTATTCCACAGATTGGGAGTCTCTGAGACACCAATCTATCCCGCCAACAAGCCCCATTGATATCACAGACCAGGTTGAGGTCAAGCGTACTGGGTTGCTTGTGTGGAGCTTGACTTGCAGATATGCAGAAGTCCCATCAAGGCGGGGTCTGAGATTGCCTTATATGCCAAACAGAGGTCACCCCTGAGGAGTCTGTATGAAACTGAGTAGAGAGATATGGCTTTTAGCCTATCTGTGTAGGGTAGATATTTGAGGCCCTGGATTCTCCTGGTGAGGAACCTCTGTGGTCTTTCCACCTGCTACATGTGCTTTGCGAGGTACATGCCAAAGGGGGCGTTGTACTCAATAACTGGCCTTATAAGGGAAGAATACAGGTATGTTATGACCACTTTGTCCCTGGATGAGATACCCTTACTTATGAGGTGGGCCATGTAGAAAGCTTTCCGTACAACAGAAGCAACATGGTGGTCAAGTCAGATTGCTATTAACCTGAGTGCCCAAATCCCTCACTACTGATTGTGTACCTAGGACATTGTTATTAATGTGATAATATGTGGGGATGTCATTCTCCCCAAAGGGGACGATGATGCATTTTTGGCATTCAGTTTGAAGCCATGTTTCTGGCACCAGTCATTTGTTTGGGTGAGACCCATTTGGAGGACGTCCACATCACTTGGGGAATTGATGTCTGCACCCAGCTTGCAGTCATCTCCAAACTTGGACAGCCATAGTCCACTGGTTTTGGCCTGTACCCCAGAGAAGTATATCCCAAATAACAGAAGCCCCAAGACTGATCCCTGGGGTATGTCCATCATTAAGGGTCGACTACTTGAGGTGGCGTCCCCTATTTTGATTAGGTGGGCTCTATCAGTGAGCCAGTTTGCTACCTATCTGGTAACATATAGATTGATGGCTAGGCTAGTTGAGAGAGTTTATCTACTATGCCCGAGTGGGGAATAGTGTCAAAGGCTTTGGCCAGGTCAAGGTAGGCAGTGTGCACCATCTTCTCCTCGTCCATGGCTTTGGTGACTGTCTCAAAGAAGTCGACCAGACTTAACAGACATGACCTCCCCTTGACAAAGACAACTGTGTGAGACTGAGTGTTTGGAGGTTGCCAATGTCCCTGTTAATGGGGTACATGATAATCCATTCCATGGCCTTGCAGATCAGGCTAGTTAGGCTGATGGGTCTACAATTTCCCAGACTGCGGATGCTCCACGTTTGTGTAAAGGGATGACAGTGGTTGTCCTCCACTCAGCTGAACAAAGCCTGTACTCAAGCTTTGGTTGAAGAGGGTGCCTAATGGTGCTCCACGTTCATGCTTGAGTGCATGTAAGATGTAGCCAGGGATGTTATCGGGTCCCATGGAGGCTGTATCATTTGCCTTTGAAAGGGCAGTGATGACCTGTTTCTTAGAGATGAGGGGTGGGGGGCAGATACTGGGGATGTCGTGATTTACTGATTGGGGGAAAGAGGAGAGACATTTTTGATGAATCTGTCAGCCAGTAGATTGGCCATATTTACAGCATTTGTTATGTGGTATCCTTGACCACCAATTCTGAACAGATCCGGTGCTTCCTTTGAGATTTCGGACATATCTGAAGAAGGCCTTATGATTGTCTCTAGTAGATGTGGCCAATTTGGACTCAAAGTTGACTTTAGAAAATTTCACTAGTGCTCTTATTTGCTAGTTCAGGGTTAGGAGAGATTGCTTCCAGTTGGGCACCTGCTCCTTCTTAGTCCTGGAGAGCAATTTTTTTCCTTTTGTTATATAGTTTACTTATTGCAGATGTCCACCAGACAGGTTTACTCTTCCTTGCGGAGGATGATTTTGTCCTGTCGGGTATTCCTGATTCCATGCATCTATATAAATGCTCGTATAGTACTTTGGTGTAGATTTGGACATTGGTGCCAGTTCGTACACTGGGGGAAGGGCAGTGAAGCTGTTTATACTATCCCTCATGAGGTTGTAATCAGTTTTGGAGAAGTTTTTTTGTTTGACCCTAGCTAGCAGGGGGTCAGGGGAGATGGTGACTTCGAAAGTGACCGCTTTATGGTCGGATCTTACCAGGGAGGATGACACTATAGGGGTGATGCAGTGGTTACTCATGCTGGTTAGTACCAAGTCCAAGATATTATCACCTTTCGTGGAGGTATCAACTAGCTGTTTCAAGGCATTTGCATTGATAAAATTGATGAATCTCTGGGCATTTGTGTTCTGACATGAGTAGTTTTTCTATGATTGGGTAATTAAAGTCGCCCAGGATCAGGGTAAAGGGATGAATCTTGATAGATATGAAGAGGTCCAGATAGGTGGAGTGGGCATCTTGAGTCAAATATTGGGGCCTGTAGCTAATTATAATTTGAATAGGGGACTTGTCAATGGTTAACTGCACTTGGAGCGTCTCCCATGCATCACACTGTTTGACCAGCCTGGAGGTGTGTGTGTGTATCTTTAATATATTATTTATTTATTTATTATTTATTGACATTTGTTGACCGGGAAAGTCCACTGGTCCCAGCGACCCATTTTCAGTGGAGGCCTGGGGAGAAAAGCACCATACAATCACATAAATTTTTATATAACATCAGCTTAACTTTGAAAGTCAAGAAAGTTTTTACATAATACAAATTGAAGTAGATATACAAAACACATACATACTATGCAGGTATACAACACAAGAAAAAAAATCTAGTGTGCTAAATTTTTAGTAATTCTGTTTGTATATTCTCTTAAGTAAAAATACTGTTTAATCAATTCTGTTTATTTAGCCACATAAATAAAGAAAGCAAGAGAGATTGGATACGAAGACAGATAGTGTAAATTGCATCTATATTAAGTTAGTAAAAGTATTTGTAGTGTACAGTGGCCAAAACGTTTAAGGTGGTTTAATCATATGACTACAATGTTGTTTGTTGTTGTCTTTCGGCCTTTCCCGGTTAGGGGTCGCCACAGCGGAATTCAGGTCCGCTAATGATTGGCAGTAGATTTTCATGGTGCTGAGTTGCCAGCTCGACGCTCAACCTTCAATGAAGGCATGCCCATTCACACATGTCTTTCGGAATGCCACTCGACCCGCGGGGAGGACATGCAGACTCCACACAGAAGGCAATCCCCGCACACTAGCTGAGAATCGAATGGGAGAACCTCTTGCTGTGAGGCAACAATGCTACCGCTGCAACACAGTGGATTTTAATCATATGACTACAGTATATAATGCAATTATATTATATTACAATATAATATAATATGTATAATATATTTTGAAACCCCACATCCTTTGGCTTTGCTGCCCACAGTTTGGGGTTGCAATGTGTGACAGGATGAGTAACCAGGTAAGGCTGGGGTGCTCTCCGCAGCTTTGAACCAGGTGTCTGTGACTGCACAAATGACGGCATCTTCCAGGGTTAAGAATGACAATGACAGCAGTTTCATGTTTAGAGTCCTAGTGTTAAACAGCATGACCTTTAATTTGCATTTTGTTGAAATTTTTATGTTGGTAGTATTGACCTCATGACTTTTCCGAAAAAAGGCACTATGGGGAGGCAAGAGCCTTTGCCTGAAGCCCAAGTGAGACAGATGCAGGCCATCTCTAGCAAAGCATTGTGGTCTGTCATTAATATCGTCCCAGGCTGTCGGGTACTGGATATTGCAAATAAGGAATTAGCTATTTAGATATGTTTTGGTATCATTATTTTTAGGTTTAGATGTCGACTGCATTTTTTATGGCACTTTTTATGATTTTCTTACCCTTATAATTTTTATGAGATATGATTTTTTAGGGTAGGGAAATATTCTAATTTTTGTCTGGTTGTTTAGTATATATTTTTGGTTTACCAAAGTGTATGATAAATGAATTAAATTAATTTATTTTATTTATGTTCTTAAGTAATGAACTATTTAGTATTATCACTTTCATTTTTTTCTTGAGCTTCGTATTTATATTTAAAATATATTTAAAATATACTTAAAAAATATATAAAAAATCTAAGTATTGAAATGTGGATACATTTTTAAACATTAATATTTATTGTGCATATTTTATTGTTCCCTATAATACCTAACATTCTGGAGTATGTACTAAGGATATCTGTAATGGTATGATATATTTTTAAATAGTTAATTAAGGTTAGTTAATTGATGTTCATTTCCTTTAAAAAGTGGCTTAATTGATTTGCATTTGTTTGTCTGAAGAAGGCAGGGTAAGAACCTTGCCGAAAGCGTTTACTTAAATAAATTTGCCTTTTGGAGTTTTGCTGGCTTTTATTGATTCTCGCCCGCTTTTATTTTATATGTCTTAGTGTGTGTTTTTTTCGGGTACTGGATCCCCCTGGAATGACACCAGAAACTAAGCCAATTGTTAAAGTCAATCATTTTCTGTTTGTATTGAGGCATCATTCTGGGTGAAGGTAGAATGCTGCTTAAGGCTATGGACATACCTGCCTGGGACACATATTCTGAGGAAGAGAGGCCAGGGAGTGCTAAGGGGTTGGTCTAAAGCCCAAGTGCTTAAACCAAAACTAAGAGGCTTAGAATAACACTTAACATTTAAGCAGGCTAGAAACAGCAGTAATAAATGCAGCAGAGAAGATGCAATTGAACACTTTAGAGAACAAGTTGCAGAAAAAACAACATGAAGTAAAAGAGTTGGAGGAGGAAACACAAATACTGTAAAAGCAGCAAGCAGCTGAATAAGTTTTTTTTTTCCAAGTAAAGTGGAAAGGGAGAAAGGAGGAACAGAAGATAATTTAAAGGCAAGAAACTAAGGGGGTTGGCCTTCTCAAATGTTCTCTCTGTATTAGGTAGAATGAGCTAATGACACTAGACTGGAGGAGAGTCCCAAATCAAATTTACAGTAGGGGCAGACATCTGCAAGGCCGCCAAGTATAGGAACAAGACACCAATAGAGAGGGAGGGTAGAAGCTAAACGACAGCTACTAGACTACACTATTTTAGGCAGAAAATAATACAGAAATGTTTATCACAGCAGAAAATCAGCAGTGAGCCACTAAAAAAAGTTTTAAACACATAAAGGAGCAAGGAGACTCTAGAGAATGCTTTTAACTGCAAACAAATCAGTTATATGATACACCCTTTGGCAGGAAATCAGAACAAACAAACAAACAAATGCTTAACAAATGGAGAAAATATCCAGTTGATACCTTTCACAACTAGCTAAAAAAGCGTTACAAACAGTGTGATGGCCCTGTAAGGCAGACAATTTTAGTACAATCATGCAGATTAGTTTTCAGCAATAAAATACAGTAAAAAGTGTGCAGAAGACAATAAAAAAGTGCTATAAATGGCTAGAATAAGCAATAACTAGTAAAAATAAGCAAAAAAACAGAATACTTATTGTTACATATCACAGATTAGAGTTGTGATCAGTGCCACTCCTCTGCTCAGCTCAGTGTGTGTAGACAGAAATTCTCTCAAAGGTAAGGCTTAAATACCAGAAGGTACAACCTGAAACAACAAAAAAAGCTCAGAATAATCAATGAGTGCTCACTCCAAGCCCTAGACCAGCCAACCGTCAACAACAATTACTCTCACTAAAGTAAAGAAAGGCTTCAGCTAAGTCAAGATGGCCTGGAATATGTGCTCAGAACAAACACTGCAAACAAACAACCAGGCCCCAGAGACAGCAAACCTGATCTGGGCTGTGCTATGTCTACTAGCTACACTATTTTAGGAATAAAACACAACAAAAATGTTTATCACCGCAGAAAAACAGCAGTGAGCCACTAAATGAAAGTTTTAAACAGATAAACAAGCAAGGAGAAGTCAAAGTATGATTAAAGTCCATGAAATGAGTTTTATTTCAATCTTTGATGTCAGCCAGAAGTGCTCTTAGCAGCACCCGCAATGTGTCCAGTAATGACTCCTCCTGCAATTTGTATGAAGTTAGATATATCAGTAACATATCTAAGTATGACTATAAATTCTTTTTTAAAGACTCATTGCTCCCACTACTATTGGAACTGTCTGTGTATCCTTCTTACTCAATGCCCTCATTTCTACCTGCATATCTTGGCATTTTATGACTTTGTGTCTATCTGTACGCAAGACACTATAGTCATTGGGTGTAGAAATTTCAATGAGCAATGCTACTTTTGTCTTTCATGGACTACTATATCTGGTTTTCTCACATCTATTGTTTGAACTGTTGGTAATGGATGATCCCATGTGATATAAACCATCATTTTCTATAACGTCTTGTGACTTAAATATTACAATGTTTGCACAATCCCCAATGCAACAGTCTTGCCACATTATTGTGCCTTTCAGTATACAATCCTGCCATTAGTATATCACAACCAGCAACAAGATGTGTAACAGTTTTCAATTCTATTTTACAAAACCTACGTTTGTCTGTTTCTCCCACAAGTTGAATGGACTTTGTAAACCAATGTGTATGCTGTCCACTCTCTAGGGCCACCAATATTAACCTTTCGTCTTTTGGTTTAACATCCCTCCTTAATGATTCCTGCGTTCGATCCTGATCAACATAAAGTTATTACAACAGTTTTCTATACTTGCAACTATATGCTATATCCTATGGGCTAAGTTTGTAAAGGCTCCAGGGCCATTAGCATAGTACACACATATGAACCTAGATTTATGCATTTTCCACATTTCTTGCCTTCTCATCTGATCCCTTGCCTTGTATTCTTTCTTTTGATTTTTATCAGATTCAGTTGCTGCCTTAGTTTTACCTACTTCTGGCTTGATTTCCAGTCCTGCTTGATGTCGATATGCTTTTGCTAAACTAATCAGGGAAATCATCTTAGACTTATTTTCCTCATGTTTCAAAACTTTCCCTATGCTTGTGTCTTCTGAGGTCAGCAGACAAGTATGCAGTCTCACAAATGCAGATCTATACATGTAATCAATTTCGAGGAGGCTCGTGCATCCCCTCTGGACTGGGAATATATAGTCTTGATATGCACTGATTTTTATAAATCATTTGATGAGCATGAAGCATCTTTCTTGTCTTCCTATCCAATCTATCCAACACCTTTTAGGGCCAGTCAATCACTCCAAAAAAGAAGTTATGTACTTACCATCTGGGTTGTCCAATTTCATTATGCATCACTACTGGGTCTACAGATCTAACTTCGGATCTGACTCAGCAATTTCTCCAGACATACGATCTGAGCCTCAGGTAATGCCCTGCACCCTACCTGGAAAGCATCCATGGTCACTATAGCCAAAGGTTGTGGGGGAACAAATGGTTGACCTAGAGTTACATGAATAAAAATGAAGCCACCAACAAAGGTCTTTCTTGCAAGATTCTGTTATAATAATTTGGTGAGACATGAGCAGCTCCTGCATGGACCACTGAGTGAAACGTAGCCACTAAAGAATTCTCATATGGAAATGTGCTAATGGAATCAAATTTATTGCAGCTGCCATGGTTCCCAAAATCTGTAGGACTGTTCTCGTTGTACTTTCCTCTTGGAAAGTAGGGTTTGGACCTGATGCCGTAGGACTTGAACTCTTTGGGGTGGAAGTTTTGCCATCATTTTGGTTGTATCTAGATCTGCCCCTTCAAAATATGCTGAGATGGCAACAAGGCAGATTTTTTGTAATTTATCGTGATTCCTAGGTGAGAGCAGAGTTGCAAGGTGGTGTCTCGCTTCTATGAGTAGATGCTCGGTAGTGATGGTTAGGAGCCAGTCGTCTAGATATGGAAACACTTGGAATCTTAGGTGTCTCATGTGAGCTGTGAGCACCGTCATACACTTGGTGAACACTCTGGGGGCTGTAGTGAGACCAAAGGGCAGAGCTCAAACTGGTAGTAACTAGCTCCCAGCTGAAAGTGCAAATGACTCCTGGGTCATCTGTCCATTTTTATGTGGTAGTACACATCCTGGAGGTCTATAGAGCACACCCAATCATTTTGTCCCAATTTGCTGAGATCCAGGATGGGTCTCCAGTTCCCGGGTTTCTTTGGAACTAAAAAGAACCTATTTGGTCTGCAGGGACTGTCTGGATGACTTTTTTTCTAGCAACGTTTGAATTTCTAGAGTTGCCTGTTCCCTTTGACAGGGTGGAATGTGCAGGATATTTTTTACATTTGGTATGGGAAAGGAAAAAGGTATGGAGTAACCTCCGGATACAATGCTTTGTATCCACTTGTCTTTTGTTATTTTTAGCCAGGCTTTTAGGTACAAAGATAAGTGACCCCTGACTGCCTCCAGAGACAGACAGGCGGGCCTCCTTTCAGGAGCGCTGAAAGTTCTTACCAAGGAAGTCTTCCCTGTCACCCTGATTTTGTGGACCCCCTCTGCCGCAAGTTGGCATCTTCCATTACTGCTTCCCCCTCTGCCCATGGGGGAAGGATCACCATATGTGCCAAGGAAAGCTCTCTATAATTTTCAGAACCACATCCTTCCCCCCTTTTGGATAAGGTCTAGAAGGCAAGGAAAAATGGACTCCTACAGCAGAGAGAGTTTTTCCTTCTTGTTCACACCTGGTCAGTGTCTCTTTAAATTTTGGCCCAAACAGGGATGAGCAGTCGAAAAGGGTGTTAATAAAGGAAGACTTAAAGGACTCCACAAAGTTGCACAAACACATCCAGGAATGTTTCCTTAGGGAAATTCCCGAAACCGCAGCCCTACTCGCTCCATCCACTGCATAAGAGATCAGCCTCATGGAGGAGTTGACTACTGAATTTAAGGTGGAGAGCTGACGGGAAAGTTTTTCTGACATCCCTTCAGCTACAGAACTTTGAAGACTATCTCCTAGCTCCTTCAAGAGATCCTTTGAAGTCTGGTAAAATGGATGAGATAATTCAGCGATCTGAGTGCAAATGTCTCTGAAGAAAAGGTGAGCTTTCTGTACCTGTCCATCATATGAGACTCCTTGTTTAGTGGATGGACAGAAAAAGATGTCTCTGAAAGCTCCTTTTTTGTGGTCACCGCCACCACCATAGCATCTACTGGGACTCCCTTCATAAGAAAGTTCTTGTCCATAGGCAGTGTTATGAATTTATTTGGCCTCCGAGGAATGGACTCCACTGAGTCTGGAGACTCCCATGCCTTTGACAAACTACGTCCATAAGTTTGTCAAACAGCAGAGACACCCAAGTGGTGGAAGGGTGAGACCCGAAAGCCTTCAGGTATACATACAGACTCTCCCACAGAAGGGTTGATGGGCTTCCAGCTGCCTCTCTGCATAAGTATTTCCAAGACCTCTGCAAAGGAGACATCCTCAGAGGGCGACCGTGGGGAACTTTCTGACTCATCGAGGTCTGCATCGGATGTGATGGACTCCTCTGGGGAGTCTAGATTCTTCCTCTTGCATGGCCTCTTCCGAGGGACCTCCTCAGAAGGGTATTCTGGAGAGGTTTCAGAAGAGATGGTTTCACCAATGGGGCATCCTGAGGCTTGGGGTCTCCACGTCTCTGTGGAAGCAGTGATGCTGAGGCAGATACCAGTGCCTTTGGGGGAAGAATGTCTTGACTTGATAGTAAACCTGTCTGTGGAGACAGCACTCTCCTCATCACCTCGAAGCCCCCCGCCCCCGAATCCAAAGAAACTCCTGGTTCCGAGCAACCAGAAAACATCCCTAGAACTAAGAGAGTTATCTCCGAGGAAGATGTAGGAGCCGAGCTCACCTGCTCCGAAGCCCTGAGAGGCAGTTTCAGATCCAACAACTGTCGGACCAGACTCCCCTCCCCGGACCTGACTGGAGAGCGTAGACTCAGAGACTCCTCGAGTTCAGATAGAACCGAGGATGACCAAGGATGTCGGAGCAGTAGTAAGAAAGTACAGTTGTGCACACTTACAATAAATGTACATGTTCGAGTATATTCACTGTTGCAGTCATTACATTTGTGTTATCTGCTTGCAGGTAGCCCTCAGTCAGCTTGATTAACAAAGTCTTGGGTCCTGCATCGGTTGCTGTCCCTTCTTCCATGACATCAGGTCGTCAGGGGTATAACACATGCAACCGGCACCATTACATCAGTTTTTCTTGCCCCCAGATGTCAGGTGCCCCCCTAATGGGGAGCAATTAAATAAAAAAGTACAATGATATACCTCCAACAAAAAAGCAAATATACCAAAAAGGTTTTTAAACATAGTAAAGGAAAGTAGAGGTATAGCCAAAAGAAGTAAGGGGGCTGGAGGGAGGGTAACCAGGATTGCAACAATGAATACACTCGAACATCTACATTTATGGCAATTGTACACAACTGTACTATGTTCTTCGTGTTTCACTGTTGCAGTCATTATATTTGGGTAGATTCCCAAAGCTATGGTTGGGAGGAAGAATTTAGATAGCATTAGGACCAGCTATAAGGCCCTGCAAGACTGCAGTGACAAAACCAGCTCTAGATTTAGAGAAAATTGGCAAATGATAATACTTGGTGAAGGTATGCACAGAGCTCCAGGTAGCAGCTTCTAGGATGTGCCTGGCAGGGATGCCTCTGAGAAAGGCTGTAGAGGTAGATGCAGTCCTGGTGGAGTGAGGTCTGATCCCCCGGGGGATAGGTTCTCCATGGTGCTTATAGCAGAAATGAATGCAATGGCCTATCCATTTAGAAATGGTTTGCTTTGAAATAGCCTTCCCCTCTGCCCCTGCAGCAAATGCCACCAGCAGTTGTTCAGATTTCCTTTGAGGTTAGTCCTGTCCAAGTAGAATCTAAGTTGTCTGTGCACATCTAAGGAATGCAATATCCATTCCCCTTTGTTCTGTGGATTGGGAAAGAAGGCTGGCAAATGAATAGACTGATTAAGAGCCACACTGGATACCACCTTGGGCATGAAGGAAGGATTGGTTCTAATGGACACCCTGTCCACATGAAAGATGATGAAAGGCTCCACTGCCATAAGGGCCTGTAATTCAGATACCCTTCTAGCAGAAGTGATTGCTAAAAGGAAAGCTGTTTTCCAAGAAAGAAATTTTAAGTCTGCAGTAGCAGCTGGCTCGAAAGGAGGTAGAGTGAGTTTCTCCAAAACAAAGTTAAGGTCCCAGGCTGGGGTTGGAGCTCTCCAGGGAGGTCTCAAAATTTTGGGCCCTCTGAGGAACTGATTGAGCAGTGGATGAGAGAAGAGGGGAGGTTCTGTGCTATAATGAGCTTAAATGGCTGAGGTGTGGATTTTAATGGAGGAAAAAGACAGGCCCTTGTGAAGCATCTCAGTTAAGTATTGTAAAATCTGAGGTAAATTGGGCGCTGCCATGCTCATCCCTTGAGACTGGTTCCAGGCACAGAAACTTTTCCATTTTTCAGCATAGGATTTTCTAGTACTAGGCCTCCTTGCCTCTAAAATGATATCCATCACAGGTTTAATGAGGGATGGTAGAGGAGAGATTATGTAATTAACCAGGCTGCAAGGTTCAGTGTTAGAAGCGGAGGGTGCAGAAGGTTCTCCTGCTGGGACAACAGGGAAAGAGTCTGAGGCAGGTGCCATGGGGATAACCGTGACATACTGCGCAGGAGGGGGTACCAGTGTTGGCGTGGCCAGTCTGGAGCAATCAAAATCATCCTTGGTTTGTCCTGTTTGATTTTTAGTAGTACTTTGGAAAGCAGAGGCAGAGGGGGGAAGACATGATAGGTTTTTCCAGCTGAAGGACAGAGCATCCACTTTCCAGGCTTGCTTGTGGGGAGTCCTTGTGCAAAATTTGTCCAATTGGTAGTTCTGGGGAGAGGCAAACAGGTCTATATATGGGCTCCTCCATTTGCTTGGCAACATGTTGAAAATCCTTGGTTCCAGTTTCCACTCGTGTGGGTCCATGAGGTTTCTGCTTAGTCCGTCTGCCAGTGTATTTAATTTTCCTGGCAGGAATTGAGCTTGTAGGTGCACTTGGTAGCTGAAGGCTGTGTTCCACAATGTCCTGGCTAGTCTGTAGAGGGGGTAAGAATGTGTACCCCCCTGCTTGTTTATGCACCACATAACAGTGGTGTTGTCAGTCTTTACCAAAAGTTGTCCTGGAAGAATGTGGTCCTTGAAGGCTGTCAGAGCATTCTGTACAGCTAACATTTCTTTCTGATTGATATGCAGGTGCATTTGACTTGGGTTCCATTTGCCCTGAATGCACTTCCCTGCCAGGTGAGCCCCCCATGCATAGTTTGATGCATCTGTTGTTAGGGTTTGGGCGGCAAGGGGTGGTGTGAAAGGCAGTCCCTTGTTTTGGAAGAAGGCCTCTGCCCACCAAAGGAATTCTAGGCGTATGCAAGGTATGATAGGAATCATTGCTTCTAGATCCTGTGAATGTTGACACCATAGGCTTTTTAGATACCACTGTAGTTTCCTGATATGCAGTCTTGCATATGGAATTCGAAGAATGCAGGAGGCCATGAACACCAGGAGTTGCAGTATTTGTCTTGCAGATAGCAGGGTTTTTGTGGCCAATTGTTTGAAGTAGGTTGTCAAATTAATTTGTTTCTCTGGCGTCAGGTAAGCCATCTGGGAAGTTGCATTCAAGCTTGCTCCCAGGAATATAATTTGTTGACAGGATACCAGGTGTGATTTCTTTTCGTTTATGGTGTACCCCAGACAAGTTAGAACATATGATTCAAAAATATGTCCTGGTTTTCTGCCTGAATTAGACAATTGTCCAGGTATGGGTATATTTGAATATTTCCTTGCCTGCAAAATGCAATAACTGGAGCTAGGCACTTTGTGAATACCCTGGGTGCAGTAGAGAAGCCAAAGGGCAATGCATAGAACTGATAGTGCATGTAGCCTGCTTTGAAGCATAGGTATCTTCTGCAAGATTCCCTGATTAGGATATGCAGGTATCTAGTGTTGCCAACCAGGCATCTTTGCCTAGCATAGGAAGTAATTGGTGAAGAGTCATCATCTTGAATTTTGGAATCTCCAAAAAGGTGTTTAGAGTAGACAGGTCCAGGATAGGATGCCATGAATGGTCTTTTCTGGGTACCAGGAAAAGTCTCGAGTAGAAACCTTGTCCCTTTTCCTCTTCCGGTACCAGCTGAATAGCCCCCATGCTTAACAGAGAAAGTACTTGTTTTTGGGCCTCTGCTTTTTAGCAGTAGAAGCCTGGAAGAATGTGGTCCTTGAAGGCTGTCAGAGCATTCTGCACAGCTAACATTTCTTGGGGGTAGGTCTGGCCACCCGCTTGGTGTTGGCAACGTGTGGAAGTGAAATCTGTATCCCTGGGACACTACATTTAAAACCCATTTGTCCTGGGTAACGAGTTCCCAGTTCTTTGCATGAAGAGCAATCTTTCCCCCCAAAGGGGCAGTCAGTTGATAAGTGCTTGGAAATTTTAAATGGAAGTCACTGAAATAGTTTACCATAAGGGGGGAGTCTTATTACTCCCAGATTTGGAAGTGGAGGCCCCCCCCACTGCTTAGTCCTGTGTGTCCCGTGGGACTTAAACATGGGGCTTTTTGCTGTGTCTGGTTTTGGCTTGAGAAGACCTGGAAGGGGCTGGAAAGGACCAATTCTTAGAGGGCCAGTGCCTACTAAATCTAGGAGGCTGAACTTGTAAGAAATCTTTAACAGTTTGCATAGATTTAACTTTGTCTTCCATCTTTTTAAGAACTTCCTCAGCCTTGTTGCCAAACAGGCGGTCCTGACTTAAGGGAGCATCCAACAATTTAGCTTTAACATGATCAGGCAAAGATTGCTCTTTTAATCAAGCATGCCTTCTGAGCACAGACCCAGTAACAGCAGCCCTGCAAGAGGCCTCTAATGAATGAAAAACCACATTGCAAAGTATATTTTCCAACTTGTTCAGCAGAATGCATTAAATCCTGTAATTCTTTATTTTCCACACAGTCAGGAATCAACATCATTTTTTGTTTAAGCAATCCAATAACATGTTGCTGATACTTTAACATATGAAACTGGCAGTTTAAAGCCCTAATGGCCAAGGTTGCAGAAGTGTAAACCTTCTTACCCCATCTATCCAGCGCCCAGGAGTCTCTATCAAAAGGGGTAGGATTTTTAGCAGTAGAAGCCTGGAAGAATGTGGTCCTTGAAGGCTGTCAGAGCATTCTGTACAGCTAACATTTCTTGGGCCCCTGTGAAATAGTCTCTGGATCCGCAATAGGATTTTTAAAAAGGAACTTGTGTGACTCATGGACTCTGCAGTATCCGTCAGGTTTTCTGGGAGCAGGAGGCAAGGAATCAGGGGCCAAACTAGATTCCAAAAAAGCATCATCAACAATGTCTAGTACAGGAAGAATAGCTAAAGGTCTATGCTGAGGTAGGAGTAAGAAATCCCTAAGCCTCTTTTTTGAATTAGAAAAATCCTGGCATTCTCAGTGGAAATGCTCCCTTAAGAGTATGCAAGGTTTTCCCAAATGAAAAATCCTCTGGAGGGGAAGCAGAGGGCATGGAGTCCCCTGCATCAGAATCCTCAAAAGTAGATAAGGGCAAATCCAGATCATCAGAAGAATCAGAAAAAACAGAATCCTGGTCAGAAGATTCATAATCAACTTCAGTCCTAGGCCTCTTAGAAAGGGGGGGGGGGTTGGCTACCCCTGATTAGAGTTATTAAATCTTCAGCCATTCTTATCATTTGTTTTTTAAGCAAAGAGGCCTGAGCATGTGGCCTGGGTGTCAGTTTTTTTAGGCATGGTTTGAGACTTAATATGCAAGCCCGTAGGCCTGAATACACCCTCAAAAGCCGGTGCCTGCACAGCGACTCCGGACCCATCCAAGGTATAGAGACATCCGCAGGTTCCACAGTTGAAGCATCTTGCGGCACACCGGACTCCGAATGGGTCTCAGTAGAGGCCTGCGAATCAGAAGTAGTGGGTATCAGGGACTGCAAAAGCACCTCAATGAGCGCCGGTGAACTGGCGGCTGGCTTAGGAGAAGCATTATCGGCAGTTTTGGACCTTGGCAGCCTATCTCTGTCTTTATCTTTGTGTTTTTTCAGAATCCCGGTAGTCAGATGGCTAACCGACGACATTTCTGGATAATTAAACTGAGAACCAAAATATTTAGAAGTGAAAATATACCAATGACGGATAGTGCGCTGATTAAATAAAGCACAAAACCAACAGCAAGGTACATCGTGGTCAGGGCCTAGACAAGGAATATAGTATGAATGAGAATCTTTATGAGGTATTTGCTTTCCACAAGTAATGCAATTATTAACTTTTACTGACATCGGTAAGGAGCAAGAAAAAGTTTCCCCAACAGGGTACTTAGCTTTAGTTGAACACTTCGGTTCTGAAACTCGAAAACGAAAATTTCAGGAGTCGGCTGACCAGCACTTGTGAACTGCTTCTGCTTCGGGCACCACACGGCAAGAAAGACTGATGTAATGGCGTAGGCTCCATGTTTTATACCCCTGATGACCTGATGTCATGGAAGAAGGGACAGCAACCGATGCAGGACCCAAGACTTTGTTAATCAGGCCGACTGAGGGCTACCTGCAAGCAGATAACCCAAATGTAATGACTGCAACAGTGAAACATGAAGAACATCCAAAAATCCTGGGATAAGTCTCAAGTTCTACTACAATCAGACAATCAGACTGAGACATTATGGCTCTGAAGTTGCAGATTGGACTGGAGGAGGAATCGATGATGAAGGGGTAGTCTTGGTCGGCTCCGAATCCCTCTGGGTTGGAGTCGACAGCAGTTTGGCAAGTGCCGGTGTCCTCAAAAGCCTCCGCAGTACCTGATCCATGTCATCATCAGAAAGGCTCCTGGAGGACCGAGTGGAGAGAGCAAGAGATCTAGCTTATTGCAGCAAAGGGGATCTCAAAGTAGGAGAAACCGGCTCCATTTCCAGGGACCGGCTCCATAACTGAAACTCCACTGGCACCGACACAGAAGGAGTTAAAGTAGTAGATTTTTCAAGCCCAGTAGTTTTTAGCTCCGGAGATGCTACTTTTCCCAATATTTTAAGTGGCTCGATTGGCCACTAGAAGAGGATGACCTCCTTCCTGACTTCTCAGACTTATTACAAGGAAATTTGGTCGATTCAGAAGTGCCATGACCTTCAAGAGCTTCAGTGAAGAGGGTCTTTAGCAAACCTCGTAAAATCAGCTTGTTTTTCCTCTCAAGCAGCACTCTATGGCTAAATGAGTGACAAATGGCACATGATTCCTGTAAATGAACTGCCCCAAGTCAGTATACACAAATAGTGTGACCATTAGTAAGTGACATTTTTTGGTTACACGTTCCACATTTTTTGACCCAGTGGGTTTAGTTTCTTTGAGTTCCTTAGACATGGTTGTATATAACAACAACCACAATAACAACAACAATAACAATAGTTAACCACTACAAGCAATATAAACTAAGGCTAGTACTATATTTTTTTTTTTAAGGACAAGAACAGAATAACACTCAAGAAAGCAACTGTAGAAAAAAGCAGCAAAACCAGGGCAGTTCTCTAATCTGCCTAAAGTTAGAAGGGGAGAAAAAAAGGAGCCCTGTAACTGAACCGGGCAGTGGCAGCCCTCTAATTTAAATAAGCTGTCGTCTAAATGGGGGGTAAAGAAAGAATCACACACACTACTTTTAACAAGCTTATTATTATTATTATTAAAATGAAACCAAAAGAAGCCCTCTAATTAAAACGGGCTTAAGGAAGTAAAGTTAAGCTGGGATAGGGAAGGGAAAAGGCCTAGAGGAAAAACAATGGCCAAAATCAACAAACCAACAACAGTGAACACTCTAAAACTAATTAAAGTATCTAATAAACTCTAGAAATTATATCCAAAATAGCAGAATAACAATTATGCAATAAACAAGTAAAGAAATTTCCACTTAGCCAGAGCCGGTATGGAAGCACCCAATCTTGTTTAGTGGCAAATGAGATCTGAGGAGCTTTCTTAGAGCATAATGGGATAGGGTTACAACCCCGAGCTAGTCGAAGACCTCGAACTTTTGTATAAGGCCAAGTCAGAACAGAGGATCGGTTCCGAACCCAACCAGTTAAGAATGAAGGTGAGATAAGACAACATTGCAACAATTGCTCAGATTTCCTGTGTGCTTTTGTTTTGTGTAGACAGAATTGCAACTGTCTATGCACTTCTAGTGAATGCAGCATATAGTCACCCTTACTGGAATAATTTGGGAAGAATACAGGCAGGTGAATGGTATTGTTAATATCTGTCTCTGTGGCAACCTTTGGTAAGAAGGAAGGGTTCCTTCTGAGGGAGACTCTATCCTAATTTAAGGTGGCTGGGAAGATAGAGCTTGTAATTCCGACACTGTTCTTCCTGAAGTAATGGCTACTAAAAAAGCAGTCTTCCAAGACAAGTATTTTAAGTCACATGAGTTAGCAGGTTCAAAGGGTCGCTGAGTAAGTCCTTGAAGCACAAGAGTGAGATCCCAAGGAGGGGACGAACCTTTTATTGGAGGTCTGAGATGAAAGACTGCTCTCATGAAGGCCCTGCATAACCTTGAAGTGGAGAGGAAGACAAAAGATTGTTACCTTTCCCTACATGAAAATTCATAATAGCTGCTAGCTGTAACCTTATAGTGGAAAAACTAGCTCCGTGCTGATAAAATGAACTGAGAAACATAAGAATATCCAAAAGAGAGGCAGAAAAAGGGATGAATATTCCATTTTGACACCCAAGTAGGAAATCTCTTCCATTTATTTTTATATACTTTCATTGTGGAAGACTTCTGAGAAGCAAGTATAATCTCTCTAACAGGGGAGGCCAGCCTGGACTTTTGTAGAATCAATGGAAGTGGAGAAACCAAGTGGTTAGTCTTGAGGATCGGAGACTGGGAATCTGACGTTCCGATGGCTGGGAAATTAGATACTGCCTGGGATCCAATATCCATGGGGGATACTTGCTGAGAGGCCGCAGGAAACGGAACCATACCTGACAAGGCCAGAAGGGACAATGAGGACTAGAGTGGTCTTCAACCTGCTGGCTTTCTGTAAGACTTTGGGAATCAGGGGAATCGGAAGATAAGCATACAGGAGACCTGGGGGCCAACTGTGGACGACAATGTCCCTTGGTGACTCCCCCAATGGGGGGGGGTGTCAGAGTGAAATACTTGTTGTTCAGGGGAGAGGTAAAGAGCTCACATCAAGGTTGGCCAAACTGGCTGAATAACAGATTTATTACTGATTGGTTCAGGGACCACTAATGCAAGCTTAAGCTTGATCTGCTCAGTCTGCCCGCCAGAATGTTGTACTCCCCAGAATGTGTGCTGCAATGAGAAAGTGGTTTGAAGAGACTGCCCACTGCCAAAGCCTCATGGCCTCCCTGCACAATGGGATCAGGTCCTCCCCCCCCCCCCCCGCTTGCTGATGTACCAAACAACTGACATATTGTCTGTAAGAGTTGCAATCATTCCCACAAGGAAGCAGCCCTGAAAGGCTTGCAACGTCAGAAGAATCACCCCCATCTCCAGGACATTTATGTGCAATTTGGTCTCTATCGTGGACCATGTGCCTTCGACCATTCTTCCCTGAAAATGTCCCCCCACCCAAACAGTGAATTGTTCATGGTCACTGTCGCTATTGGTGGAGAAGGAGCAAAGGGTTTGCCGAGATGGAGGTCATCTGTAAGCATACACCACTGCAGATGATGCTTGCAAATCAGAGTTAACCTGATGAGGGTTGATAACAGATGATACAGAACAGACCACTGTACCAGTAAGATCACTGGAGAACTCGCATGACAAATCTTGCAAGAGGAACCAGAAGGATGGCAGCTGACATGGACCCTAGGACCATGAGGACCAGAGGAGCTGGTGGTATTGAGGTATCTAGTAACAATTGTACCTGCTGTTTCAATGATCTTATTCTCTGTGGAGGTAGGGCAGGCATCTGTGTGGTTGTGTTCAATTGCATCCTTATAAACTCTATGTCCTGTATGGGAGACATCTTTGACTTTGCCAAATTTACTGTGCTTTCCAGACAATTGAAGAGTTCCTTAAAAGTTGAATATCTCGAAGTAGTTGATGCCTTGCAGGTGCCATCAGAAGTCAATTGTTTATGTATGGAAACACCTGGAATCCTTGCAGATGGAGGTGGGCCACAACTACTGCCATGCATTTGGTGAACACCTGGGAAGTGGTGGTGAAATCAAAGGGCAGTGCTCTGAATTGTTAATGACTGGCTCCCAGCCGGAAGCGTAAATGCCTCCTGGAGCACCTGTCTATTTTGACATGATAATACACATCCTGGAGATCTATAGAGCACATCCAATCATCCTTGCATAGAAGTGGCAGAATGGACTGTACCATAACCATGCAGAACTTTGAATTCTTTACAAATAAGTTCAGACTGCTCAAATCTAAGATTGGTCAAAGATCCCCTGTTGTCTTTGGTACCAAAAAGAGGTGCGAGTAAGTTCCACATCCTTGATGTTTGGTTGGGACCTCCTGGATGACTTTTTTTTTCTAAAAGTTTCTGAACCTCTACAATGGCATTCTCCTTCTGACTGGGTAGCACATCAGGGAGATGGCTGCCGGAACTGGGAGGAGGAAGGTAAAAGGGAATACAGTAACCTCTGGAAATTATATTCAACACCCAGTTGTCATTTGTTATGTTTGCCCAGGCATCTGGGTGTAATGATCATCTTACTCTGGAGACAGTTGGGGGCAGACTATCTGGCAGCATCTCAGAACAGCTGATAGGGCCTCTCGGAGAAAGGATCTCTACCTCCCTGGTTTTGAGGAACCCTTCTCCCTCTCGGATGGCATCGACCACTAAATCCTCTCCCTCTGCCCCCTTTGCCTCTAGAAGAGGATTCTTCCTGCGAATCTGGGAAAGACCCTTGAGACTTAAGGGACCACATCTTCTTCCCACTCTGTTGTTTCCTGGAGAAGGTCCATTGTGGGGAAGAAAGCTTGATTTCTACAGCAGGTAAGGTCTTTCCTTCCTGCTCACTGCGGGTAAGAGTTTTTTTTGACTGAAGGTCCAAACAGGGAGGAACCATCAAAGGGGCACTTATGAATGATGCCTTAGTGGTCTGCAAACCGTGAAATCCTCATCCAGGCATTCCTCCTAAGGGCTATGCTTGAACCGGTTGCCTGAAGGGTTCCTTCCTCACCTCAGCACGGGAAATTAGCCTCATCGAGGAATTTAATAATGGCAGACATAGTGATCAGTTGGGGAGATACCTTCTTGAGGTCCTTCTTCAACAGACTGCACCAGAGAGTTGTTGAGTTCCTTGACCAGGTCTCTCTGGAGGTGTGTAAAGTGTGCCAAGCAATTTAATGCTCTCAGTGTAAAGGTGGCTGAGGCATACATGAGCTTCCCATGCCTGTCCAAAGCCTGAGACTCTATTTGGGGGATGAACAGAGGAGCTCTGCTTGGCTAGCTACTTCTTAGTGGCTGTCAACACCAGGATGGCATCAAGTGTGACGGTCTCTGGGGGGGACTAAAGTATTTATCCATGTGTTTAGGGATGGGTTCCACTGTGGCCAGCTCCTTCCATCATCGGCATGGGATCAGGTCAATGAGCTCGTCCACCGGTCGGGTGATCCAGGACACAGATGAGCCTGTCCTGAAGGCCTCCAGGAACATGGACTCCTCAGAGGAAGGGGGTTGGGATGACCAGCCACCCCTTTTCTTAAGTATTTCCAAAATATCCCGAAAGGAGATGTCATTGGGTGGAGATAGTACAGTTTTGTACCTACCATAAATGTAGATGTTCGAGTGCTAATACAGCTGCACTCATAACAGAAGGGTTCTACTGCCATCAGGCGGGTCCTCGGTCGGCCGAATTCCAAAGTCTATAAAGGAACCAGCCGACGCCATTTTCTTCAGTTTTTCTTGCCCCAGATGTCAGGTGCCCCAAGAAGGAAGGCAATACATAAATTTGTGTGATGATGCAGTGCAATATAATCCAAATACAGTAGTTGCAAGCAAATACATCATAAAAGAACACCCCAATCAGGTTGTAAGAGGATGTGTTAGCTTATAGGCCTGTCCCAAGAGGGGAAGGAGGGAGGGAAACCTGGACTGCAGCTGTATTAGCACTCGAACATCTACATTTATGGTAGGTACAAAACTGTACTATGTTCATCGTGCATACACCTGCAGTCATAACAGATGGGTAGAATCCCAAAGCTAAGAAAGGGGTGGTAGGCACTAGGTGGAACTAGGACGAGCCAAAATGCCCTGCAAGATTGCAGTGGCAAAGCCTGCTCTAGATTTGGAGTATAATGGTAGGTTGTAGTGCTTGGAGAAGGTATGCACAGAACTCCAAGTGGCTGCTTCCAAAATATCCTTGGTAGGAACTCCTCTGAGGAATGCTGCAGACGTGGCTGTGGCCCTGGTGGAATGAGTTCTAATGCCTGTAGGAACAGTTTTGCCATGAAAGGAATAGCAAAAGCGTATGCAGTGGGCTATCCATTTTGAGATTGTCTGTTTGGAAATTGGCTTCCCTTGAGCTCCTACCACATAGGCCACAAAGAGCTGTTATGATTTTCTGAAAGGCTTTGTTCTGTCCAGATAATAACGCAGTTGTCTGTGGATGTCCAAGGAATGTAGTATTCTCTCCCCTTTGTTTTGAGGATTAGGATAAAAAGTAGGTAAATGTATGGCCTGATTTAAAGCTACCCTGGATACCACTTTAGGCATAAAGGACGGGTTGGTTCGTAAAGAAACTCTGTCCTGATGGAAGATGATAAAAGGTTGGACAGCCACGAGAGCCTGTAGTTCTGCAACTCTATGAGCTGAGGTGATAGCCAAAAGGAAAGCTGTTTTCCAGGACAAATATTGCAAATCTGATGAGGCAGCTGGCTCAAAGGGAGGCAAGGTCAGTTTTTCCAGAATGAAATTAAGATCCCAAGCAGGTATTGGTTGTTTCCTTGGAGGCCTTAAATTCTTAGCCCCTCTGAGGAACTGCCTTAGGAGAGGGTAGGAGAATAAAGGTGGATCAGTGTTATATTCTGCAGAAATGGCTGATGCATGGATTTTGATGGAGGAGAAAGAAAGTCCAATGCTTAGCAGTTCAGCCAAATATTGTAGTATTTGAGGTAAAGTCAGTTTTCCAGGATTCTGGCCCTTTTTCTCATTCCAGACACAAAAATGTTTCCATTTTGTGGAGTAAGCTTTTCTAGTTGATGGCCTTCTGGCCTCCAAAATGACATCCTGCACCTCCTTGGAGAGTAGGGCCTGTTGTGATGCTAAGGAATCTTCCATGCGGCTAGATTGAGTGTTTTTAGCTGGCTGTGAAGAGTTTTGAAACTGTGCCGAGTCAGAAGAAGAGGCATTAGAGGCAGGGTCCATGGTGGGGAATGCGTCAGGCTCCTCAGGAGTGGGTACCAATGTTGCCTTGGCCAGTCTGGAGCAATGAGGATCATCTTTGGTCTGTCTGCTTTGGTCTTTAATAGAACTTTGGGCAGCAGAGGAAGAGGAGGGAAGGCATAAACTGTCATTGATGTCCAACTGAAGGAAAGAGCGTCCACTCTCCAGGCCTTTGGATGGAAGATCCTTGAGCAGAATTTTGTCAATTGATGATTCTTGTGGGAGGCAAAGAGATCTATGTCTGGCCTTCCCCATTCCTGGATTATTTCTGTAAAAACTTTTAGATGCAATTTCCATTCGTGTGGATCTGTCATATTCCTGCTTAGGTTGTCTGCCAGCGTGTTTTCCTTGCCTGGCAAGTACTGTGCTTGTAGTTCCATTTATAAGTCCATGGCCATGTTCCAAAGTGACATGGCCAGTCTGCATAGGGGGTAAGAATGTGTTCCTCCCTGTTTGTTTATGTACCACATGACTGTGGTGTTGTCCGTTCTTATCAATAGTTGACCTGGTTGTAGAAGGTCCTTGAAAGCTATAATAGCATTTATTACTGCTAGCATTTCTTTTTGATTGATGTGAAGGTGCTTTTCTTTTTGGACCATTTGCCCTGAATGCACCGGTCTGTCATGTGCGCCCCCCAGGCGTAGTCCGAGGCATCTGTTGTGATGACTTGATTTGCTTGAGGCTTGCTGAATGGAAGACCTGTGTTTGTTTGACATGCTTGAGCCCACCACAGAAATTCCTTCTGCAGACATGGAATTAGTGGTATTATTGTTTCCAAATTGTGGCTGTGTTGAGACCATATGTTTTTCAGGTACCATTGTAGTTTTCTCATATGCAGTTTTGCACATGGGATTAGTAAGATGCAAGATGCCATGAATCCCAGAGCCTACAGGATTTTCCTTGCAGTCAGCCTGGTGCAATTTGCTAGTGTTCTGAAGTATTGAATTAGTTGCCCCTGCTTCTCTGGCGTGAGGTAGGCCATCTAGGTGTTTGTGTCCAAATTGGCACCCAAGAAAATTATCTTCCGAGAGGGTATTAGCCTTGATTTCTTTTTGTTGACTGTGTATCCCAGAGAGTTCAATAACATTATTACATAAGCCAGATGTTTCAGAAGAATGTGCTTGCTGTCCGCTTGGATCAGGCAGTCGTCCAAATAGGGGTATATTTGTATCCCTTGAAGTCTGCAGTAGGCAATTACTGATGCCAGGCATTTCGTGAATACTCTGGGCGCAGTAGATAAGCCAAAGGGCAATGCAGAGAATTGATAATGGGTTGAACCTGCAAGAAATCTGAGGTACCTTCTGCAATTTTGTCTGATTGGGACATGCAGGTATGCCTCCTTGAGGTCCAATGTTACCAGCCAAGACCCCTTGCCCAGCATGGGAAGAAGTTGCTGTAGAGTGAGCATCTTGAATTTTGGTACGAGTAGAAATGTGTTTAGGATGGATAGATCCAAAATAGGTTTCCAATCTTTTCCCTTCCTTGGCACCAGAAATAGCCTGGAATAAAAACATTGACCTTGTTCGTGTGTAGGTACCTGTTGAATAGCTTTCATGTTTATGAGATCTGAAATTTGCCTTTGTGCCTCTGCCCTTTGATTGTGTGGCAGGTTTGGCATGCCTCTCATTTTTGGAAGGGTGTGAAAATGGAATTTGTAGCCTCTGTTTATAATGTCCAGGATCCATTTGTCCTTTGTGACAACATGCCAACTTTTTGAGAAAAATGCTAGCTTTCCTCCTAAGGGGGCTGCCATTTGAGACCTGGTTGGCAAGCAAAGGGGAAAGTCATTGGGTTTGCTTTCTGAAAGATTGCGAGTTGTCCTCACCACCTCTTTGTGTAGGAGCTTGCCATTGTCTGCCTCTATACAATCCTTGTGATTGTCCTCTGCCCCTCGGGCGCCTGTATCTGCCTCTTTGGGGTCTGTCTGTGGCAGGAAAGGACCAGTTTTTGGAAGGCCAATTTCTACTAAAATGAGGGGGTTGAACCTGTAGAAATTCTTTCACAGTTTGCATTGATTTAGCCTTTTCCTCCATTTTCCATAATACTTCCTCAGCATTAGCACCAAATAGTACATCCTTTTGAAGAGGGGCGTCTAGTAATTTAGCTTTGACATGATCAGGCAAGGCTTGTTCCTTGAGCCAGGCATGCCTACGTATGACTCAGCCTGTAACAGCAGCTCTACATGAGGCCTCTAGAGCATCAAAACCACATTGTAAGGTATGCTTACCCACTTGTTCTGCACTATGCATCAAGTCCTGCAACTCCTTCAAGTCTGGTTGTTCAGGCTGAGACATTTTACTTTTCAATTGTGATAACAAAAACTGTTGGTATTTTAGCATATGAAACTGACAGTTTAAGGCCCTCATGGATAAGGTAGCCAAGGTATATACCTTTTTTCCCCACCTTTCTAGGGATCTGGAATCTCTCTCGGAAGGCAATGGATTTTTGGCAATGGAGGCCTTAACTCCCTTGGGGCCCTGTGAGATGGTTTCTAGGTCAGCAGCATGGCTTTTGTATAGAAATTGGTGTGAGTCAGGAACCCTGTAGTACCTGTCAGGCTTAACTGGAGATGGAGGTAGAGAGTCCGGGTTAAGGCAGGCCTCCGAGTAAACATCATCTAGGATGTCCAAGACAGGAGGTACAGCCAGAGGCCTGTGCTGGGGTAACAAGAGAAATTCCCTGAGCCTTTTCTTGGAATCTGAATAATCCTGGCCTTCCCAGTGGAAGTGTTCCCTTAAGGTATGCAAAGTTTCCCCAAATGAGTAATCCTCAGGGGGGGGATACAGAAGGAATGGACTCCTCCGCATCAGAGTCTTCAAAAGGGGAGTAAGACTGTTCCTGATCATCAGAGTGTTCTGAAATAATGAAGCCCTGATCAGAGGAGGGGGAATCTTCCTCCACTCTGGGCCTTTTGTCCGGTGGGGGCTGAGAACCTCTAATTAGAGTAATTAAATCCTCAGCCATTTTAAGCATCTGTTTCTTAGGCATGGGGCCTGGAGATGGGCCCTGTGTAGCTGGTCTCTTAGAGTGCATGGTTGCTTTAGACTTGGTGAAAGCCTTGATGGAGAAAGAAGAGGAAGGTCTGAAGACACCTTGAGTGGAGGTGGACCTGTCCACATTCTGTGTTTCAATGCCAAGAGTGGCTTCGGTATCTGTAATCGGGGTGTGGGCCGAGGAGCCTGCGACCTCGGGTACAGGAGACACCGTCAAAGATGTGTCGTCGGTAATCAGGGGCTGCGTAGGTGCCTCGCTGAGAACCGGACCACGTGTAGTCGGCTTTTGTAGCACAAAAGCGACAGACCGAGACGTCGTGGTCTGGGCCTAAACAAGGAATACAGAGGGAATGGAAATCATTATGCGGTATTTGCTTCCCACAAGAAATACAATTATTAACTTTGTCTGACATCGGTCTGAGGCAAGAAAAGTTTCCCCAATGGGGTACTTAGCTTTTAAGAAGACTTTGGTTTCCAAATTTTCGTAATCTCAGGAGCTGGCCGACCGGCACTTGCAAACTGCTTCTGCTTTGGGCACCGTGCAGCAAGAAAGACTGAAGAAAATGGCGTCGGCTGGTTCCTTTATAACCCTATCGCACTGACGTCAGGGAAGAAGCGACGACAACCGACGCCGGACCTAGACTTTGGAATTCGGCTGACCGAGGACCCGCCTGACGGCAGGAGAACCCATCTGTTATGACTGCAGCTGTATGCACGATGAACATCGGGGGGACCCTTCTCCTTCATCGAAGTCAGTGTCCTCTGGTAAAGACGCCAGAGGGGAGTTTAGGTGCTTCCTCTTGCACCATTTCTTCCGATGAACCTCCCCATGGGATACTCTGGAGAGGATTGGGAAGACAGTGGGACCTCTTGTTGAGGGTATGTCTGGAGGCTGTCCTGGAGTGGCTGACTATTGACTGGATGGATGGCAGCAAAACTCTAATCAGAAGGAAATGGAGTAGGACCTGGGGGGAAAAGAGGCTGCATCTTGCAGTTTAAGGAACACCCTATCTGCCACCTGAAAAGCAGATGAAGTCAGGGAAGCTTGTCTCCTCTCCCTCAGAGCCAGAGCTACCAAGGGGAGAAGGGCAAAGCCATCCTGGATCAGACACCTCCAGAAGGCACTGGGCCCAAACTGTCAAGGGCATAGGCTCTCGGGGACAGGGATGGCCCCATAAAGGTCTGAGCCACGACTAACCCTGAGAAATCAGAGAACCACTCCGCTCCGAGGGCATTGGGGCAGAGCTAGTCTGGGACACTGCCTGAGTCAAAAAAAAGGAAAATTCCACATTCCAACGATGGCCCACTCAGGAAAACTAGATCCTGGGGTTCCAAAACTGGAGGTTGGATTAGAAGAGGAGGTTGAGGTATTGGGGTTGGAGCTCTCACTGATCTTGCATGGGTCAGAGATAGCAAGATTTCCACCTGAATCTGGGCTTTGAGAAAACTCTGCATCACCCTGTCCATGTCTGAGTGTGACAGCCGAGAGGATCTTGATAAGGTCGAAGAATGGGTGGACCTAAACAGGGACAGGCTGGTCCGAACAGTTTGGGCTGAGGAAGGAGATTTACTCCGATGAGCAATGTGACTCTGGGATCTCCGATACAGGTTTTCCTGATCTATGGAGGTTTTGTCCGAAGACAGGAAACTTTGGATCAATAAAACTTCCATAGGATTCGAAAGGATACTTGGACCTGAAGGCTGATGATCTGACAATAAAAGAGTCTTGTCCTGCTCAAACTATCAGATCCAAGAGTTTCTCTGATCTGAAGATGCGTGAACAGGTAGAATCTGAAAATGAAGGAGCCAACAATTTTTGGTGCTTCTCCAGTAAAGAAGACGTGGACCCCAGGGCAGCTGAGGGGACACTGTTCTTAGCAGTGGGAGTTTGAGCTCCATAGGTCATCAGGAGACCTCTTAAAATCAACTTATAATGCAGATCAGATGAAGCACTCAACCTCCAACTGCCCTGGCTCAAGAAAATACATGCAGCTCTTGTGGGCATCCAACTGGAGAATATTATGCCCACAAGAGGCACATCTTTTGAAACCCGTGCATTTGTCAGACATACCAGAAAGTTACTGTACACACACACACACACACACACACACACACACACACACACACACACACACACACACACACACACACACTGCAAAGGAGAATTGCTAACACTATAGCTAAAGCAAAAATACTAGGAAAGATTTTTTTTTCTGGAAGAGGAGAAAAGAAAGGGAAATAACTGTTAGAGAAAAATGCAGAGGGTGGGAAACAGCCCTAACGCCAGTGAGAATCTCCAATAACAGCTAGCTAAAAAGGGAGAGGAAGTACAAAAAAACAAACTTAACAAATAAACATATTTAAAGGAGAGAAAGGAGAAAAGGGTAGCACTCACTGTAAACTAAAGTATGAATAATCACTTATCTCTAAGCTGAGGCTGTAGAATCGTGTCTGCACTGGAAGGTGGCAGACGAGATCGGAGGGGTTAGAGAAAGAGTGGGCCACTAAGGGAGAGGGAGGAGCTTGAGGCTCAGATCATAAGTCTGGACAAATAGCCAAGTCGGATCCAGGGTTAGATCTGTAGACCCAGTAGTGAAGCATAATGACATGGGTAACATCAGGTTTGTATGTTAGGACAGGAAGAACAAATTGGTTTATAACTTAGACTTTGTTCCTACATGTCAATGCTATTTTCAGTATTAATTTAAGTCTTCTACAATATTCCTTGCTAAGTTTTATTTGGACAGATCATGTTTCATTGTTGATCCTTCATAAATTCCCAAATATTGATAGACTCCATCTTGCTCAAATTCTTTTATAGTACATTCCTGTCCCAAATTGATGTTTTCTTGGTGCTGCAGCTATCCTGCTTTAAAAAAGAAGCTATGTTCTTACCATAACGTTCCATTTGTGTTGTTGATCTTCATTCATTCATTACTGATGGGTTATCGGTTCCGTCCTTGGAACAGAGTCAGATGTTATAACAATCTCTTGCGCCAGCCAAAAAACTGTCGAGCTAAGCTTTGCCATAGTACCCCACTCCCTGTTATGTCAGATCGAGTCTGCCCAAATAGGAGGCTTTTTCTGAGCAAATTCCCTAAAAAAATGGGATTTGGACCAAATTCAAACTTGCAGGAGTCTTATGGAGGGGGAAGGAGGGTGGGATGTAATGAATGAATGCATTATCAACAACACAGATGGAACATTATAGTAAGAACATAACTTCTTTATCTGATGTTGTTAATCTTCATTCATTCGTTACTGATGGGAGAGAGTACCTAGCTACTTTATATCCTGGGTGGCCCTATGGAAGGATGTTCCTGAGCACCACTGAACCAAAGGATGCTCTCTCTTGGAGGCCAAATCCGATTTGTAATGAGTGATGAAGGTATGAGGAGTGGCCCATGCAGCAGCTGCTGCACATATGTCATCCATGGAGGCACTAGAATGAAAAGCAACAGATGTTGCAACTGACCTAGTTGAATGTTCCCTGACCTTATTCGGTAGAGGAATTTTGTTTTGTTGATAGGCAAAGCATATGTAATTTCTCAACTATTTAGAAAGAGTTACTTCAGAAACAGATTTTCCCAAATTTGGTCCTGAGTAGGATATGAATAACTGGTTGGATTTCTGTAGTGATTTTGTTCTAAGTAGAATCATAATTGTCTATACACATCCAATAAATGTAGGCAGTGTTCTCCTTTATTAGAAAAACTGGGAAAGACGACTGGCAGGTCGATTGTCTGATTGACAGTCAATTTTGAAATAACTTTGGGCTAAAAGGAGGGATTATTCCGGAGTGACACTCTATCCTTATGAAAGACCATATATGGGGCGTTTTATGCATAAGGCTTGCATTTCAGATACCTGTCTTGCTGAGGTAATAGCTACCAAGAATAGGGATTTCCAGGATAAACATTTTATATCGCAAGTGGTAGCAGGTTTGAAAGGGGACTGTGTCAATGACTGTAGAACTAGTGTCAAATTCCAAGTTTAACTGGTTCTTTGAATGGTGGTCTGATATGAGAAACACATTTTAAAAAGGTTTTACAGAGACGGTGGAAAATCAAGGAGGAATCTTGGAAACCATTGTAAAAGTTCAAAATAGCAGCCAGGTGTACTCAAATAGTGGAGGTTGCCGTTCCTGAATGGAGAAGATTTGACAAATAGTCTAGTACAGCACTAACTGGGGCTGAGCAGGGGTCTAGCCCACTCTGACAATACCAAATGGTGAATCTCTTCCACTTGTTCAAATAGAATGTCCTGGTGGATGGTTTGTGTGAAGCTAAATGAATGTTACGTACAGGGGAGGATAGATCATTCTGCCTGGCGATTACCGGAAGTGGAGATAAGCTGTCAGCTTGAGACTTGATATGTTCGGATGTATCAACCCTTGCGGGTGCAATAGCAATTCTGGAGTTGGATCCAGAATCCATAGTTGGTGTACTAGGGGAGGCCAAAGAAAGGGAAACCAAACTTGTCAGGGCCAATAGAGAGCAATGAGGATTACTCTGCTTCTCAATCGAAGGGCCTTCTTTAGAAACTGTGGGATCAGGGGTAGGGGAGGGAAAGCATAAAGATGTCACATGGGCCAATTGTGTACCAGAGCATCCCTCGGGGACTCCCCCTGTGGAGGAATTAAGGAAAAGTAGCTGCTGCATTTGTGGTTTGCTAGTGAATCAAATAGGTTGCAGCAAGGTTGGCCCCCAGCGACTGAAGATCTTCGTCACTATGACTGGATTGAGAGACCACTTGTGAGGCAGAAGAATGCATCTGTTCAGTTTGTCTGCAATCACGTTGGAATCCCCGGGAATGTGCATTGCTATCAGAAAGTGGTTGGAAGCTATCGTCCATTGCCAAATTCTCATGGCCTCTCGACACAATGGGTAGGACTTGGTTTCCCACTTGTTTGTTGATATACCAGACTATTGATATAATGTCTGACTGGATGGCAATTGTCCCTGACGGGAGGACAGATTGGAATGCTTGCAATGCTAGAAGCACTGCCCTCAGTTCTAGAACACTGATATGCAGATAGGCCTCCACAAGTGACCAAGTGCCTTGGACTGTCTTTCTCTGAAAGTGCCCCCCCCCCCCCCCATCTGGGAAGCATCCGTGGTCACTATGGCCTTGGGCAGAGAGGGGGAGAAAGAGAAACTCCATAGGTCTTTTTCTAGCTTCATCCACCAAAGTAAGTCTTGTTTGCATCGATTTGTTATGAAGATCAGGAAGGACATGAGATGACTCAAAGGAGACCACTGTGTTAGTAGAAGTCAATGTAGTAATCTCATGTGTAGTCTTGCCAGTGGAACTACTGTTAACAATGCTGCTACTGATCCAAGTAGTTGGAGGACTGCCCGACCTGAAACTTTGTCCTGAGACAGTATCACCTGGAGTTGAGACCTTAGTCTTTCCAATCTGTGAAGGGGAAGGGAGACTAGGCAAGACTGTGTATCGACAGTGGCTCCTATGAATTCCAGAGTCTGAGAAGGAGTGAACTTGCATTTCTCCTTGTTTATTGATATCCCTAATGATTTTGCTAGCTTCAAGGTGTAATGTAAGGTTGTAAACAGCAGACTCTTGGTGGGGGTGGTAGGGAGCCGACTGACGACATGGAAACACCCGGAATCCTTGCAGTCTCAAGTGAGCTGTTACCACTGCCATGCATTTGGTGAACACTCTGGGGGCCGTAGAAAGACCAAACGGCAGCACTCAGAATTGATAGTGATTGGCTCCCAACCAGAAGTGGAGGAATCTTTTGGAGTGTTTTGTCCATTTTTAAGTGGTAATATGCATCCTGAAGATCTATTCAGCACATCCAATTATCTTTCTCTAGGAAGGGTAAGATAGACTGAACCGTGACCATCTGGAATTTTGCTTGTTTAATAAATTTGTTTAGGATGCTGAAGTCCAAGATTGGCCTCCAGTCCCCTGTCTTCCTTGGCACTAAACCCCCCCCCCCACCCCCCCCCCGAGTAAAATCCAGATCCTATTTGGTCTGGTGGGACTGTTTGGATGACTCTTTTTAGAAGCAGCTTTTGTATTTCTTGAGCAGCTGTTTCCCTTTGACTGGGTGGAACTTCGGGAATGTGCTTTAACGGCCCTGGGTAAATATTGAAGAGTATGTGATAACCTCTAGCAATTATCATCTGCACCCAAAAATCTGTGGTTATCATTTGCCAGGCAAGGTGGCAACAGAGAAAAACACCTCCCCAACTGCTTCCAAATATAAGCAATCGGGCCGCTCTTCAGGAACACTGATAGGGCCTTCCAGAGAAAGAGTCTCTGGATCCCTTATTACGGAGACCCCTCTGCCCCTTTAGGGGAGTATTCCCAATGAGTATCCCTATCTGCCGTGGGGGGGGGGGTAAACTCACCACGTGTGTTATGGAAAGGACCCTGGAACTTCTTCTACCACATCTTTCCACTCCTCTGATTCCTAGAGTAGGATCTTTGGAAGGTGGAAAAATGCATGCCCATGGCAGACAGGATCTTGCCATCTTTTTCACTCCTGGCCAATGTGTCCTTTATTTTCAGGCCAAAGAGAGAAGAAGCTTCAACTGGAGCATTCAAAAAAGAAGACTTGAAAGGGTCCACAAAAATCACAAAGGTGCATCCAGGCATGACTTCTCATGACAATGCCTGCACCCGAGGCTCTAGCCACCCCTTCAGTAGTATGAGAGATCAACCACATGGACGAACGGGATACAGATTCTAGGGTTGCAAGATACGAGGCAACGTTGTCACGTACCTCATCAGAAACTGCTCCTGCTAAAGTTCCCGAGAGTTCCGAGATTAGGTCTCTCTGGAGCCTGGTAAAGTGTGCCAAATAACTCAAGGACCGGATGGTAAAGGTCGATGAAGAAAACACTCACTTCCCTAATCTGTCAAATTGCCTGGGACTCCCTGTTCACGGGATGAACAGTATGGCTCTCCTCGGCAAGCTCTTTTTTAGTGGCTGCCACCACCAGCACAGCGTCTATTGTAGACCTTTGGACCAATGTGGATCGTCTTCCAGTGAGGAAAGAATTTTGTCTGGTCTCCAGGGGATTGGTTTAACAATTTCGGGACTCTTTCAGATGCGCTGCATGATGAGATGGACTAGTTTGTATGCAGGCGGGGTTCACCCAAGAAGTAGAGGGTCGAGCACGAAAAGAATGCAAAAATACAGACTCCTCAGAGGAGGGGTTGGTGGGCTTCCAGTCTCCCTGCTGCTTTAAAATTTCCAGACATTCACAGGGGGCGACCATGGGGACCCCTTTATCAAAGTCTGTATCTTCAGTGAGGGCCTCTCTGAGGGAGTCCACATGCTTCCTCTTGCACATTCTCTTACATGGTACTTCCAAACTGGGAACATCCGAAGACGACTCTGAGGAGATGATGTCCTGCAGTAGGGTATCTTGAGGCTGTTGTGCTTGATGTTCCGATGTGGTGGACTGGGTCAGCTGCAGAGCACAGGTGGTAAATGTATGGTACTCCAACGCCGAGGGAACCATCTCTGTGGCTGCAGAGGCAAGGGCCCTCTCCATCACCTAGAAAGCTGGCCCGCCCGAAGAGGGATGGGAGCCCGGAACTGGAGTTACACCCTGCTCCAACAAGACCACTCCCAGGGAAGGAGTGCCAAGAGGACTTGGTGCTTCCAAGACAACCGGAACCATAGTGGATGGTGCCGCAGAAAAAATGGGTGCCGCACTAGGGGTCACAGACCCAGAAATAGCCTCCGAAAAAATTAGTTTTTAGAAGACCCTTGAGGGTTAACTTGTTTTTCCTCTTGTTTAAAGGGCGTGCACTAAATCCTTTGCAAATTTTGCACTCCGGTTGTAAAGATAAGTGAGGAACACCCAGAGAATAAATGCAGGAGCAAAAGAAAAAGAGTCTCTGGATCCCTTGTTATGCAGACCTCCCCCCTGCCTCTTTAGGGGCATCTTCCTGATGAGTTTCCCCCCTGCCATGGTGGGGGGTAAACTCACCATGTGTGTCATGGAAAGGACCCTGGGACTTCTTGTACCACATCTTTCCACTCCTCTGATTCCTAGAGTAGGATCTTTGGGGGGGGTGGAAAAACATATGCCCATGGCAGACAGGGTCTTGCCATCTTTTTCACACCTGGCCAATGTGTCCTTTATTTTCAGGCCAAAGAGAGAAGAAGCTTCCACTGGAGCATTCATAAAGGAAGAGTTGAAAGTGTCCGCAAAATCACAAAGGAACATCAGGCATGAAGTCTCATGACAATGCCTGCACCCGCTGCTCTAGCCACTCCTTTGGTAGTGGTGTGAGAGATCAACCACATGGACGAATTGGATATAGAATCCAGGGTTGCAAGCTACAAGGCAACATTGTCAAGTACCTCATCAGAAACTGCTCCTGCTAAAGTTCCAGAGAATTCTGACATTAGGTCTCTCTGGAGCCTGGTAAAGTGTGCCAAATAATTCAAGGACCGGATGGCAAAGGTCGATGAAGAAAACACTCGCTTCCCTAATCTGTCAAATTGCCCGAGACTCCCTGTTCAGGGGATGGACAGTATGGCTCTCCTCGGCGAGCTCTTTCTTAGTGGCTGCCACCACCAACACAGCGTCTATTGTAGGCCTTTGGACCAATGTGGACAGTCTTCCAGTGGAGAAAGAATTCTGTCTGGTCTCCAGGGGATTGGTTCAATGGTGTCAGGACTCTTTCAGGTGCGCTGCTCGACAAGATGGACTAATTCATCTGCAGCTGGGGTTCACCCAAGAAGTAGAGGGTCGAGCACGAAACGTCTGCAAGAATACAGACTCCTCAAAGGAGGTGTTGGTGGGCTTTTAGTCTCCCCGCTGCTTTAAAATTTCCAGTATGTCTCCAAAGGAGACATCCACAGGGTGTGACCATGGAGATCCCTTCATCATAGTCCATATCTTCAGTGAGAGACTCTTTGGGGGAGTCCACGTGTTTCCTCTTGCACAATCTCTTACATGGTACCTCCACAGTGGGAACCTCCGAAGAGGACTCTGAGGAGATGATGTCCTGCTGTAGCGTATATTGAGGCTGTTGTGCTCGATGTCCTGATGTGGTGGACTGGGTCAGCTACAGAGCACAGGTGGTAAATATATGCCGAGGGAACCATCTGTATGGCTGCAGCGGCAAGGCCCTCTCCATCATGTAGAAAGCTGGCCCACCCAAAGAGGGATGGGAGTCCAGAACCGGAGTCACACCCTGCTCAAACAAGTCCACTCCCAGGGAAGTAGCCCCAAGAGGACTTGGTGCTGCCAAGACAACTGGAACCGTAGTGGATGGCGCCGTAGAAAAAAATGTGTGCTGCACCTAGGGGTCACAGACCCCGAAATAGCTTCAGAAAAAGGAGCTTTTAGAAGACCCTTGAGGATTAACTTGTTTTTCCTCTAATTTAAAGGTCGTGCACTAAATCCTTTGCAAATTTTGCACACCGGTTATAAAGGTAAGTGAGGAACACCCAGGGAGTAAATGCAACAGATATGGAAGTCAGAATTTGGCATTTTACGACCCCACTGGTCGCATTGTTTAAATCCTTTCATTCCTTTCTTTTCTGACCTAGCAGAGTAGGACAATCCAAGAGTAGTGTCACATTAAACAAGTTAGGCAGACACAAAAATTATCAAAATAGGAATATCTATAAAAAAGGCTTTTTTTTATAGATCGATATCTAGATAGATAAAAAGGAGAAAAAGGGGGAAAGAGAATACCAATAATGGTATTAAAATTACCTCAGAGGGTATAGGAGGAAAGGCCTGTACCAGCAATGGTAGTAAGAATACCAAAAATTGGTAATAAAAAGGGAAAAGAGGCACTAAGACAGGTATAGAGACTAGTAACTAACTAATAAAGTAAAATATTATGAGATTAAGAAGGAAATGCTATCAAAAGGATTTTAATAGTAAAAAGTTCTAAATCACTTAGCTGAGAGCTGGCTTGACACATCTTGATAACTACGTGGCAAACAAGAGCAGCAGTGACAGGGAGTGGGGCACTATGGGTAAGCTTAGCTCGAGAGTTTTTTGGCTGGCACAAGCTTGTTACAATGGCCGTCTCGCTTCTGACGACGGAATAGATAACCCATCAGTAATGAATGAATGAAGATTAACAACATCAGATAGTTGCTTTTGCACATTTATCAAGACCAAATGACATTCTTATATCATCTGAAAATGTTTTGACCACTTGCATTTGTGGTTTCAGTCCTTCATCTGATGAACTATACAATTTTAAATAATCTACAAAAAGAAGATGAGAAGCCTTTTCACCTTGTTGTTTTCTGTGAGACAAATTATAGCCATGACGTAATATGTTAAGTAAACAGCTTAATGGGTTAAGGGCAACACAAAAGAGCAAAAGTGACAGTCAGTCACCCTGGAATATCCCACTTTGAATTTTTATCCCTGGAATGATAATTTGTCCTTTATCACGGCTTCACTGCAAAATGGTGTGCCACTGTTTTATGGTTGCTGTAATGTAATTGATCAGCACAGGATGTATTTTATACATTTTTAAGCACTCTTTTATCCATGAATGTGGGATACAGTTCTCCATTATGACTTTATTTGACAACAAATGATCCTTTGTTCCATATGACTTTCTTTTATTACCCTTTTGTTCTATTGCCATGACTGAGTTTTCTTTTAAATGACTATGAACTCTGTCAGCATCAATTTCAGTGTATAGTTTATATGTCATCGGAAGGCAAGTTATTGGTCTTTAGTTTTTAGGGTAGCTTGCAGGTTCACTCAAGTAGGAGTATTGTTCTTAACCAGACCAGTGTCTGTTTGGGGTGAGCATACAAATGGTTCTTACTCATGGCTTAATCTTCATGTAAAGATGTTAATACTTTTAGCCAAAATTTAGGTACGGCATCTGGAACTGAGGTTTTCCAATTAGAACCTTTTCTTCACTTTGTTTCAATCTCTCTGGCCATTACTTCATCCCATTTCATATCCTGTACATTTGAACTTTTTCTTTCTTTTACTTCTTTTATCCATTTAGCATCTTTGTTATATTCCAGACGAACTTCATAGATATTTTTCCAAAATGTATCTATTTCCTCTTTTTTGGTGGTGTTAGCGTTCCTTTTAATTTGCTTCCCAATTTTCTACAAAATATTTTTGGGTCATCAATAAATTGCTTATTTTGTAATTTTCCCTTAGATTTATCTGCATATCTTCTAGGTTTTTCTGCCTGTGATATTTCTAGTTTATTGATTGTGATAGTGCATGATAGATCCTAAGCTGTTCTGATACTGCAAATTGCTTTTATCTTGTCTATCTTTCCAAGTATTTTTGTTGATTTGTTCCCTCTTCTATACTCTTCTGATAGTGACTTCTTGCACTAATTGCTTTATAGTTTTCTCTGTTTGATGCTTCCATGATGGAATTTGATTTCTCCCCTTCCTTTCCCTTACTATTCTGTGTTTTTGATGTAAGACTATTATTAATTTAGCTGCACAGTAATATATCCTATTTACCATGGTTATATCACATGAATCTCTTTGGGGCAGTCTTAATTAGTGTTCATTTGTTTTATCAAACTTCTAACTTTTTGGGTTTTATTGACTTTCTGTAGTCTATTTCTTTCATTGATTTTAGTATGTCTTTCCATCTCTATTAAATCAAGCAACTCTTCTCTTAGATCATTTTCTTCTAAACTGAGGACATATTCTTTATTGCCCATTTCCTTTGGGCATTCTATAAAAAGTTCCAGAGCATCTTCCTGTGCCACCTCCTCTTCAGTTTCATCCTGTGTCATCCGTTGCTCTTTCATATGGGAACGCACTGGCGTATCATTCCACAAGACTGATTGTGTCAAAGATGCTACAGTTTCCTGTTCCTTCCCTTGCTGTACAACTCCAACTGAGCATTTGTACTGGTTTCCTATGGAAGGCTTCAAAGTATCTTCATATGGCAACTGATCAGAGTTTCCTGTTTCACTTGTTTCTCCTTAATCTGGAGATCCATTGCTCTAGCCTGCTGTGATGTTATCTAAGTTAGGTTTCCTACACTAAATTTTTAACTTTGCAGATAATCCATAACCTCAATTTCTATTTCTTTAACTTCTTCATCACTAATCTTCTTTTCTACTTTTCCTCTGTTTTCTTATTTTTTGTATTGTAAAATTTTCCATGTCCAGATGCCTTTGCCAGTATTTCTCTTCAAATATCTCAGGTGCTGCTTTTTTGTATTAAGTAATTTTGCTTGCTCCTTTGCATAAATATTGTACCACAGTAAATCTCTCTCTTTCACATGTCCACATTTCCTCTTCCAATGTCTCCTGCTCCTCCTGCTTCTCCTTACTTTGGGGACTCATTGTTCCATCAGCTGTGATATAACTCGTGTTAAACTTTCTACAATAAATCCTTTACTTTGCAAGTATTCCATAACTTCAACTTCTATTTTTTTTAACTTCTACTTTATTGATCTTCTGTTCTACATTTCCTCTTTGTGGTCTTATTTTTTTACTGTGAAATTTTCCATAGCTGGATGCCTTTGCCTATATTTCTCTTTCAACATCTTTGGGGCTGCTTTTTTTGTGTTGATTAATTTGACTTTCTCCTTTGCATAAATATTGCACCATATCAGATCCCTCTTTCTTTCCCATGTCTATATTTCTTTTTTATACCCTTCAAACATCTCTAAATTTTGTTCTTTAAATTTCTGCACTTCCTCAGTCACTTCTTTTTCCAAACAGCAAACAGTTTCTTGGTCTACATAGTGTTTTTCGTGGATCTGTTGTATTAATGAACACAATTTTTTATTTGAAGTTTCTGATAGTTTTTCTTGTGGAAGTATTTTCCTTCCTCTAATCTCTCCCTTAATCTTTTCATATACCTTTTGTCTGGGAATTCTGGGCTTTTTACATAATACTAACAATACATAATTTCTTTCTTATCCTCAATAGTCCACTTTATTGTCCGTATGGCTCTTTTTTGGCCTATCAGTTTTTGTGGACTGCTACTTCCTTCTACAATGGGGGGAGGGGCATCCTACTCCTGGACCTGGCCTAGCCCCATAGTAGGAATATTTCCACGTCTTGAGGATTCTGCACTGTCATTTTTTCCAGTCCTGGTACCAGTGCACCATGATTGGGCACTTTTTTTTATCCTGGGACTTGTGCACCCAGCTATCTTCTTTATTTTTTAACCTACTTCTGTCCATGATATGTGCTATATAAAGTACAGTCTATGTATCAGTGTCGTCTTGGTGAGCTTTTGTGAAAAACAAGGTCCCCCTTGTGAAGGTACTCATCAAGACTTGAGGATAAATTCAAATCCAGCAATACTTCTCTCCTTTTGTTGATTGTATCATCTCTCCATTTTGGACCCTTGTCATCTCTCCATTTTGGATCCTTTTTGTTAATGTATGCTAGTCTATGTCTTAACAAATAAATTAATAATGGTGTTAAACAAAAAACAGTGGTCACTGCCCAACTCTAGTTAATAAATCTACACAAGCAAACAAATAGTAATAACAGAAATGACGTTACCCTACTATGGAGAATGTCAAATCCTCAGCGGAAACAAGGCTTACATCATCTTTCACTTAGGTGAAAAAGTCAATAGGAAAGCATAACAGTACAACAGGTATTGAAATCACTGTCATATATCAAGTGACAGGTGCACGACCGCACACAATCACCCAAGTACTTCTTTTTAATCCCTTTACTATGGCTGCCAAGTTATCTCAACACTACAGGACAATGCCAGAATACTGGGTGCCAATACACTTTGGTATCCCTTATTTCTGTATTTTAAAATAAAAATTTCTGCCCTCAGAAATGTTTAGGGTTAAATATTTTATTAGTACAACTGAAGTACTACTGAAACAAAAATCCTAAACAAATTAATTAGTGACCCCAAATGAACCTGAAATGAGACAGCATGCTACTTGTCAGCAAGTAATCTTACTTCTCGCTCTCACGTTCGACTACTTACGGGGCCATCCCCATGAAAGGAAAGTACTGACACTGTCTACTGACAAATTCCAGAAAGTGTAACAGACTTTGTACCTGAACTTGTTCAGGAAGGCAAACCAGTGTGTAAATGCTTGGCCATGTTTCTACAATGCCAAAAATGAAATCAGATCAGAGGTCCTAGACCCTTTTTTGGATAATCATCCTTTTCGGGACAATCAAATTCACCAGAAGAAATTACTTCAAGCTGCTTGTGACCCCAGAAAACTGCAGCCAAGGCATAGTCCAGGCTAAAGCCACTGACAAGTAAGCCTTGGCAGCAACCATCAGGAAGCAGTTGTACCAGGAGGACATTACAAGAGGGTATGGCACCCAAACAACTTCATTATATCTAGCACTTGGTGAAAGACTTTCAAATTGGAGGAATGACCAAAGAATAGCACCCTTATTTGATAATCTGGTACTTGCAAAAGGTGAGACAAATGTCAAAAACTTGACTGTACCAACATGTTTGGTTTTATGCAAGACACACTAACATTTTTTTTGTCAGGGATGGCTACAGTCATTTACAAGCAGTAGTCAGAGAAGGCTCTGATGTCAACAGAAACTAGGTTGAAGACATGGAAGCTGAGTGGATAGAAAGCACAAGGGTTCAAGGAATTACTCAAGGCTCTAGCACATCAGGAAGTGAAAATATGTAGATAAGAAGAACATCAGTACTTCAAATCAGCATGTGTAATGACTATAAAACACTCAGGTAGGGAAATAAGGTACATAAGGAAAGCTGGTGGTGGAATGCAGAAGGCCAGGAAGTCATCAAAAGAAAGGAGTGCAGAAAAAAATGGGAGACAGAAAAGGCAGACCAGGCAAGAAAAGGAACACCGGCTAGCTAACAAAGAAGCTAAGAGAACAATTGCAATAGCAAAGAACAAGGCATCAAAAGCACTCTACCATCTTTCAGAAAATGATTTTAGTAGATGGCACACAGAGTCTATTAAGTTGCAAGGCAAATACAGAAAAGATAAAGGAGACAGTCAAATGTCCTTCATAAGGGATGTCAGCAACAACCTACTCACCAGTCCACTGGACAGTAAATGCAGATGGAGGTGTACTTCTATTTTCTACTAACTGAAGAAAACTTCACAAAAGCTGTACTTTCTCAGACAAGGCCTATGACGAAAGGGGAGCCCACTTTGCAAGAACACAGCAACAGGTTCAGATGATGTCACAGCACATAAGATCAAAATGTTGGGTGAGTTTAGATTGCAAATGTTGGAGGTGTGATAAAGAAGAAGAGGTAACTGGGAACATGTTTTTTGGGGAGTTTGATGAGCTGGGAGATTTTAAAAAAATTATAAGGAGTACTCGGACAGAAATACAGGTGGAGCAAAAGCCTATAACTAGGCAAGTAATACTTTTGAGCTGGGACACAGGATGAACATAGTAAGGCTTTATTAAGTTTAATTCTGCTCACTACCAAAAAAAAAAAAAAAAACAATTACTAGAAAATGGAAATAAAAATCTAAACCAACTGAATTTGAATTACTGAATATTGTAAAAGTGATAAAAGAACTGGAAGATACTAAGGAGTAAACTCAGAAATAAATGGAATTTGTGGAAACAATACCCTCAGAATAATGTTCAGCAGGAAGGCAGGTTTAAGGAAAAGCAGGAATTGAGAAATTTGTGGTGGTGCTGCAGTACCGTTGTCATCTCACAGTAAGACGCTGTCCGGTTTGATTCTCAGCTAGAGTGTCTTCTGCGTGGAGACATGCGTGAATGGGTGTACCTTCGTTGAAGGTTGTGTGTCAGGCCTGGCAAGCCAGTACGTAAAAATCAACTGCCAATCATTAGCAGACCGGAGTTCCGCTGTGGCGACCCCTAACCGGGAAAAGCCGAAAGACACAAACAAACAATGTAATGTTGGTCTGAAAAACACGTGTTACAATGAAAGAAAATATATAGGGTCTAGTTTCAAAAGATTTTCTCTCAGTGTAATTGACTACTTACACTGACAGTAAGTCTTTTGGAATCTAGCCACCAGTCTAAGCCTGCTTATAGACAGGCCATACACTGAAGTAAGTCACTTACACTGACAACTTTTTTTGGAATCCTGCCCCTATGTATAATGTGTGTAAATGGGAAAAAATGTAAACATGGTTTGTTTTCTTTTCTATTAATGTATCTGTGCCTACGTCTTAAATGATAATTTAATAAAGGTGCTTACAAAAATAGATGTTTGATGACATAAGGGGGAAATGGCTCCATAGGGTATTCACAGCAATATGGACAAAAACAGACAGGCTTATACCAGATGACTGGAGAATAATCATACTAGTGTCATTGTTCAAGAACAAAGGGGAGACCAAGTACAGAGGTATCAAACTCCTGTTAAATTGCATGAAAGTTCTGGAGAGGGTGCATGATAAATGAATATACAGAGTAGTAGAAAGTAAGATGGGGGAATGAGCAGTTTGGATTCAGACCAGGATGCGGCACAACCAAACCAATGTTTGCACTTAGACAGATATAGTGAGATGAGGAAAGAGTTCAACTGGCCATTTCTAGACTTGAAGCAAGTGTATGACAAGGCTCCAAGAAAGCTGATTTGGGCAGTCCTGAAATGATTCAAAGTCCCAGAAACACTGCAAGAATTAGTGCAGGCTATGTACAAGAACCCAGTGACAGAAGTACAGTGTTCAGACTCACAAGGGGTTCACAGTGAAAATGGGTGTCACCAGCGTTCAGCTCTTAGCCCACTGCTGTTCATACCTGCAGATGATGGGGTATTACATGCATACTCTGATCAAAAACTTCAGCAAATGATAGGTGAATGGAAAGGAATGAAAACTGAAGGCACATGGGATGAAACGGAGTACAGATAAGATGATTGTAATAGCAGAAAATGAGGAAAATCAGAAGAAGCTGAAAAGAAATAAGATAAAAGGGAAATTGTGGAACACAAACAGATTCAAAATTTTGAGAGGGGTGGTCAAGAAGAACTGAAGTCTGAATGCTAAGGTCAAAGCTAGCATCAGAGGGACTGCAGACAAACTGGCACAAATGTGTGTGTGTGTGTGTGTGTGGGGGGGGTAGTCTGTGACAATTAATGCTAAAGAAGCAGAAAACTAAGGTGTACAAAACAGTGGTGAGATCAGTACTACTGTATGGTGCAGGATCCTGGGCAATGAAAGCAGAGTAGTTGATGAAGCTAGAGGTGATGGAGATGAAGTGCTTGAGATGCATGGCAGGATGCACACTATGGGACAGATGAAGAAAGAAAGTCATTAAAGCAGAAGCCTAAGTAGCTCCAATTGCACAGAATGTCAAAGAGAACAGATTACTGTGGTTCGGGCACATGTGCAAGAAAGCAGAATACAATCTAGTGGAAAACATTTGGGACAGACAGGAAGAAGGCAAGAAGAAATGAGGGCATCAAGCAAAGAGACGGATGGACTGCGTGAGACAAGATCTGCAACAGTCAGACATGACTGTCGAAGAAGGTAATAGAGTGGCACTGAATCTAGACAGATGGCTACAACTCATAATATCCAGACCTCATGTAGAAAACTGGAAAAAGGGGATGATGACAAAAACACGTTCAGACAGTTTATGGTGGATATGAACAGCATCTGTGACTTTGTTTCATTTACGTGTTCTGCAGCAAGTTTTACATACTAAAATAATGTATGATGCAGACTAAAATAAGCCTGATCCTGCTACACCCAGAAGCCCACTCATGTTAATGATAATTTACATTTCCAGACCTAAACATCCCTTTTTATTAAAAAGCATATTATTATGGGGCAAATGATTTGAGCATCTAAAATAACTACAAATAATGATGCATTTACTTCAGAACCAGTTAAACTAAAGTCTATGTTGAAAGGGATTATCCCTGCATGTGAAATTGCAAATGTTAAGTTGGCATGCAATGAAAATATGCTTCAATTCTGAGTGGCAATGCTGCAGAGAACACTGAAGCTGCACAAATATTTAAATAAAATGTAATCTCTTTGAATTATACTATTGCTAGTAAAGGTATGAAGGGTATTGTGAACAATAATTTGAGGATAATGTAAAGCAACTGAGAGCTATACAACATTTGGGGTGATAAACCACAGTTTATCAACAGATGGGCATGTACCAACTTGAACAACAAAGAGAACCAGTGAATTACATTTTATTGAAAAATAATGGGACTTTCAACTGCAACAAATGCTCTAACTGTAAATTTATTAATGAGAGGCCTTAGAGCTCTATACAAGAAAAGGACACGGCAGTAGTGTTAAAGGTTTCTACAGGTTGCTACAATTATTTTGTAGTATAAATTGCCAAGTGTGTAACGTGAATGTTTTTATGAAAACTAAAGAATAAAATGGTCACTCAGACAAGCCAGTTAGTAATAACTACAAGAAAAACCTAGCCAAGCTCGAGTTTGCACTGTGTGATACCTTAAACCTCTGTAACAGAGGTCCATGGGAAATATGCAAATGACCTCTTAATGATATCAAGTGTTGCAGGTATATGGCTTCTGAATGTCCATGACTTTTTATGTTTTCTTTTTAAGTCTTTGTGGATACATTCAGGCCAATAAAGCCAAACCCCACTAGCTGTAGAAATGCATGTTTCAACCTTCTTATGACATTGTTAGCACAGCATAACTGGACTGTTTGGTTATACTTTAGAAACACAGGGGCTTTACATCCACCAAGAGAAAGAACTTCCTTCTTCTAAATAAATACACGAGAAGATTTTTGGTGTCCAGTTAACTCCAAACCTCTCACGGAAAAGTCTAGAAGGAGCCAAGTATCTCAAGTAACTGATGTTTTAAGCTGAAACAAGTTAACACCTCAAGAGAGGAAAAAATTCTTAAGATTGTACCGCTATGGGACATGACAGCCTGAAATCAAGCCTTTCTTGGCCACAGAACAGCAAAAAGGTGTTCTGATCTTATATTCCCTGAATTTTATGACAATGTATAGAATAAAAATGAATGGAAAATAGGTGTAGAAGGAGGTCTGGCAGTATAGTGCAAATGATTCATGATCCTGGCCTGGCGTCTTTTTCCTCTGTACCCTGATCTTCACTGTGCTGTTCCAGCCTATAATTCTTCTGAGAATCTACCTACCAGCTGACAAAGGACCCATGGTTTCGTCTTGTTGCCTCTACTCCCTGCACTCTCTGTTAAGGAATTAAGAAATACCCTGATCTTCACTGTGCTGTTCCAGCCTATAATTCTTCTGAGAATCTACCTACCAGCTGACAAAGGACCCATGGTTTCGTCTTGTTGCCTCTACTCCCTGCACTCTCTGTTAAGGAATTAAGAAATACCCTGATCTTCACTGTGCTGTTCCAGCCTATAATTCTTCTGAGAATCTACCTACCAGCTGACAAAGGACCCATGGTTTTGTCTTGTTGCCTCTACTCCCTGCACTCTCTGTTAAGGAATTAAGAAAGTATGTCTCCATGGCCTACCTGTAAAGCATAGTACTGATCACTGTAGCTTTAGGGGGTTCTAAAGTAAGCTCTGAGGACAGTCAGCCAGTAGCCTTCCTCCCCCCAAACCATCTACCTTGTTGACCTTACTACTACATCACCTATTAGTATCTCTCTTACTATCTTCCCCCTTTTTGTAATCTGCCATAGCCTACCTTCCTTTTGTAGCTGCTTGTACTTCTAGCTTTGCCCTGTAGGTGGCACCCCTATCCCATCCAAGATTTATTCTGCTTTTCCTTTGTTCCTCTGCTTTATCTATTTTAAACCTCTTTGACCTTAAATGACTCCGAAATTACAATATACCCTCTATCTTAACTCGCTATACTCTCCTGTGTCTCTAACAGACCTCTAACTTTTCTCTGCTCCTTCTCTCCTTAGACATACTTGACTTACCTTCTAGACTGAGCTCTACTGATTGTTTTTCCTCCAGCTGCTCCATTGTCTGTCTATAATTGTAGATCTTGGACCCTACCATATTCCCTACTAGTCATATTTAGTATATTTCTAAGCCCTTATCTGTCTTCTGTGTTTTATCTTCCCAGCTCCTGCAGTTTTCAGAACCATGTGCATCATGGTGTGGTGAACCAATAGCTTTCCTAGTAAGTCTGTCACCTTCCCCTCCTGACTGTTCCACCTCATTTCCTTCTCCCCTCCCCTCTTTGCCTTTTATTCTTTCCAAACCCATAAATACCCCTAGTCTGGCATGGCACCATCTTTAATACCCCAGGCCTGCCCCTGGCTGCTGTCTGATCCTGGCCTGGCGTCTTTTTCCTCTGGTAAGCAGTGCTCGGTACTTAATTGTTACCTATATGCTTAAAGTCAATTGATTGTTATTTCTACTGTGTGCCTCAACACCATAGATGGATCTGCAGTTGAACTGTAATATGCAGACTGTTTGAGTTAGCCAGTTATAGCCTTGTAGTGTTTGTTTAGTAAGCTGCCAACAGCTACTTAGAGTTTAATTTCCCTTGTGTATCCAAGGAACTGCCATGTTTAGGTGCCGGAATTACCTCAACAACGGCTGCCTAGATCAACTGTAGTTTTGACTGCTTTTTCTATGCTAATTGAAAGTTTTAATGTTTGTGATATGATAATTGCCGTATTGTTTTTGTTGATGGAACAAATGAATTGAAAGGCTTTGAGCTGCATTAATGTGTCCTGTAACTGCTGCTTACATAACAGAAATTCCGGCTACAATTAAATATCTGATGAATGATTAGCTTATTTGTTAAATATTAAGGTTCTGCTGTTCTATGCTTGCTTCACAGTTACAAACGACAAACTTTCCCCTAGACTGAAATGGCTGCAGTTTATCCTACTGCTTATTGCCTTAGCCTGTAATGGCTATTTTATTCATTGAGAGTTAGTACAATCAGAAACGACTGCATTTACCCTGTCTGCTTACTAGTTTCAGCCTGTAACAACTATTTTATACATCGAGAGTTAGTTGATTCTGAAACGGCTTCAGTTTATCCTGTTTGCTCTTTTGCTTTAGCATGTACGGCTATTTTACTACATAGAGAGATAGTTTAATCCTAAACGGCTGCAGTTTCTACTGTTTGCTTATTAACTATTGCCCAGTATTGGCTATTTGATACATTGGGAGTTAGTTGAATCGCTAGCTTAAGCGATCACTTTAAGCGTTCGCTTTTTGACCTGCTCTGTCTCTACGTTTTGTGCACGTATTGTACCCTATATTGACTAATTTGTATATGTAGATAACCTTACTTGGGGACTTGCATAGTGTACTGTAGGTCTTTTGCATCTTATTGAGCAGCCTGTAGCTGCTGGATCGCAAGTTAGAAGCTTTAGCTGTTATTACATTCAGCCTGTTTCTCTTGGGGGACGTAGAAAGACTGATGTAGGTCTTTTCTTGAGCACTCCTTGTACCCTGCAATTACTGGTATGTTGGTCGGGTGCTGTAGACACCTTCTCGAGCTGCAATTTGAAGCCAGAATCGGCTAGATTGCAAATAGGAAGCTACAGAGTAGCTTATATTTACTAGAATCCAATTACTTATGCTGAGCTGCAGTTTGGAGCCAGTAACGAATGGATTAATAACAAGAAGTAGCAGCCTAGTCTATAGTCCGTATACCTAAATTAAACTGCATGGTTATTAGCAGCACTAAGCCCACGTGGATGTTTCCATGTGCGTAATGAAATGCCATAGTTAATGCAACTGTCGCCCGTGCTCTGGTCCTCAGGATGTTAGGGACCCTATCAACCTCTGTTTGTTACATTTGTAAATGAGGATTGGTATTTGTGAATGCAAAGACTAATATTTTGAGGATATATTCTCTGAATTATCTGTCCATGTTAGCCCCTGTAGATTTCAAATGAACTGTTAAATAGGACACCATAGGCTACATAACTTTCATGCTGTGACTCCACTTATTTTTTTTTAACAAATTCTAGTGTAGACTTTGAGCCAGCCGGCTTCCATCACTAACTCCCACCAGGTGATTTTTATATAATTTCTGATACTTTTCTATGCATTGTTCTTGTTTTGGTTGTACTGTTTTTCATATGCATTTATGTGTGACTATGTCTTTACCAATGTGCTACATGCTGTCCTACTTAGCCTACAGAATTTAACCTGTAGGATACATTTATATAACTAAAGATAAGCTCCATTTTGATACTGTTAGCTTAGTGAATGTACAATGTCTAACTGTTGAAGTGTTACTATTGTCCTAATTATCTTACTCTGTCTATGCGGGCTTCTTGCCACTCACTACCACTGTTGTCTCTCTCTCTCCCTCAAGTACCCTGATCTTCACTGTGCTGTTCCAGCCTATAATTTTTCTAAGAATCTACCTACCAGCTGACAAAGGACCCATGGTTTCATCTTGTTGCCTCTACTCCCTGCACTCTCTGTTAAGGAATTAAGAAAGTATGTTTCCATGGCCTACCTGTAAAGCATAGTACTGATCACTGTAGCTTTAGGGGTTCTAAAGTAAGCTCTGAGGACAGTCAGCCAGTAGCCTCCCTCCCTCCAAACTAGCTACCTTGTTGACCTTACTACTACATCACCTATTAGTATCTCTCTTACTACCTTCCCCCTTTTTGTAATATGCCATAGCCTACCTTCCTTTTGTAGCTGCTTGTACTTCTAGCTTTGCCCTGTAGGTGGCACCCCTATCCCATCCAATATTTATTCTGCTTTTCCTTTGTTCCTCTGCTTTATCGATTTTAAACCTCTTTGACCTCAAACGACTCCAAAATTACAATATACCCTCTATCTTAACTCACTATACTCTCCTGTGTCTCTAACAGACCTCTACGTTTTCTCTGCTCCTTCTCTCCTTAGACATACTTGACTTACCTTCTAGACTGAGCTCTACTGATGGTTTCTCCTCCAGCTGCTCCATTGTCTGTTTCTACCCGCTCCGTACGCCCTACGGGCACACTCCGCTCCCCTACCCTACCCCCAATTCCCACCCACCCCCACTGGTCCTACACTTATACTTCACTGCCACTCCCCCTTCCTATCTCCACCTGTCCCATACCACTACATCACCAAGCCACTCCCATAACTCTCTCACCTGATTAGTACTACTCATCTGTCTTTCTTACCACTCCCTCTGTCTTCTAATCTTAACTACAACTACTCTACCTCCTATCTTACCCTGTTAACTACTTACCAACTTAACTTATAACCTGCTCAACATCTTAAAACACTTTGTCTCCTTACTACAATACATACTAACACTAACTATTCCCCTACTTAAATCCTCTTACCATGGCTTCTACAAATAAAACTAATTTAACCAAATTACTACTCTTAACTACCACACTAGCAATTCTTACCATACCATACTCACTTACCTCCTATGAATATCTTTCTCTATCTAAACAAAACCATCACAGCCAACAAACTTTACCATCCTCATTCACCTTCTCCCTTAACCATAGTAACATAACTTATGTTTCTAATTACTCTTTACCTAAATTCCACAAAACAACTCACATTATTCACTTCTCTACCAAGAAGACTCTTAATAGCCTTCATAAACTCTTACAATCTCTACAATACCCCCAGCAACACCTCCTCCTAGATGGTGACATTCATCCAAACCCTGGCCCCTATACTGACGCCATAACTAACCCTACCAATGTAACAGTACCTATAACTTCTACAATTATTAAACCAACTAACTCCCTTCTGACAGCTCACCTTAACATAAGAAGTATAAACAATAAAATTTCCCACCTGCATGCACTCCTTGATGTACACTCATTTGACATTCTATGTCTTACAGAAACTTGGCTAAAACCATCTACTCGACCAAGAAATTAGCCCTCCTGGCTATAACATCCTCAGAAATGACCGTAAAATGAAAAAAGGTGGGGGTATAGCCATTCTTTACAAATCAAACCTACAAATTTCCCTCATTAATGTGCTCCCATCAATAGATACCAAATCTGAAACCCTAACTATCAAACTCCAAATCAATAAATCTAAATCAATCTATATAATTTGCATGTATCTACCTCCAGGTAACAATACAAATTCTCTAGAAAACTTGCTTAGTCATTTCTCTACCCATCTACCCCAGGAGACCATTGTACTTGGTGACGTTAATATAAACTGGTCTTCTTGTAGTTCTCTCAACCCCACCAACCATATAAAACTCTTTGGATTCTCTCAACTAATTACAACTCCTACAAGAATCCATAAACCCACTAACAAGGAAAGTACTCTGGACTGGATCCTTATTAACAGCCACCCTGTATCTTATACTCCAGGAACCCTCCCAGATGATATCAGTGACCACACACTTACCTACATTATTAAACAAAAAACCCACATTCCCTCCACACATAATCTCAAAACCTCCCGGTCAAAAAAAAGTTTTAACCCAGACAGCTTCTTAACCGAATTGCAAGCTTATGACTGGTCACCACTAACCTATCTAGAACTAGACGAAGCAGTTACCTACTTCAACACTAAATTTTTTAATATCCTAGACTCCCATGCCCCTTATCGCTCAACTAGAATAAAAACAAAATGTGCCCCCTGGTTCACAAAACAAACCAGGCAAAAGATACACTTCAGAAATAAAATATGGGCTAATTGGAGATCTACCAAATGTCCAACAACCCACCTCCAATTTAAACAACTAAGAAATTCCACCAAAAGAGATATTCTTAGAGACAAAAAAGATTACTACCTCGGCCTCCAACAAACCAATCAACAAACCCCACAAAAATTCTGGAGTTGGATAAACAAACTTCTTCAACCAGGCCACACCACCACTCCAAACCCAACCGGTTTCAATAGTAACAACTCCAACCTGATCCCTGTTGCCTTTAAGAACTACTTTACAGAAGCCATTCAAACCCTGGCCAATTCTCTACCTCCTCTCACTGCTTCCCAACCAAATATCTGCAATACTTCTTTACCTACCTTTCAAATACAACCTGTATCTACATCCTTCATCTGTAAGCTACTTCAAAAATTGAAGCCTTGCACCCCTTCTGCTGACCAACTCCCATCTGAATACCTAAAAATAGCCGCTAAAGCTGTAGACTATCCCATCTCTATCCTTATTAACAGATCTATCTCTGAGGGCAAAATCCCTGCTCTATGGAAGATATCCCATATCATCCCTCTACATAAAGGAGGACAATCTACTGAGCTTTCTAACTATTGCCCTATTGCCCTACTGTCCCCATTAGTTAAGATAATGGAAAAATGTATTCACAAACAGCTACTCAACTACTTATTACAAAATAACCTACTAGCAAACTGCCAACATGGTTTTAGGCCATTCCACAGTACATCAACTGCCCTACTATCCTTTACTGACTCCATAAATAAAAATCGTAACAATAACTTATATTCCTCTGCATTATTTATTGACCTGTCAAAAGCCTTTGACATGGTTAACCACAACCTACTGCTAGACAAACTAAAGGCTCACTCTCTAGATCCTCAAGCCATACAATGGTTTAGATCTTATCTGGAAAATAGACAGCAAGCAGTACTTTGGCATAGCATCCTATCTTCACTACAACAAGTAAAAATAGGAGTACCCCAGGGTTCTATCTTAGGTCCCCTACTCTTCTCCTTATTTATTAACAACTTACATGCTAACATACCCCAAGCCACCTGTATTCAGTATGCAGATGACTCCACCTTAATCTGTACAGCCAAGAGTATAACCTCTCTCCACTCTCTCACCCAAACTGTTTTAAGAAGGTTGAAGACTGGTTTATGCAACACTGCCTCCTCCTAAATCCCAAAAAAACAAAACTACTACTCTTTACTCCTACTCATAAATCACCTGTTCCTTCCTTCTCTATAACCTCTAACAATGGTACCAACATTACCCCAGAGACTTCAACCCGCCTACTAGGTGTAACTATTGATAATCAACTCAACTATGACGTACACATTAACTCAACTATTAAGTCTGTCAACAAAAAACTTGGCACCCTCTATAGAATAAAACCCTTTCTTACTCCTCCTGCAAGAAAAACAATTGCCCAGACTCACCTCATTTCCAGCCTTTTCTATGCCTCTGTTATATACACCAACCTATCCAAAAATAAACTCTCTACCTGTTATAATAGCATAACTAGATTCATCACAAGCTCCCCCTTTAAAACTCACCACTGCCTTAACCTCAAACAGCTTGGCTGGCTAGAACTTCATAGCCACATACTCTATCAACAACTACTTATTACTCAAAAGATCCTATACCATCCTAATAATACCCCTATCCTCACTAATCTTGTTACACCTTATAAGAATCTACCTACACTACGCTCTGCGAACAAACTTCTAGTCTCCTCTAATAAAGCTAACAACAAAGCTGGGGATTCACTCTTCTCAAACACTGCAGGAAAATTCTGGAATCAGCTTCCTGCTGACTTAACTTCCCTTGCTTCTACTTCTCTTTTTAAAAAACATCTTAAAGAACATCTCAAAGCTCATTGGCTCTGTCCATGCACTAACCCAGATTGACATCTTTTCTCACTTCTATCCATAACCCTATACACTACTCCTATAACCTTGACCTCCAAATTGACTTACTACTACTGACTCTTACTCAGGAATTTTAGAATAATATATATATTCTTTTCCCTTTTCTAAGACTTGCTTATACTTTCTACTGTGAGTTGTAGAATTGTTTAGTTTAATTTCCACTAAAAGTGTTTAGTTTTACAAATTTATTTTATAACTGTTCTCTATCAGAGTGCTAACTCTGTACTGTACTTCTCATAGTTACATGCATTGTTAAATTTCCCATGTTTTTTTTGCTTGGAGCTTTTCTCCCCGGGCCTGTACTGAAAATGGACATATATCCAGCTAGACTAGCCCGGTCAACAAATGTAAAATAAAATAAATAAATAAATAATAAATTCAAGCCATGAGTTGTTAACAAGCATCATACCACAGTCCTGTGATTAATTCCTTTTGTCTCCATTTGCCTAGAGTGCAACTCTAAGCAACTCACTTAATCAAAAAGTGTATCTAGTTATTAACCCCCAGGGTATTCACGCTTAATGGGTTTATACAGTTAAATAAAAATACAGTTCTTCTCTGTCACTTATCCCGAGCTGCATGAAATGGGTGAGCAGAGGGTAGGAGAGTCCAACAAAGCATTAATTTTCCCAGAATGTTCTTTTTCATTTTTCACAATACATGCATTGTTACTTCTGTTCTGTACAACCCCAGGCTTAACCTGGAAATAGTACCTCTGGATCAGTGCTGTACCCTAGTTAACAGATAAAAGATAAGATTAACAGCTGTTAAAGTGATGACCCTGTCTACGTCCCAGTGCCATACCTGCACTGCTTCTCTTCCTAGAAAATACGACTGCATACCAGCCTTCTTGTTCATGTACTGCATATGGCCAGATTGAGTGACTTGTGCAGGAGTTCAGATTTCAACTAATCTTCAACAGTATCTGGTGGGGAACACTGATTTTAGCCACACCTACATTATGCATTTTTCTTGTACAAGAAAGGAGTGTAATTCACCTCCCCAACCCATAAGTGAAGGATTCGTTATCAGGGATCAGTGTGAGCTTTCCTGTAGGAAAGAAAGGACTGCACACACACTAAGAAATTGCCCACCCCTGTAAAGCCCCAACAACAATTGTCTGCTTAACAAAAAATGCCTTCATAAGGGAGTGATGGTTTATAGATAATGACATATTTGAAATCACTGCAACATCCACACTCTCATGGATGTAGATAAATGGTGACAACCATGACAGCCATAAGGCAGAGGGGGACCCATTCCTGGACCATTATGGTCTCACCTAAGTTGCCAAAGTTACACCTTCTCTGTCTTTTCTAAGAGCAGGAATGTCCACCCCTAAAGGGTGTCTAACTTTGATCCATTAATGCAGTAATCCTTGCAATAATCATACAGAAGTCAACCACTTTACAAAGATTCCTTTGGAGGGGAGCAACAACAGACTTGCTGTTTTGGTTCAATGAGAGTCGCCCTAGTAGTTGGTTTGACTTCAGTCCTTGTTCAAATAAGGAAGAAGAGATGTTTCATCACCTGCAAGACCTCTGTTCTCCATCGTGTCTAATAGCACCAGTGACACCATCTAAGCACTCTGTGCAGGAAGATCATGACCCCCCCCCCCCCGCAAGAGGAATTATCTGGAATCTGATGTACCTGATCTAAATGATGAAGTCACTCAGATCCAGCGTTGTACAGAAAAGTTCAATTCCTCTTCAGAGAAAAGAAAACACAGAAAGAAAATGACAGCTCAATTTAAGAACTCTGTACAGACTGCAAGATTTAGCTTTTTCATGTACAGGACCCAGCAGCTTACAATGTAGCTAGCCAAACCCAAAACTAGAACCTACTACTTTCCAAGCTGAAACAAACTCAGAGAATCAGCCTACTGCAGGCAGCTTTGCAGAGTAGTCAAAAATAGGATTACTGTTCTAGACTGGTCATCTTTCAAAAAGGCCCTGTGTAAAGAGCTGAGAGAAGTAAGTCCTTGTACAATGAGAGAACGCCATGGAGAATGAGTGGGACTAAAACAAGAGAAAAAAAAAACTCATATCCTTTCATGGTGGTCAATGCCTATGTTTCCTTTTGGAAGTTTTTGACTTGTCCTGGAAAGCCTGCCCAAAGAGAGCATCATGTGAGAAGGAGTTACTCAGAAAGGTCTGCTTAAGCTTATCTTTAAGAAGAGACTGAGTTAAACAACCAGGTAACAGCACATCTCTGAGCCTGTTGTTTTTGCCACTGCATCAGCACATTTAAAGTTATATACATTCAGGTAGGGTAGATGAACTGCCAGCTTTTCCAGAATATGCTCAAAAGGGAAGAATGGATATTAGACAAGTAAAAAAGACGGTCCAAATAGCAAAAAAGCATATTCTCCTGCCTATCTTGTCCAAGGCCTTGGATTCATCTGACAGCAAAGTTTAAAGGTGTTGTTATGCTGAATCAGGAAGTCCATGCTGGAACTGCTTTGGTCAAGACATCACTCAACTCCACAGTGTGTGTGTGTGTGTGTGTGTGTGTGTGTGTGTGTGTGTGTGTGTGTGTGTGTGTGTGTGTGTGTGTGTGTGTGTGTGTGCTTGTAAGTGGGCTTACTTGAGGGCAAGTTCCATGAGAGGGGCATGATCTAGTGTCATCTTCCTTCCTCAGATAGTGGTTTAGTTACTTCTGCAGTGAAGCAACAGGACAGGCTCGAGTGGACTTGAGGAGTCTGACAGTCTTCTCAAATCAGGAGTCAATCTGAGGGGAGCCTTTTCTGGTTCAAACAAGGACAGCTACATCTTTAAATCAAATTCACAAAGAGAACCTGAGAGAAAAGGAGACAACCCTTTCCTCTAGCTTTAGCAGAGACCAGCCTGGGTTTACCTAAACTGTGATGTAATTAGTGAATGACAGTCAAATACTGGATGTTAGGAGAGGGGGCCTCTACATTGTAGGAAGAACATACTACACTTGATGTTGGGTCATGAAAGGCATATACAGAGCTTACCATGATGGCAAACCATGATGGCAAACAAAATACGTACAACCAATGTCTGAGAAATCTTTGTAGCCCTAAATGGTCTTACAGGATCCATGTGACTTTCAAAAACCTTAGCCACTGAACACTGCTTGCAGAAGGTTGATCAAGTAATGCTGTTGCATCAGCTAGCTGTGTGCAGTCAGGTTCTGGAAAGCACAAAACCTTCACTCACAATGCACCCACAAGATGGGGTACTAGGAGCGCACCTCTTGCAATTCCTTTTTTAAACATCTTTATCAAATCATCATATTTGAAAGATGTGAGTGCACATACATTAAATGGAGAGAAAATAAACCATAGCAACACTTAACTGTTGTTAAAACTTTCATTCACTTCAACATTACATAAATCATTCAGTTCTAGCCTTCTGTTATACATCATTCTCCCTGATTATCACTCTGCAAGTTCTGTTCCCCCAAATTTCATTTACTTCTATGAAATTTACTCCTTCCCTTTTCTAAAGAGCCCACTTCCAGTTATTTTATCTCGAACAATATTCAATACTTCACTTACATCTGGTTGAGATTTTGATTTCTACTTTCTAGGCACTGCTTTTTTGCCGACCAATAACATTAAACTTAGTAAAACCTTACTATGTCTACGCAATGCAGCTCCTACAGCCCAGCTCAAAATAGTTTTTTTTTTTTTTTTTTTTTAGTTACAGCATTCATCCCCCAGCCCATTTTTAGCAAAGTACTCTGCATGGAATTTTTTTAATTTGCCAACTCTTGTCATTCCCCAAACTGCATGTTTCCAATTGCCTTTCTCTCTCTCTCATCACAATTCCATGATTTGCTTTCTAACTGCGAAAAAAATCTTCAGAAGTCTGCTTGGGGTATAAAAATATCTATCTAAAATATTTTCAAGCAAAAATCCATGCTGCAAAAGCCCATAAATCTCAACAAGCAAAGAAAAAAAGGAACCTCAGACAAGATAAACCAGGTGAAGGATACTTGAGAGAAAAAAAAGGAAACTGATCAAAGACCGATTTCCCCACAGTGGCAGCTCCTGGAATAATTGAATTATGGCATTAATGTTAGACTGCTGCTGTGTGGAACTTGTTTATCCATTAAAGGAAAACACAGTTTTACTGTGAGCTTTTGGTCACTTATTTCCTGAGCTATTTTAATGCATCAAAATCATTCTAAGTGCTTCTTATAATGTTTTAATATGTTTTTCACAAAATGACCATCATGTGGCTCTGCCTTATTAGGAGAATCTTGTTATCCTGGTTTCATTTATCTTTCCTAGAATCTATTCACAGTCCATTTATACAAGCCTTGCTAGAAATAAAAAAAACATGTTGTTTTCTCATCCCACTGAAATACAATGGCAGTACTGAAAGTCTCAGTCATCTTACACCTTATTTAACAGATCTGTTTCTATTTTCCCCAGATTAATCCTCAGTTATGTTTTTCTCACAGCTTGTTTTCCACTATTCACAACAGTTAAACAGATTCAGCATAAGAAAGTATCTACATTGCAGGCTTTCAACTTTTGACCTCCCCCCGCACTTTCCCTGAGATCATGTCTAAGTAACAGCAGCTACTGGAAAGGAAAGGACATGAAAAACATTTTGCTACTCTCCAGTGCCTGGAGTGGGAAGGTCTGTGATTTTTTTTCTCCTGAATGTTGCAAAATTAAAAAATGTATACAAGTATTTCAGGTTTACAACTGCTGTTGTGTTCTTTCTTCACTTACAATGCAACATATTTCAATGATTCTATATCAACATGTAGCCAACATTCTCTTAATTTGCATTAGGAGTTTATTTGTTTTTTTTTTGTCATATTCTGGTTATTCTTTCTCAGATGGCAGCAGTACCTTCTTTCATTGCCCATGGAAGGATATCATCCATCATTTTTTTATCCTTTCCTAATTCAAGAAACTTAGCAGTGGTACCCATAGCCGGCCTTAGGCATAGGCCAACTAGGCAGCCACCTAGGGCGCCGCTCTAGTAGGGGTGCTTTTCCAATATTTATTTGGTATAAGAAGACCAGGATGGGGGCACCAGGTGGTGTGGTGGGGAGCCATGGAGCCCTTTTGTCTAGGGCACCAGTTGACCTAAGGCCGCTCCTGGCAGTACCCACAGACCAACTGAAAAGGACAAGTACTTCAAAAGCACATCAATTAGAAGTTACAGAGGTGAACAACACTCCTGCAGATCAGTTCATATATAATGTAGCCATTGCTTCTCTTTCCATCAATAGTAAACCAAAATCACCTATGTAACAGAAAAAATAAAAAGCTGCATTGTCTTAAGCAAAAGAACAAATTACATAGACAAAAAATACAATACATTATGTAACCACCATTTTATGATGAGTCACACTGAAGTGATGCAATTTCATTGTCAGCAAGTGGCTGCAAATTAAAGAAGCACACAGAAGATGTTGTTAGAATTTCTTGCACTACAAATTATTCTCCCTCCAAGCCAGTGAAACCTGAACCTTTGAACTAAAAGCTGGCTGAAGGTAAGCAATTAGATCGCTAATCTTACCAAAACAATGAAGCATTAAAAAAACATGTAAGAGAGCCCCTAGCATTTGTTGACATCAGCTTATGGCCAATACCTGAAAGGAAAACCTATAGATTTCCATATGTCTATGGGATGTTATGTAAGTGGAGCCAAATTCCTCTGCCAAAGCATGCTAGAGATTATGCTAAACAGTGGAACAGCTATCCCTTCTTTGATTGTAAGGAAAGGAAAGTTTTAAGTACAGGCTGGTCCCTGATGACTAAACCATATTAGAAACATACTATAGGTAGAAAAGAAACCTCAGGATTGAGCTAAACTTCAGGTGAGGGAGACTTTTCCTTTAAATGGTGTCTTTCCTTTTCCCTGACATTGTGTGTTTATGGAATTAGTACATATAAGTAAGGGTGGGGTGGCACATGCTTCAGTGATTTTTCCTGGACATTTTCTGGGTGTTCATTGTTGGAGTTTGCCTAAGGCAGTATGTTTTCTAGCAGCCTGATTTCTATCTTTTAAAGAGGATCCTCACAAGATACACAAGTTAAAAAGTATGCAGTTTGAGAAAGGTATGTAGACCTAACAGCAACATCAGAACTGAAAACGTAGCTGTTTTTATTAATATAAAATTATTTACATCGCAAAGTATTCATGTACTGTTAGGAAACAAAGGTAATGAGATGCGTATACTGTAGTAACTAGTTACAAGATTCTAATCAGAATGAGTTAAGAGAGACATGTTGAAACATTTTGCTGATAAGAGTGCCTGCTTCTTATCAAGAAAAAGTATGGAATGTACCTTGAAAAAAAAAATGAACTGAATGAACTGTGTTGCTGACAGAAACAAAGCTGGTACCCTTAAAATCTTTAAATGAGGGTTGGGAGAGTGGCCTAATAGCTGAGGTGTTTGCCTTACAAACACAAGGTGCAGGGTTTGAGTCTCACAAGGGATAATTGGCTAGGCGTAAAATGGCTCACAAGGGCAGTTAGCCTAGTACTAATCTATGAACCTATGAGAAAGCAAGACGCCAGAGCAGCCCTTTTTCTTTGCTATATATTGCAGAAAAAGCTAAATAAAATATTGTTTTAAACTATGAAACTAAGACTGCACCTTCCAAGAAGTGATTATGTAGTTAAAATTCTTGGAAAGAGCACTGAGGAAATTAATATTAGGTGTTGCCAGTATTTGAAGTTATAATAAACGCTATCACTCAGTTATCTTCTAATTCATTCATAATTGAAACAGACCATTTCTAAGTGCCTAGGATACTGTATTTAGGTCTCACTCTACTAGGGTCACAGCACTACTGTGGCTTTCCGAAAAGAGACTAGAGCACATGATCTTCCTGGAAGCAGTTACTTTGATCCCGGTCTACACCTTTTTCAAGCATTACAGATTGAACCTCATCTCTACAGGTAGGACATGGTTTATCTCAGACATCATGAAGGGCAAACATGGCTAGCTCTGGTACAGCCTTTCGGCATGTAATGACCGCAGCAGTGATGTATGATGAATACAGTACATTTGTGTACTCAACATACTATTATTTTGGAAGTGTGGTCACTGCTGCAGTTTAGTTTCCCACTCACCATCCCTTCTGAAACTGGAAGCCCATAGGGCTGATGTGAGTAAATACCTCTCCTTCTCTCTCTCTTTTATTACTATTGTTTTTGCTTCCCATTCTTCCCTTTTGTTCTGGTGCCACAGGAGAAGGCTTGGTCAGCCTTAGTAACATGGATTTTCTGGGAAGAGCAAGGTTTACCAACTGCATTTCTAACACATACAGCTGGTAGCCAAGAAAGAACTGAAAATTGCCATCTGTACAGCAACATTTATATCAGGTGATTGGAGATATCAGTGCTGGTAAAGGTGACATCTGCCTGATCTGACTTCAGCCATTCTCAGACTTTGAATCAAAGGCACAGACTCCTTCCCTTACCCATAATTCCCATCCTAGCAGAAAAATACTCCAGATATCATCTGCTATAGGCTCAGCACTTGGGTGGCACATGTTCCTGTTCACTATTATCTCTAAGTGGATTAGGGTAATATTTAGAAAGACTCACTCCATGCAAATAACTGCATAATGAAAAGCAAGTTATGGTCATAATGTTAATGAGATGATCACATATGCAAATGATGACATCAAACATAGTGGAGTGATTCAGAGACATATAAATTCAGTGTAAGAACTGTGACACTCATCTATTCTGAATGCTAGAATTTTTTGGTGACAGGAGCTTCACTAGCACCAGTAAGTTAAGAGAAGCAGCGGTGGCAGCATTACCTATGAAGCAAGTTTTAGTGACCACTTGTGAAGCCAGTCCCTACAATTCTGCACATCTTTGCCCTCAGCAATGCAACAAAGCAGATAGGGGAAAAAGGTATTTACTCACCTAGGCCCTATGGGTTCCCATTTTCAGAGGGGATGCAGAGTGGAACACTAAACTGCAGCAGCCATCATACTCTATCTTCCAAAATAATGGTAGATTGGCTACACAGCTGTATTACATTCATCATGCAGTTCACTGCTGCAGTCATTACATCCTGGAAGATTGTACCAGAGCTGTCAGTATTTGCAGATAGGGGTTGGTGGGGGAAAATATAATGCCCTTCAGGATGGCTGAGACAAACCACATCCTAGCCTTAGAGATGAAGTTCAATCTGTAATGCTTGTAAAAGGTGTAGCTAGGGGACCAAGTAACTGCTTCCAGGACAGCTTCTGCTGTACACCCTTTCAGGAAAGCCATGGTAGTGGCTGTTGACCTAGTAGATTGAGACCTAAATACAGTACATCCTAGGCACAAAGAAAGTACAGATGTGTACACTTACCATAAATGTAGATGTTCGAGTGTATTCAGTGCTGCAGTCATCACACTTGGGTTATCTGCCTGCAGGTAGCCCTCAGTCAACCCGAATACCAGAGTCTTGGGATTTCTGCATCGGATGCTGTTGCCTCTTCCATGATGTCAGGTTGTCAGGGGTATAAAACATGCAGCCGATGCCATTACATCAGTTTTTCTTGTCCCAGATGTCAGGAGCCCCCAAAATAGGAAGCAATTACATGGTGTGGAACACCTCCAGTAAAATGTAAATACCATTTCCGTAAGATATGGCCAAAAAGAGAATAGGTGGAAATAATAGAAAAAACACGGGTCTGGAGGGAGGGTAACCAGGACTGCAACAGTGAATACACTCGAACATCTACATTTATGGTATGTGTACACAACTGTACTATGTTCTTCGTATTTCACTGCTGCAGTCATCACACTTGGGTTGATTCCCAAAGATGAGGAAGGGTGGAGGCAGTCAACAAGTATTGGGACTGGCTAGCAGGCCTTGTAAGACTGCTTTGGCAAATCCAGCTCTGGATTTATAAAAAATCGGTAAGTGGTAATGCTTGGTGAAGGTGTATACATAACTCCAGGTTGCAGCTTCCAGGATGTTCCTGTTAGGGACTCCCCTGAGGAATGCTGTACAGGGTGAGATAGCCCTAGTGGAATGAGTTCCGATACCCTGTGGGGTAGGTTTTCCATGGTGTTTGTAGCAGAAATGGATGCAGTGTGCTATCCATTTGGAAATGGTTTGCTTTGAAATGGCCTTGCCCTCTGCCCCTGTAGCGAAGCTGACTAGCAGCTGGTCAGACTTTATGAAAGGTTTAGTTCTGTCAAGGTAGAACCTGAGCTGTCTGTGCACGTTCAAGGAGTGCAGAATCCTTTCGCCTTTATTCTGAAGATTAGGGAAATAGGTTGGTAAATGTATGGATTGGTTTAAAGCCACATTTGATACCACCTTGGGCATAAATGATGGGTTAGTCCTGAGGGAAACCCTGTCAGCATGGAAAATAATGAAGGGTTCCACCGCCATTAGTGCCTGTAACTCAGACACTCTTCTTGCTGAAGTGATGGCCAGGAGTAAGGCTGTTTTCCAAGAGAGGAATTTTAACTCTGCTGTAGCAGCAGGCTCAAAAGGGGGCATTGGGGTGGGAGTTCTCCTTGGAGACCTTAAATTGTTAGCTCCTCTCAGAAACTGTTTGATGAGAGGGTGAGAAAATACAGGTGGAGTCAGTATTGCAGTGAGCTGAGACGGCAGAGGCATGAATTTTAATTGATGAGAAGGATAGGACTTTGAGGAGTAGCTCTGCTAGGTAATCTAGGATTTGAAGTAAGGAGGACACAGTTGTGTCCTTTCCTTGAGACTGACTTCAAGAACAATATCTTTTCCACTTTTCTGAATAGGATTTCCTAGTACAAGGCCTTCTGGCCTCAAGGATGACGTCCAGCACCTGTTTGCTAAGGGCTGCTGGTGGTGTATTCAGAGGATAATAATTCTTGTGTCATATTTAGGTGGTCATTTAACAGTGCTATACATATCTATTTTTTCTACACTGTTACAAATTATCCAATCCCTGTATAGGATTGGGGGCTTTTTACAGATCATTGGACCTTCTGTTGGTGTGGTTTTTTTGGGTGTCCTTGACTGACTTCTGCTTCAATTGGATTTAACAATTAGTTATTTCTGGCTTGTCAATCAATTTTCTGTTTTAGATATTATTGTTAATTTGGTGCAATTGGTATTTGTCACAGCATGGACCTTGAAAGCATACTTTCTGGTTTATGTGCCGATCGGGAGGACATTGGTGTCTTTGGGATCCATACCTCACCAGGCAATAATCCTAATAATACTGAGCAACAAAGATCCTCGGATTGTGATCTATGCTTCCATTCACTTACTAAAGGCCTTAAAAACCTTAGGGCTAACATATGGCATCTCAAATTATTCAAAGCATATTCCAACAAGAATATTACTCCTAGGGGTTTACGAATAAAGCTCCAACCTCTGGTAGGTAGACCTGATGAAAAACTGAGTAATGATTGGAAGGAAGCCTTACAAACCGGGTCCATGTTATTTGTGAATCTTCTCTTCCAATATTATGAAAGGATAGTTGATGCAAACATTCAGGAGGTCAAAACGTTATGCTTGCATTGCAAAAAATTTGAAACACTCCCCAAATTTAAAGATAATCTACAGAGATTATCAAAAGAATTGACAAGTCATGAAAAAGTTATTAAAGAGAGGAAAATCAAAAAAATTCACAGAGATTTCTCTGACTATCAGAGGGGACGCCCCTTTGAGCTTAATCGCTCAGTAAGATTTGCGGAAACCAGCCAGGGCTCCAACCCTAACCACACCAGGAAAAGACCGAGATCTATACTAAAGAATAGGGAAAGGCCCTACAATAGTACATCAGGAGAGGAGTCCTCTCCAACAGATTATGACAGCACTGGGGAAAGGGACTCACCTCATCGGAAGAAAACCAACAAAAATATCCCTTTAGACATGGTTCAAGGCACAGAGGGGGTAGAAAACACAAGAAAAGATCCATTAGAACACTCCCTGGAGGAATTAATCCAGAACTTTCTAGTGTAAATCAATCTCAGCAACCTATCCACAATGTTTTGAACTTGTCAAATGTTAATTTGTCCTGTGATCAACAGTGTCTTTTGAATAAAGGGTTAAATTTTATACCTGTTTTTTTTTCTGATGAGTATCATATAGTCACTGACATTACTAACTTTTGTCGAAGCTTAAATCTTAAGTTGTTTTTTACAGACAATACAACTCAAAGATCGAATGAATTTAGATTTGGTAAATCTACCTTCCAGCCACCTATGAACAAGCACGTATCCATCTTCATGCAGTCAGTCTTTAGGGACCTACATTTTCATAATCTTGGACATACTATGTTGGGACATAACCTGTCACAACAGGAGAACATTGCCCTTCAACAATTACATAACAACAAAGATATTGTTATATTATCAGCGGACAAAGGTTGGGCAGTGGTGGTTCAAAATATGAGTGACTACCTGCAAGAAGGTTTATCCCAGCTATCCAATAGTGCATGTTACATGCACATGCCCATTGACCCCACTACTAATTTTAAAAAAGAAATTGATTCTTTTTTAACTCTAGCTTGTGAGGAAGGTATTATTTCCAAGGGCTGTGTTTCTCAACTTTCTGTCAAGGACCCTCGTAAACAAATTTTATATTTATTACCCAAAATACACAAATCAATCACTAACCCTCCAGGTAGACCAATAGTTTCGGGTATTGGATCCCTAACAGAACCCTTGTCTGCTTTCCTCACACATTATCTCAAACCAGTTTTGGGCTTGATACGAGCAAGGCTACAGGACACTACGCAATTCCTCAAAATCATTGAGGACACACAATTGGAGCCTGGATGGTTAATGTGCTCATTAGATGTCAAATCATTATATACCAGCATACCACATTGGGCTGGCCTACAAGCTCTTAAATTTTGGTTAGACAAGGCTGGACTAAATACATATTGGATTCAACACATTACTTATCTGTATGACGGAACATGTACTAAACAAAAATGTCTTCTATTTCCAAGGTCAATGCTACTGGCAGCTCCAAGGTACAGCCATGGGTGCCTCTTTCGCTCCCATCTACGCCGATTTGTTCATGGCATTTTTTGAGGAATGCATGATATATGATGATTCCCATAATATATAGTTGGTTGAAATGGACATTTGGCGTAGGTACCTAGATGACTGCTGGATGATATGGCGTGCAGATGCTGGATATCTATGGGAATTTGTTGAATATCTAAATGACAACATTTGGGGTACTGAATTTGCCATTACATTTGATTTGCAAACCATCAATTTTCTGGATGTGACTATCTCCAGAAATCCAGACCACACTTTGACCACGTCTGTGTTTCGCAAATACCCCCAATACAACACCTTATTACATGCTTCCAGCATGCACCCACGCCATACCATAAGAAATATCCCAGTGTCACAATTTATGCGGATGAAACGCCTCAGTTCAAATAAAACGGACTATGATGATGCCAGTCTTGATCTTGGTCGTAGATTTGTGAATAGAGGATACAGACTTGAAGACATTAACGATGCATGGACACGATCATCACAGATGAATAGGAAAACATTGTTGGATTATAAGATTCAGTCTGAAGATACAGGAAACTCTACTATCAGATTCATTACTACATATAGCAGGAACTACTATGCTATCAGGGATACGATTAATAAACATTGGAACATTCTTTTGGCCAATGAACAACTTAGATGTATCTTGGGAGAACATTGTCAGTTTTCATACAGAAATGGGAAAACACTGGGGTCCTTATTTTCACATTATAAACACATTGGAAGTGGTGGAGCCATTCATAAAAAACTAACTATAACAGGACATGAGCTGTTGGGCACTTATCCATGAGGACATTGTGGGTCCTGTAAACAGATCACTAAATCCAAGCATTTTTCTAGCCGCAATAAGTATATGAGTGCAAATTTTTTGGAAATTGTAGCAGCAATTGGGTTGTCTATCTGGCTTCCTGTCATTCTGGGGCATTTTATGTGGGCCAGACATCTAGGCCGTTAAGAACACGTATCAACGAACATCGAAGTGATATCAAAAATAAAAAAGAAACTAATGCCCTTTACAGACATGTTTCAAAACATCCACAAGCACACTTCATGTTCATTATCATTGACAGAATAGTTGGCGATCGCAGCAATACACAAGGGTGGCATGGCATATTGGATCACAAGGAGAAATACTGGATTATTAGGTTGGGTGCACTTTTTTCACCTGGACTTAATGATCATCTTTAAACCACATTTTTATGATGAATCCAAAATACCACCAGGTATGGCTCTATTTCCCTAATTTTATTTGATATTTCTAATTATCATACATATATGTGAATATATATATATATATATATATATATATATATATATATATATATATATATATATATATATATATATGTATACTAATATATATATATATATATATATATATATATATATATATATATATATGTATATTTTTTAATAGGGACACTGGTGTGTATTTTTCAGTATTAAATGTATATTGATACAAGATTTCTGCACACATTTTGGAGCATTTATTTAGGATTTATATGAACATCTGTATACATATCCATGATACTTACAGGATGTTTTATGCTTGATTATTATTATAATCAGTGTTGACTGTTTCCATGATGAATTAATTTGTATATATTTAAAAAAAAAAATTTTTTTTTTGGATTCCTTTATTATAATAGTTGGTAGCTTGATCTCATTAATGTACTGTTTTTTGGACTCTCATATATTATTCATGAGCAATTGCTTACCAGTTTGCTCATTGGCAAGCTTAAGGTATTTATTTGCATTTAAAATTGAAATTTTCATGTCTGTTCTTTAAGCACTGATGAAGGCATATTTCTGCCGAAACTGGTCTGTTATTGAATAAAATACTAGTTCTCTACATTTATTCTTTGAGACTGACTTTCTGTTAACATTGCTGACCTACTGTGTTTGGTTTGGTATTCAGAGGATAAGCCAGGCTGCAAGGTTCAATGTTTGCAGCTGTGGATGCAAAATCTGTCCCTCCTGCTGGGACAGCAGGGAGGGGGTCTGATGTAGGTGCCAGGGTGGCACTTCTGTCAGACTGCGTAGGAGTGGGTACCAGTGCTGGCGTGGCCAGTCTGGAGCAATAAGGATCATCCTTGGCCTGTCCTGTTGATCTTGAGTAGTACGTTTGAGAGGAGGGGCAGACGGGGAAAGGCATAAATTGAGAGGTTTTCCTATGTAAAGGATAGGGCACCCACTTTCCACGCTTGGCTGTGGGGATTTCTGGTGCAAAATTTCTTCAATTGATGGCTTTGAGGGAAGGCAAGGAGATCCACCTCTGGAGTCCCCCACCTGCAGATTAGAAGTTTGAATGAGTTGGGTTCCAGCTTCCACTCGTGTGGGCCCAGTAGATTTCGGCTTAATTCGTCTGCCAGTGAATTTTGTTTGCCTGTCAGGAATTGAACTTGCAGGTGCACTTAGTTTCTCAGGTTTGTGTTCCACAGGGCCATGGCTAACCTGCAGAGAGGGTAGGAATGTGTTCCCCCCTGCTTGTTTATGTACCACATAACTATGGTGTTGTCTGTCTTTATCAGGAGTTGTCCTGGAAGGATAAGGTATTTGAATGCTGTCAGATTATTCTGTACAGCTAGCATTTCTTTTTGACTGATATGCAGGGGAATTTGTTCTGGGCTCCATTTGCCTTGAATGCATTTGCCTGTCATGTGAGCCTCCCACGCATAGTCTGATGCATCTGTTGTCAGGGTTTGGGCAGTGAGGGGTTGAGTGAAGGGAAGTCCCTTGTTGTGGTTGCATGCCTCTGCCCACCAAAGGAACTCTGCCCTTAGACAAGGAATGATAGGAATCAGTGTTTCCAGGTCCTGAGAATGTTGACACCAGAGACTTTTTAATTACCACTGAAGTTTCCTCATATGCAGTCTTGCATATGGAATTAGTAGAATGCATGAGGCCATGAACCCTACGGCTTGTAGTATTTTTCTTGCAGATAGCTGGGCTTTGGTGGCCATTAGTTTGAAGTAGTTTGTCAAATAAGTCTGTTTTTCTGGAGTGAGGAATGCCATCTGGGAAGTTGTGTTCAAGCTTGCTCCTAGAAAACAATTTTTTGGTTGGGCACCAGTTGTGATTTATTTTCGTTGATGGTGTACCCCAAAGAAGTTAGAAGTCTCTTTACAAATGACAGGTGCTGAAGTAGCAATTCCTGACTGTCCGCCTGAATCAGGCAATCGTCCAAATATGGGTAAATTTGAATATTTCTCTGCCTGCAATATGCAATGGCTACAGTCAGGAACTGGGTGCAGCAGATAAGCCAAAAGGAAGTGCAGATAACTTATAGTGCACAGAGCCTGCCCAAAAATGTAGATATTTCCTGCAAGATTCCCTTATGGGGATGTGCAGATAAGCTTATTTTAATCTAGGGTGACTTGTCAGTCGTCCTTGGCTTGCATTGGAAGAAGCTGTTGCAGAGTCAACATTCTGAATTTTGGGACCACCAGGAAGGTGTTGAGAATTGACAGATCTAGGACAGGGCACCAAGAGCCCTCCTTTCTGGGCACCAGGAATAGTCTGGAGTAGAAACCCTGTCCCCTTTGCTCTATAGGCACAGGTTGAATAGCCCTGATACTAAGAAGAGAAAGTACTTGCTTTTTAGCTTCTACACACTGGTTTGGAGGAAGGTCTAGCAACCCGCTTGGGGTGGGCAGTGAGTGGAAGTAGAATCTGCATCCCTGGGATACAATGTTTAGGACCCACCGGTCCTGGGTAATGGACATCCAGTTTTGTCTATGCAGTGCGAGTTTTCTCCTTGGGGTGCAAGTACTTGGGCTTTGCTGGGAAGGAGGATGGACAAGCAATGTGAACTTTTTCCATAAGGGGTGGCTTACCACTCCCTGTTTTAGAGGAGGGAGCACCCCATTGTTTAGATCTCTGCATACCCCAAGACTGTAGTCTTGGTGGCCTATTGCCCCTGGGTTTGGACTGAATGTCTGGGAGGGACTGGAAAGGAACAGTTTTTAGAAGGCTAATGTCTACTGAATCTAGGTGGCTGCACCTGTAAAAAATCTTTACCAGTTTGCATAGATTTAGCTTTTTCCTCCATCTTTTTAAGAACTTCTTCTACTTTTGTGCCAAACATTTTTTCTTGGTTTAATGTAGCATCTAGTAATTTTGCTTTGACATGGTCTGCCAAGATTTGCTCCTTCAGCCAAGCATGCCTTCTCAGTACATACCCAGTGACAGCAGCTCTGTAAGATGCTTCTAAGGCATCAAAACCACACTGCAAGGTATGTTTACTAACTTGGCTTGCAAAATGCATTTGCTGTTGTAAATCTTTATTTTCTGTACAATCTGGAAGCAACAACATATTTTGTTTAATTAGTTCCATAATATGCTGCTGGAACTTCAACATGTGAAACTGGCAATTCAAAGCCCTGATGGCAAGAGTTGCAGAAGTATATACCTTCTTACCCCATCTGTCTAAAGCTCTAGAATCCTTGTCCGAAGGGGTAGGGTTTTTGGCTGTAGTAGCTTTAATGCCTTTAAGTCCCTGGGAAATAGTCTCTGGATATGTAATGGGAGTCTTAAAGAGAAATATGTGAGAGTCAGGTACTCTGTAGTACTTCTCAGTCTTACTAGGAGCTGGTGGCAAAGTATCAGGAGTAAGACTGGATTCCATGAAGACATCATCTACAATGTTCAGGACAGGGGGTATAGCTAAAGGCCTGTGCTGGGGCAAGTTTAAAAATTCTCCGAGTCTCTTTTTGGACTGAAGGTAGTCCTGGCATTCCCAGTGGAAATGCTCTCAAACTAAGCAAGGTTTAACCAAAAGAAAAATCCTATGGAGGGAAGGCAGAGGGAATAGAATCCTCTGAATCTGAATCTTCATAGGTAGATAAGGGTATGTCCTGGGGATCAGAGTCATCGGACTCATGGTCTGTAGAATCAGAAGGAAAATCAATTCTTTGCCTTTTAGAGGGGGAAGGCTGATTTCCCCTAATTAAAGTTATTAGGTCTTCAGCCATTCTAAGCATTTGCTTCTGTGGCAAGGGAGCTGGAGCATGTACTTTGGTAATCGGTTTTCTAGGCGTAGTGCGAACTCTGGGCCTGAGAAACTCTGTATTTTTATTCAAAAATGACACTGTCGGTTTAATGCGAACATCGAAAGGTCGGAATACACCCTCAGAAGCTAGTGCCTGCACAGCGTCTCTGGACTCATCCAAGGCAGAGACAGTTGCAGGTTCCATAGACGAAGAAGTAACTTGAGGCATACCAGACTCCAAAAGGGTCTCAGCAGAGGCCTGCAAATCTGTAGAAGCAGGTATCAGGGGCTGCAAAAGTGCCTCACTGAGTACCGGTGAACTGGCGACTAGGTGAACGGAAGCATCGTTGGCAGTTTTAAACCTATGTGGTCTGTCTCTGTCTTTATGCTTATGTTTTTTCGGAAGATTGACAGTCAGATGGCTTATGGAAGTCATTTTGGAAAATGGAGAATGAAAGCGAACGAATTTAGTGACAAAAATAGCCCGACAACGAATAGTTCGGGCGTTAAACAAGGTACAAAATCTACAGCGAGGAACACTGTGGTCTGGGCCTAAACAGATGACATAGTAAGAATTAAAATTTCTGTGAGGTATTTGCTTTCCACAGGCAAGACAATTGTTAACTTTTTCTGACATCGGTTAGAGCAAGAAAAAAGGATCCCCAATGGGGTACTATGTATTACATATATGTACATGTATGTATATGTAAGTATTATGTATTAAATATAAAAAACTCAGTTCTGAAAAAATATCCATTTATATTCGGCTACTTCTGTTCTTGTAATTAAATCAACCCCCTCTCCCCCTTGCATTAGCATATACTTTCTGAAGGACTCTGAACTTAAATTTGTGATCTTTACCCATAGATATGATGTGCTTACATAGGGCATTATTATCAACCCCCCCATCCATATCCGACAGATGCAATCCTGTTCTCTCTCAATTTTTGATTCGCATTAGATAACACTGTCTGTGAAACATGTGGCTGCAAAGAGAACTCTAAAGCCCCCCCCCCCCCCCGTCTTGTGCATGAAGTGTGCCCAGAGTAAGCAGTCTTCCTGGTAAAGATAGATGTGGGTGCCTTTGGTTCTGCAGTGTGCTAGAATGGGGGGGGGGGTGTCTGCCATTTTATGAATACTTCTGCCACAGTAGTCAAACAAGAGAGCAAGGAAGTAAACTGGAATTGTGATCCTCATGCTTTAAAAACCTATTGCTTATGACTTTTAAAGACTGGAATATGCACATATGCATATTTTCAATCCAAAGTAACCATGAATGCCTGAGGGTTTAACAAAGAAAGCAGTGCCCGACGATGAATCAAATATTCTGAACTATGACACTTAAGAACTTGTTTAGCCTTATAAGGTCTAGAATGGGTCATCAGTATCTATCCTTTCTGGGAACAAAGAAGCATCTGTAATAGAAGCTTTTCTCTTCCTAGTATGAGACCTCTTTCAATTGTGCCCCAAGAAAACATCTCTCTGAAGACAGTTTTTGAGATGCTTTTGATCTGTGCATTTCCTTTTCCTGTATATTTGCAAATAACTGAAATTTGTAGCCCCCTAATCTTTAGGGTTCACTTTTTGAAGTTATTTCTTAGCCATTATTTGAGTCAAAGTGCCAGTCTGCCTCCTATTACACAGCAATGATCCTGGAGGACCATAGGCCAAAGTAGGACATTTGGGGATAGAAGAGGGAGTAAGCTATGTCATTTGCAGTTACTCCATAATGGCAGAAAAGATTTGCTGATCCCCACTGCCTCCTCACATCCTTTTACTGCTACTTTCTTTACTGGAAGATCTTGCTGTCTTTGGATTGTTTGCTTCTACCTTGCATCCAGCAGAAAGAATCTTGCTTAGAAGAGTAATTAATGACACCTGTAAATAGGAAAGGACAGAACACGGACTTTACAGATTCCATGGTCTACCCTGTTGTCCTTCAGTTTTTATTTAAACATATTACAAACTTGGGGTCCAAACAGCAGCAGTCTATCCAGAAGCACTAGCTGCACTTTGACATCTTCAGACAGGGACCAAGTACACAGCCAAGACTGGTTTCTATAGGTTCATAGGTAGGTATTAGGCTATCTGCCCAAAGGGATTTATAAGCCTAGCTGGAATGTGTTGGCTTTCATTGCCCCCTTAGATTAGTTCCATGTGCCTCTGTCCAGCAGAGCTAATGAACTGAACCCAAAGCTGCAATCTTACATGACGCACCTACGCAATATCCCCATATTTGGGAATTCTACACAATCAGACCTTTATTTTTCAATATTTGAAGTTACGAATTCACCTCTTCAGAGTAACAAGATTCTCACTAAAACAAATGATGAATAGTCTTAAAGCCAAACTATGTACTTCTTGCTCAATAATGATGCCAGATAGTCAAAGGAATGTAACTGATACACAATAGTCAATCTATGAACAATAAATATAAGACAGGCAACATAAAAATATATACAATTACCATGCCATACATACCCAACTTCACTATGCTTACACAGGCCAACTTACTTTATTGCTACAACTTTCAAGGCTAATGTACTACCACTCCTATTTTATTACTATGACTTTCATGGCTAAAGTATTACCACTCCTGCTTTATTACTACGACCTTCATGGCTAACATACTACCATTCCTGCTTTATTACTAGTACTCCTGCTTTATTACTATGACTTTATTGGCTAACGTACTACCACTCCTGCTTTATAACTATGACTTTCATGGCTAACATACTATTACTCCTGCTTTATTACTATGACTTTATTGGCTAATGTACTACCACTCCTGCTTTATAACTATGACTTTCATGGCTAACATACTATTACTCCTGCTTTATTACTACTACTCCTGCTTTATTACTATGACTTTATTGGCTAATGTACTACCACTCCTGCTTTATAACTATGACTTTCATGGCTAACATACTATTACGCCTGCTTTATTACTATGACTTTACTGGCTAATGTACTACCACTCCTGCTTTATTACTATGACTTTATTGGCTAATGTACTACCACTCCTGCTTTATAACTATGACTTTCATGGCTAACATACTATTACTCCTGCTTTATTACTATGACATTATTGGCTAACGTACTACCACTTCTGCTTTATAACTTTGACTTTCATGGCTAACATACTATTACTCCTGCTTTATTACTACTACTCCTGCTTTATTACTATGACTTTATTGGCTAACGTACTACCATTCCTGCTTTATAACTTTGACTTTCATGGCTAACATACTATTACTCCTGCTTTATTACTATGACTTTACTGGCTAATGTACTACCACTCCTGCTTTATTACTATGACTTTATTGGCTAATGTACTACCACTCCTGCTTTATAACTATGACTTTCATGGCTAACATACTATTACTCCTGCTTTATTACTATGACATTATTGGCTAACGTACTACCACTTCTGCTTTATAACTTTGACTTTCATGGCTAACATACTATTACTCCTGCTTTATTACTACTACTCCTGCTTTATTACTATGACTTTATTGGCTAACGTACTACCATTCCTGCTTTATAACTTTGACTTTCATGGCTAACATACTATTACTCCTGCTTTATTACTATGACTTTATTGGCTAACGTACTACCAGTCCTGCTTTATTACTATGACTTTCATGGCTAGCATACCACCACTCCTTACGCTATCCTCATTACATTAATGTCCAAATCACAAGCCAACAATTAGACTCAGACCTCCTTCTACACTCTAGCTAACTTTAGAAGCAACACTTAACCTTATCCCACCTAGAATATCTTTCTATAAATAAATGCAATCAAAAAATATTGACACTACTACATCACCACTCACCAACACTGTCACACGTCCTACTTAGCACTGCTCACAAATTAATACAACCTGTCAGCTCTTATGCTGGATTAATAATGCATTACATAAGAAGTAGATGCAATGAAGCAGATGAACTACATACGCTGGATCCACTCTACAAACCAGGCATTTTAGCTATAACCATTGGGTTCTGTGCTGGGACCTCTATTGTCTGGCATCTACTTTTCTGAACTAAAAGCCAATACCAAAGGGCTCTGGGCTGACTATATTTGCAGATGATTTCAAGCTAGCAGCAATCACTGAATCCCCAAATGACTAAGCCATCCTGTTTAGGAAGGCTGTCCAAAATAAATAACTGGTGCCAAAATCATGGACTGAAACTAAATGCCAAAAATGCATTATTGTATCCTTTGGGAAGTCATCTATCCCAGGAAACTTCTACATTAACATCTTGCCTCTAACAGTTGACCTATTTGTTCAGGATTTGCAAACTTATGTGGTGAGTGACTTCAGTGTTGACCAAGTGATAATTTAACAAAGATGTTTTTTGTTTAAAAATAAAAATTCAGTACCTTTATCTGTGATAGGAATACCACACTTCCCAGTGCAGACAATTACACCCTTTCCTTCTCAACCAACGCCATTAATGAATTACAGGGACAGCTCAGCAAAATGTTCAAAACACAGAATAATGTCTCGCAGGATCAAAACTACTTAACGCCAATAAAACTAAGTTACTCGTATCTGACTCAGGAGATATCAGTTACGTCTAAAAATAATACAGCAACTGAATAAGTCACTCTGCCAAACTTCTTAAAAGTATTACTGACTACAATACTTTAAAAAAAAGATATTGACTATGTCAGCTCAGAAACATAAAAAGCTAGTCACAATCCATAAATCTAAACCTTACTTAATTGAAAGAACACAGCTGCACTAGCTCAAACACTGCTCATACCTACCCTTGTTTACTCTTCATTCAACTAAACATTTTAAAAACTCAACTACTGAAAGTGGGACAGACCTATGACAAAGTATCTAAATATGCCACTAACCATTCAAACAATACACATCATTTTAAAGTCTTACAAAAAAAATGGCAAGGTCTACAATACCTCTTTTAATCAACTACGGGCAGCATACATAGTATTATTCAAACCTAGCAAGTGTCCTCTCATTTGCACACTTCTTGAAAGATATGTTCCAATCAAAAAACTCAGATCACAAAATCATAACCGCTTACAAGTATCCAAATCAGGCAATCGGTAGACAACTCCCTATCAATTATCACAGCAATGTTATAGAATTCCATTCCCCCCCCACCTCTCAAAAACAAAGTCAATTTAAAAAGCTTATGTCATAATCTAAAGACTAGCTCAACATCCAGCTAGACTTGTCCTCATAAACACACACAGACGCAGGCACACAATTACCCTTCTTATCACCCAACATATTTTTACAAATGACTGGCAGCTGCTCACAACTAACATTTCTCCAACCTACCCTCGTCTCACTGTTTATTCACATTACCCCGATTCTTTTCTTGCCAAATTCTCACTTCCTACTTATCTTTCCATAACTTCTACCTTCTGTAAGTACCTCACCTCTATCATTCATCTCTCCACTCTACTGCCATATCATTCAACACCCACCACTGCTTCCATGTGTGTATATTATATACATAGAGCATTTTATTTAACAATCATGATAATTTTCAAGTATATCTCATAATATTTATACCCATTATCTTTAATGCTGCTGTAGCTACTATATCATACATGCAGCATTTATTGTAAACTGTTATTGTCGATTGAAACCGTAGCATATTTTTGTGAAAAAAATTTCTCCACAGCCTTTTTAGTCCAGTCAGACTATTACTGTAAAATGGAATGAATGAACAAATGAGTGAATAAATAAACACACAAGCAGTATTATGACATTACACTAGAGTTAATGGAAAGGCAAAGATGATGTGTACAGTTAACACACAGAACAATCATAACCCAGCAGCAGTTCTTAAGCTGAAGAAGCAAGATCATATTTTGTGAGAGGTTTAGGTTTTCAGATATACAGAAGAAATACGAGGCAGCTGTATAAAATGGGAAGACATTAGTCAGAGATGCCAGTGACTTAAGACACATGACCACAAGATGCTACAGTGTAACAAGCAGTAGTTCTACCATTCTTTCAAAGACAGACAAAGGGTTCTACTGCTCTAACAGAAAACTTAAAATAGTGACGACAACAATAATCTAAGTATCGCTATATTCCAGTTCAGAAATCGTCTCAGTATTATGCTACAGCCAAATAATCAGTTCAAAGGAATTATGCAAAAAAGAAGCTATTCCAGAGCACAAGTCAAAATATGGTACATTGATTAATGAACACCAGATACAGTAATATAATGGACAGAGACTGTAAATTGATAAAGTGATTTGTCATATTTTCAGAATGCTCTGAAACTAATATTATGTTCTGAATCTTGAAATGCTATTTGATTCTTGAGTTATGTACATACATATGGCACATTAGTTTAACCATGCAACACTTAAAATATCTATCTTACTGAGTCTAATTCGAAATATAGAATACCTGCTTACTATAGCTTTTCTTTTAGACAAGATGCAGCAGATGTGCCATAATTACAGCTTTAAGAAGGACTTAACATTCAGGATGTGTTTGTTGCATGACTGCACCAATATTCAGTAGTCAGAGAAAAGCTTCTGATACGTACATGCTGCATCTCAGTCTCTTCATTCTGCCACAACTGACAATATGTGCAAAGAAAGTGTATACATACCATCATACCATACTTTTTTTTTGTCAGGGATTTGGTTGAAAACACCTACATGGTCCAGTCTACTTATCAAAGGATTAAATAGATGAACCTTGATGCAAAAGTAGTGCAAGTTAAGGCTGTAATTTGCAAAGACTCCCTCTCACCATTACACTGGCCAACATTTTAGGGCCAAAAATAAAAGGTTACACAGTTCAACATATGACCTGAAATCTGGCTACACTGTATGTGCAATTTCTGAACACGACTCCCCTGGAAACACAGATGTCTTAATCAGTTTGACAATGTACCTGCATGTGAAAGCCTTTCAGCTAGCACTCGTCCAGTTCGTTTTCTCCGAAACTACAAATGTAGCTCAATGCTATTTCGATTCACAATGCCTGCAACTCTCTATATGCTATTTTGGGAGTTTAGTTTCATTTCTGCTGTTTACCCTGCTGGAATTGTAGCTAAGCTGTGAATTCTAAGGGCTGTGCATAGAGTATAAATTATTGGCACTTCCTTCAGAATAATATCAAATGCATGTGTCTGTAGTCAGGTTCTGGTCTGGATGCATCATATGAGTTAGAATACGTACTGCTGAATGCATTACAGAGCAGTCTGGTGTATTCAAACAATGTGCAGAATCACAGTGACGGAAACTTTTAACAGTAGATTTTACAGCTACTTTCTTATAACTTGTAACACTGATCAAACTGTAGCTCCCCTAAAGTAAAGACATAAGAGAAAAGGTGATATTACTAGAGTACAGAGATGACAGTACAACTGAAGAAAGGAAGAGAAAGTGGAGACATAGGTAGTTGTTAATTTGAATTGGATCACTGTAGCTTAAGGAGAAGGGAAACCACTTACTGATAATTTGAACTGGAATGCTGTAGCTTAATGAGATGAAAAATACTGAAAAGGAGTTTTTGGATAATGAAAAAAACACAACAATCACTATTCAGGATCTCAAAACACTTGCATTTGCTTTCTTTTTTTAAAGTGAGTTAACTTTTCCTGAATGTGGAATAACCAAATTTCTTAGGTTTGCAGGTAATGAAGTCCATCTAGTCTCTAAAAAGACGTTTTTACCAAGTGATTTCCTGAAGGGAGGATGACCCAGTAAGAGGATAATGGCAGCAGGGGATTGGTGGAAGGGGACAGTTAGTGCTTCTGACATGAGTTGAGACGCAGTGCTGCTCTAGAAATAAAAGTGTAAAAAGTATGCTGAGAATAAAAATAGATCGGTACAGTAACAAGTAACTACTAAGAAAAACAAAAAAGTACCGAAGCTAACACAGCTGAAGGTAAAACAAACTTTAATGCACACAAAATGGAGTAAGCGCTTTCACGGTGTGCTCTCACCGCTTCATCAGACTGTTCTAAATTAGTAACAAATGCAGTTAAATACCATAAGTTAATTAGTCAATTAAAGCAGTGACAAAAGCATCAATTATCTAAGAGAAAAATGTCACAACAAGAAAGCAGGCAAATGAAACATATAAAAAAGATAAAAAATATATATAAAAAATATGTATAGAAAACAATCCTATACTCAGTGTTTGAGAGGTCTAGCTTTTAAAAAAGGCTTAAGAGAGACAACTTCATTAAGACCTGGTATTTTATCAGCATTAAGAGACAAAATCCATTTTTGCTCTGCAGATTCTGTGCGATTCCTAAGATCTCCCCCTCTTAAACTCTCAGGAATGATCTCTAGCACAAGGAATTTAAAATTATGTTCCTGTCCATGTCACATAATATGCTTAGCAAGGGCATTGGTGTCTTTCTTGTTTCTAATGTCTCTGATGTTCCAGCACCCTGTCTTTGAGTTGTCTGTTACTCATGCCTACACAAAAAGCATGGCAGAAAGTGCAGTAACTAAAATAAATAATGTTCTTAGTCCTGCAATCAGCATAAAAGTTTGTGTCTATTTTAAAGTGCATATTAGGTTGCATGTAAGTAGGACTAGAGTGTATAAACTTGCAGACTGTGCAATTCCTGCATTTAAAAGTACCATGCCTCTCTGACTGTAAAACCTTGTTAAAAGTAGGAAGTATTGTAGCACAGGTGCCTTTTCAAGGCTCTGTTATTTTTAAAAGAAAAGCGTGGGACAGTATCTATGGCATTTCGTAATTCATCTACAGTATTCAAAATGCCCCAGTTCCTTTTGACAATGTCACATATACTACTAACATCAGAAGAATATGTGAGAGGAAACCTAATCAATCCTGTCCTTTGTTCTGCAGCTATGGCTTCAGTGTTAGGTGAAGCAGCGTAATAAGGCCTGCACTTGCCCCCTCTCTCCTTATACGCATCAGTAATACAACTGTCAATATCCGTTTCCTTGTAGCCTCTATCGAGAAAATCCATTTTCAAATTCTCCAGGGCCTCTGCAAGCTGTTCATCATTATTATGGAGTCTCATGACCCTGTACACCTGCCCCTTAACAACATTTCGGGTAACATGCCTAGGATGCATGCTATCTCTAGGGAGCAGATTATTCTTTCTTGTGGGATTCCTATAAATACTACTTACTAGGCTAGTCAAATCAGTTTTGTTCACCTTATCATCAAGAAATTCAATTTCATCAAAAGAATATTTAAAAGTGAATCTTAAAAAATCTGTAGACTGATGTAGTAACTCTATAAACTGAGTGAGACTCTCAACTGACCCCCCTCCACAACAAAAAAATCGTCAACAAATCTTACATACCATAAGATATGTTCAGAAAATCCCTCAGCTGGAATAATATGTCTCTCTCCCATTTTACCAACACAAGGTTGGCGCAGCTGTTGGCACAAGCTGTGCCCATAGCTACGCCAACCTTTTGTGCATAAAACTGATCTTCAAACAAAAAGACATTATTTTCTAAAACCAATTCTAAAAGGGCACAAATTAAATTGATCTTGTCCAGAGTAAAACAATGGTTGACATGCATAAATTTCCTGACATTTTCTATACCCCAAGTATTGGGGGATCACAGTAAAGAGTGACTCTTCATCCACTGTCACTAAAAGATAATCAGCACTCAAATCAGAAGTCGCCATATATAATCTTTGTAAGAAGGTCCTAGTATCTTTTAGGACGGTGTCACAAGTGTCCAACAGAGAATGCAAATTATTTTCAATGTAAATAGAAAGTGGCTCGGTTACCCAACCTTTCCCAGACACTATTGGGCGCATGGGTGGCAGTGTTAGATTCTTATGCACTTTGGGTAAGCCATAAATGATCGGTATAAGTGGTTGCTGTACCTCAAAATATTTAAACAACTTATTATCGATCATACCCGCTGTCCGGTTCGATTATCAGCTAGAGCGTCTTCTGCGTGGAGACATGCGTGAATGGGCGTACCTTCATTGAAAGTTGTGCGTCAGGGCTGGCAACTCGACACGTAAAAATCAACTGCCAATCATTAGCGGACCGGAGTTCCGCTGTGGCGACCCCTAACCGGGGAAAAGCCGAAAGACACAACAACAACATTATCGATCATACCCGTCATAAGCAGATTGAAAATAAGGAAGGAAACCTTCTCAGTCATACCATAAACAGCAGTTTTAGAAATACAGACATAAGTGGTGTCATCACACAACAATTTATGCATTTGTGTTTGATATAAGTCCTTGTCTAACACAACAATTCTACCACCCTTATCTGCTGGTCTAATCTCTAAGGATTTCAAGTTCTTGAGTTCATTGAGGGCTGCATATTCATCATTATTAAGATTAAAGTATCTCTTCTTTCTATTAGATTCGAATTCTCTTCTTATTTGCTTCTCACAAGTCTGAATAAAGGTCTCTATCTTGGCATTGGGTGGTGGGGTAAAAGTGCTGGGTTTTCTAAAGGAAGCAGTGTCAGTGTTAACAGCATCATGTAGCATCGCTTTCAATGTAAGAGCCCTACCAAACAATCTAAGATCAGTTAAGACACTAGTTAGCTTGGCTTCTCTGGCAGGGACGAATGATAAACCTTTGTTCAGAAATGCTAACTGTGCAGCAGTAAGCTGTACAGAGGAAATATTAAAAACTAAACTGTTTACCTCCTTTTCCGTTGGCCTGTTAGGTTCACATTCATTTCTGTACTTGGGAGGCGATAGAGTCTGCCCTTCCTCCCTCGATTCTGTGACCTGTCCCCGATAGGAAAAGGGCTCTTCAGTTGAAAAGAAGTGATAGCCCTAGGTCTGCCATGCTTTTTATGTAGGCATGAGTAACAGACAACTCAAAGACAGGGTGCTGGAACATCAGAGAGACATTAGAAATAAGAAAGACACCAATGCCCTAGCTAAGCATATTATGTGCCATGGACAGAAACAATTTTAAATTCCTTGTGCTAGAGATCATTCCTGAGAGTTTAAGAGGGGGAGATCTTAGGAATTGCACAGAATCTGCAGAGCAAAAATGGATTCTGTCTCTTAATGCTGATAAAATACCAGGTCTTAATGAAGTTGTCTCTCTTAAGCCTTTTTTAAAAGCTAGACTTCTCAAACACTGAGTATATGATTGTTTTCTATACATATTTTTTATATATATATTTTTATCTTTTTTTATATCTTTCATTCGCCTGGTTTCTTGTTGTGACATTTTTCTCTTAGATAATTGATGCTTTTATCACTACTTTAATTGACTAATTAACTTATGGTATTTAACTGCATTTGTTACTAATTTTGAAAAGTCTGATGAAGCGGTGAGAGCACACCGTGAAAGCGCTTAGTCTCTTTTTGTGTGCAATAAAGTTTATTGTTTTACCTTCAGCTGTGTTAGCTTCAGTATTTTTTTGTTTTTCTTAGCTGCTCTAGAAATAACAGGTACCCAATTGACTTTTTGCAACGTAAGACAGTGGTGCTAAGTAGACCCTCAGAAATGATGCCATGCAGAATCAACTAAGGCTAGCATGATGCAGTGTAAGAGGATCTGCTGTTAACTGAGGAAATCAAGAGAGGGGTGTTCTTCACAAACCAAGAAATAAAAGAAAATGTCTATGCTTCCATCCTAGTAGCTTTTGTCTAATAAGAAAAATATCCTATTTCCACATATCACCATATAAGCAAGGCCTTCACAAGCCCCATTACAGCTCAGGTATTGTGCGGATGCAGTTGTTAACCAGGTGAGATCACCATAACTCTCCGGCTGCAATCTTTATAATTTTTTTTCTTTTTAATTCCTTTATAACAGCATCTCCTGACTCTTAAAAGCCCATTCCTTTTCTCTTGCTGCTTTCCTGACCTTTTATTTCTTGTTTTCCCAGTGTTTTCTCTATTGCTTTCCAATGCAGCTCTCGAATTGTCTTCTTAAATCTGATCACCCCTTTTGAAGAGTTCCAGTTTCCGAAAATGTTAGTCAGCATCTCCTAATCTTTTTTGTAATCCACCCACTACAGTGCCAGAACAGCATTCTGGTATCTGGCTTTGCTTCTCTTACACTGAAAGTGAATTACACTGTAACATGGTTACTGCTTGCTAATGCTGCTCTCACCTACATCCTTGGTGTCTTCTTTGCTTTACAAAGTACTTTGCCAAGCACTCCAGTCTTCCTAGGATTTTCTAGCACTAGCTGTGCAAAAAAAGTCTCCTGCTCTATAATCCTAACTATTTTGTTCTCAACCCCACTCTTGGGGCCACAATACACATATTCACTACACAGAAATTGAAATCTCCAATCAGAATTGGTCTCTTCTTATTTTACCATCAAGTCCTTATTGTACCCTCCACCAGTTCATCAGCCTTACTTGACACATCTGGCAGACTACAGACTGTCTAAACACAAGCTCCCCTCTTTCGCATCTGTCTCAGTGACTGCTCAAACCCTGATTTATTTATGCTTTAATCCACTTTAAACACTAATTTATCTTTCTCTTCATCTGCTTCATGTGGTACTTCACACTGAACCAGAATCCTTACATGCACCGTCACCCTCTGCCGTATTCACTTTCCTATTACTCCTGAATACCATAAAGCTTGAGAAAAGCATTTCTCAGTTCCTCTTAATTGGAAATGTTTCCATCACCCCTAAAATATTGTCTTTCTCTCTGATTATCAGCTTCCAATTCACTCATTTTGTTTAAGTATTATCATCCACCATTCTGAGATCTTCAATGACTGCATATTCTATTCAGTTTGCTTTTTTTCTCTTTTTACCCCATTCTCCTTCCAGCCTGCCTCTAATTCCATCCTTCCCTCTCTTTTCCACTTCATTTCAAAAGTATAATCATTTCAATGGCACTTCCCAAATTCAGCCTTCACTGCCATTCCTGCTGTGCTCTGGGTGCATCCTTTCCCTAAACACAACTGTGTCCTGTCCCATATCTTAGCCCAGTCAGCCACTGTCCCAAGACCATACCCCCCTCCTCACTGCCTCAAAAATCAAATGCAATTGCGCCATCCTATTATTTCTTTGTATGTTCACTTTGGGAACTAGTAACATTTCAGAGAGGGCTACGACTATGCTCCCCTAATTTCTGTACCTTTCAACAATCTCTTTATCCTCCTCCAAAAAAAGCCTGCATAATGGCCCTTTTCAACAATCACTGAGGCAGAAAACAATTTGTACAAACTTCTTACCTCTTGCAGCTATGGGGGTCACAACCTAACATGTCCTTTCTAGTGTCAGCCTTGGGGCCATCTTTTGATTCTTTCCTACTGTCTTGCTTTCTCCCAACTCCGCATCAAAACCTTTTTACAATGGATTCTCATGCTATCAGAAACAACCCCATCTGCCTTCCCATGGCTAGCCCTGCTGTCTTCTACTCCTGCCAGACTGACATGTACTCCTGCCAGACTGACATGTGCTTGTCATTTATACTGCTTCTGCACTGCTCTTACTTACCTGTCTGCCTTCCTGTATTTCATCATCCTGCTGCTCTTAGGCTATCTAACATTCCTCACCCTTCCTGAACTATCTGCCATGCTCATGCCTGTTCCTCTGGCTGCCCTCAGGGTATTCCTTATCAATTTTCTTTGTCTCACCTTAAAAATTTGCCTCTACCTTACTGTCTTTATGCTTTCCTTTCTCCTTTAATCCCTCTTCCACAGTCACCTCTCTTCTTCTCTTTCATCCTCCTTGCCTGTGTTCACTGAGCTCACTGCCTTTCATTTAACCTCTTCCTCCTTCCATCACTGCCTTTCATTTAACCTCTTCCTCCTTCCATCACTGCCTTTCATTTAACCTCTTCCTCCTTCCATCACTCTTTCATTTAACCTCTTCTTCCTTCCATCACTGCCTTTCATTTAACCTCTTCCTCCTTCCATCACTGCCTTTCATTTAACCTCTTCCTCCTTCCATCACTGCCTTTCATTTAACCTCTTCCTCCTTCCATCACTGCCTTTCATTTAACCTCTTCCTCCTTCCATCACTGCCTTTCATTTAACCTCTTCCTCCTTCCATCACTGCCTTTCATTTAACCTCTTCCTCCTTCCATCACTGCCTTTCATTTAACCTCTTCCTCCTTCCATCACTGCCTTTCATTTAACCTCTTCCTCCTTCCATCACTGCCTTTCATTTAACCTCTTCCTCCTTCCATCACTGCCTTTCATTTAACCTCTTCCTCCTTCCATCACTGCCTTTCATTTAACCTCTTCCTCCTTCCATCACTGCCTTTCATTTAATCTCTTCCTCCTTCCATCACTGCCTTTCATTTAACCTCTTCCTCCTTCCATCACTGCCTTTCATTTAACCTCTTCCTCCTTCCATCACTGCCTTTCATTTAACCTCTTCCTCCTTCCATCACTGCCTTTCATTTAACCTCTTCCTCCTTCCATCACTGCCTTTCATTTAACCTCTTCCTCCTTCCATCACTGCCTATGTCTTGACTTGTCTTTTTTTCTTTCTACAGTGCACTTAACTGCAGTTCCATCTCTTGCAATTCCCACTGTTATTCCCTGGATCTGTCCCACCTGTTTTCTTATGGTTCTCCTTCCTAAAAGCCTCCACTAGCTATCTAAGCTCCTGATCCTCTGTCTAATAATTCTAGCAATACACGCTACGACCTATTCATTTCCACCACCTCACAATTCCCTGAACCACCCAACAAGAATATCTAACGCACTTCTCCCTCCTCTTCTATTTCTCTTCCTTCCTGACATACTATGGTCTTGTCAGTCTCTATCCATGTTAATACATCTCCTTCCCTGCTAGATGACTTTTTTATCTCCTTGTCAACACATTTTCAAAAGCATGTCACTCGATCAAACTCAACTCCTCACAAAGTCAGTTTGGAGAAACAACCATGTCCAAGCAGCTTTTGATGAACATTGGAGGTAACCTTTTTGCAAAGGACAAGCCCCCTGGACTCAACACCCTCAAATTTGTATACACCTACTCCAATGTCACACACCAATGGACAAAAGGAAAAGTTCTACTGCTGGCTAAAGTTGTTTCAACATAATTTCGCCCCCAAACTTACTTCTGTAGGAACTGGATTTACTTGAATTACTGGATCCCCCTTGTTAAACCTTGATAAGTAGAAGTCTGAATGGTAAATACCTCCCATCCTCCCTACTGTGCACAACTCTGTGGCCTTTTGTGCCTGTTTTTACCTGCCTACAGTGGTCAACAACTGCCTTGAGTAGGAAAGAGGAGGTATAAATTCTATAATGACTGCAGATGACTTCTTAGGTGTTGAAATGCATCTTGGACTGCTTTTCAGAGACATTTGTGTACACCCCTTTTCCTGATCCTTACCCCTGCCTTCTTTCGCCTTTCCCTTTCTTTCTGTTCTGTGACCAATCCTTTTTCTAAGGAATACTTGTCGAAAAGTACCCAATTTACTCAAAAGTTTACTTATTCATAACAATCCATGAACAATACCACATGCTGCAACAGAAACTATCAGTACAAGATTTGTACTTAATGAATCAGCAAATTAAAGGCTCAGGTCTGTGCCCAAGAGGAAAGTAAACTGCTCAGCTTATCCCTTCCTTTTCAAATCAATCGCAAATACGCAGGTGTCTAAAAAAGAACAAAAAAGGATGGTTTCCTGCCTGATCACAACACTTTGAAAACTTAAAAAATAAAAGAGAAACATTATCTTTATACTCAACAGTTCAAGAGTCATGTTTAGGCAATCAGTAAAATTCAGGTTCACTATTACATGTAGGCTGAACATAAGTCTTAAACTCAGAAGTGAATGAGGACAGAAGGCAGGTCTTTGCAAAGATGAAGACCTTCAGCTAGAACAGGTTTTAGCTCTGAAGAAAGAAATCAGATGCAACAGGATACGAAATGGACAAACAGAACAAATCATGACTATCAGTGGAAATACTGGAAAGGGCATGGATTATGCAGTTTGGCAAAAAACATCAGAGCAAGGTGCGATTGTGCAATGAACAAGTCGGATGCTTTTTTTTTTTGGCTTCTTAAAAGATAATATGAAATGAAAATTCTACAGTAAGGTGCTAGGGAGAGCATCTCAATATCATGACACTGTTGGTGATTCCTTGCTGGTGATTTGAAAAAAGAAGAAAGGAAAGGAATTTCTTTTTGTATCTGTGTAGTTGCTTAAAATGACAGCGGTGCTTCTGTTTTACCCGTTCCGTTTTCTGCTTTGAGAAATCTGTTTGGCCTGTTGCTTTTGTTCTATATTGCAGACAGACACAAATTACACAGGCAGGACATTTCTCATGTTTTTTTTTTTTCCATTAGTTAATTTTTTCTTTGAGTGATATCTAAATATACCGAGAATATCTGTGGCCTTGTCGTTTCTGGACTGCAAAAACTGGTGACTCCTCTGCTGATTTTCCAATCTACACTTCCATTCCTTGCTCTGCATTTCAAACTTGGTGATTTTTAACCTGCCCATCCTTACTTTAAATTAAGCTTTATGCTCTGACCTTTCTACACTGCTGCTGATATCCTGAATTATTTAATTGCATTTCCTTGTGCTGAGTTTTTTAAGTGCATTTTTCCTCTCATTGTCTTTTCTACTGATTTACTTGCTCTGAGTTCATTATCTAGTTAGTTGTTGGATAAAGTATTGTAGTTTTACACTTTAGCAAACTCTTTTTCTTATTTTAACATCAAGAAGAATGAGGATTTTCCATTTAGTGGCAGTAGGTGGTAGCCTAGACTATATAGGTTAGGGAAACACATTAAAGAGTTATGCATGTAGTCATTTTATTGGCCAGAGGGCTTATTAATCAGCTTACTTTGTTTTTAGTGCCTTTATAAATTCTGCACAATTGAGCAGCTTTAGCTCAGTTCCACAAAGCAAAGTACTTTTATTGGATACTTACATTTTTATAAGTTGTGTAAGTATACTGGTATTGAAATCTTGAACTACTTCTTGCCTCTCCTAGTGCCTTTTCTTAAGTTTAAGTTTGTTTGTGAAAGCAATGCACTTCTGACACTCTTTTACTGTGCTTTTACATTAGGAAGACTGGGATTATTCATCAAATGGCAGTAGGTATTTCCGTGGTCTGAGTTGGTAAGCATACAAAAGGGCTCCAAATGTAGTTATTTTATTTGCCAGAGGGTTCAATAGTCAGTTTTCTGTATTTCCAGTGCTGGTATAAATTTGGCACGTTTGCACCGAGCTGCTCACTGTGCTAATGCCCTGTACAGATGGCAGATGCACACATCTAGAGGTACATTTTCCCTTTAGAACTGCCCATAAAGTGGTATCCAGTAAAGTAGCAAGTATAAAGCGAGTAACTTAACACAATGCCAAGCTTAGCGGTGATAGTTTTGTGCAAGTTGCACTACTGTTAAATTTTGTATTTTACAGCCTAGTCTGCCTTCAATCCCTCTCTCAAAGCAATAGTCTTCTATTAACTCCTGTATGTCATACCCTTGTAGCTCATTAATTAGGGGACTGGACAACATAGATATGCAATTCCCTAATTTCTCTGCATCTGGCATGGTGGATGCAGGTATCTTGAGACAATGTAGCAACTGTCTCATGTTTACTGAGAACCACTTAATTCTTAAAGAAACAGATAAAGTATGTAAGAGATGTACATACAGTGTCACTGGAGGCTAAATTATCACATAGAAGCACACATCATGTTGTCAAAACCAAACACACAGCACTCCCCACACATAGCACACAACACACAAACAGACCAACAAATGCCAAGTCACTTAAATGTAATCTTCCTAAACAAAAAATACCTTCTAGAACAACCATCAGCAAACCCAAAAGCACTCAAAAAAACAATGCCTTACACTACACATATAGCTTCACTAAGTGCAGCCTCAAATACAAAGCCCGTACTGCAAGCAGGCACACTTCTCAGGACTCTAGTCATATGGGACTCCATTGTAAGACATGCTGATGCCCCTCTAACCAGGTTGAACAAGCAGACGATAATGGTTAGTTGCCTATCTAGAGCCAAGATCTGCCATATTACACACACACTCACTCAAGTCACTGCATCACAAGTACCAGTATGATTCCATCACAGTCCTTGTAGGTGTAATGACTTGAGATGTACCTCCCTAGACTACATAAAGAGAGACATTACAGATCTCTCTGACTATGTGTCTCAAGCTGTTATGAGCTTAGACTGAGCAGCATATTACCTTCACCACAGATGATGCCACAATACCAACAAAAGATGACTGATTTTAACAAGTGGCTGTGTTTCTGGTGTCACTCTAATGGGATCCAATATTTGTCAGCATAGTTAACAAATCATACTGCTTTGTCAAGGGTGGTCTGCACCTGCCCCCTCTAAGCTTTTAAATACTGGCTAAAACTTTATCCTCCTCCAGAGAGCCTTTTTTCGCAATGCCAAATTGACAAACCTACCGACATAGCAAAATCAGCTCAAATGAACCTCAAGGTGTTACTGCTCGATGCCAAAAGCCTAAACAAAAAGCTAAATTCCCTCCAAGCCCTCCTCACCCTGCAGAATACAGGCATCTCTGCAGTTACCAAGCCATAGTTTAAGGCTGCAGAGTGTACCCTGGCAGTGCAAGCTTTCAGTGCCTTTCACACCTTTAGACCAGTAGCTTCACAGACGGTGACTAAAGGTGGAGGTGTCTCTATGTACATCAATAACAAGCATACCTCTAGAATGGTCAACAAGATGATGCACTGGAGTTCACGTGCAGGTCACCATAGATAAAAATCCTATTACATATTCTAGCAAGCTACAGGTCACTCCCTAAGTCCCACGAAACTCATAGCACATACTTAAATCTAATGGGGACACCCACCACCCAACCTAGCACGTTACTCATGGGGGACTTTAATTACCATATTACAGCCTGGGAATCTTACACAGCCCCAAGTCTGCAGGCACAGAGATTCTTGGACTTCTTAATACAAGCACCCTTAACTAGTTAGGCCATATGTCCCACTAGAGGTTTCAACATACAGAACCTTGTACTCAAATATGAAAGAACGTTGCACCACTCCCAATGACACATCCTCCCTAGTAAGGTCTGCTCATAAAGCTGTCTCCTTTGAAATCAAAATCAACGCAGTAACCCAAGTAAACCCAGTAACAGTTAGGAACTATTCCAAGGCAAACTACCTTTTATAGAGCATATCCTGGCTGCACTCACCAAGACCAAGAACACAGCCTAAATGGGCACCAATAATATCTTGAGAAGTCACCTGAATAGTTTGAAATATAACCTATCAGGGCCACTGGAGTTGCTATTTTTTTGTTTCCATTTTAAATGCTTTTTCACATAAAACTTGCATGGGTTACAGTCTTTCTTTTTTTCATGTTTTCCAAGAAAATTTTCCATTGGAAAAAGGTCTCAAATATAATGTCACAAAATTGTCTCTGTTAATAAGAATACATATTCTAATGTGCTTTTACCTCCAAAGGAGCTATTAAATTGTCCCACACTTCCGTTTCTTTGTCTTCTTTACTTTGAATCCTTACTTATACTTGTTTTCACTTTCTTCTGCCTTCTTTTCTGCTATTCTCCGTTTACCTTCTTTTACTTTCTCTGCATGTTTTCTTTTCCAACTGACTGCTATTTGTCAGGATTGTCTCTGCATTCCCCTTTTGTATTTTCTCCATAATGTCCCACATTCCTCCAGAAAATGCCTCCTCCATTTTCTACCTCATTCTGCATCACCACTTCTTTAAGTAAGTCATCCCTCAACCCTCCTGACTGGAGGGTTGTAATTATAATTTCATCATTTGCAGTCATCTCCATCAAACAGATTTCTTTGAAACAACTCCTCAGAATCCTGTACACATTCTCTGGTCTCAATATTTGCTTTCTCTTCCATTACTCTCTACACTCAATTATCTCCTTCTCTCTCCACCTACCTCCCTGCTTCTTCAGGCCACCTCTGCTCCTGAAATAGAAACAGGAAGTGCTTCTGCAAAATGGGTCCCACTTGCAACAATGACAAGTACGGGGTCTTTATTGTATTCACAACTATATACATCTCATGTACAACTTCTCAACACATTTACATTATTTACAATGTTTAGAATATTTATAACATGATTCTTACATTTATATTAAACTTTCAATTTTTACTCCCCCCACTCTTTTCTCCACAACCAAAGGCTTACTTTCTTCAAAATCTCTAGTAGTAACCACTTTCCATTGTACTTTACTTCATCCAGTTTGTTAATGTCCTTGTGTTTTACATTTTTATAATATCCATATTCACTCATGTCCATATTACTACATACAATATTCTCTAATTATTTTAAGTATCCTTTGTCATATTTCCTTCCACAGTTAAAATGTCCATTTCATTTTATAAAAACATGTTCAGTTGTCTGTAATTCACCACAATGTAAACAAATTTTATCTTTTACTGTATAATATGGCATGTTTGTCTTGACCGGTAACTTACTTACTGATAATCTCCACAAAAAAATCTGTACATTCTACATGTTTTTTATACATATTAATTCTCAATTTTACTGCTTTGACCTTCTCTTCCCTTATACATTTCCAAAGATAAATATAAGAAAATGCTTCCATTACATTTTCTTACCACATCCTTCTATTTTTTTCTGTCTTTCCTATATCAATTTTTCATAGAAGTATTCTCTTTTGATATGATTTAATGTCCAATCAACTTTTTTGCTTCTTTTTAAATATTCCAACTTTTCCCAAATTACTTTATTTCCCTTCTATGATTTTTGTTAGTAACTTTTCTTTATCTTTCCGATTTACTAAAATGTTACACAAGTTTAACAAAACGTCATGTACAATTGGGTGTAACAAGCTTAACCCTCCTTCTTTGCTTTTTACATAAAGAATACCTCTTTTCACTGGGTTTAGTCTTGACCCTCAAATGAACATAAAAATTACATTCATTAAATCTTTGTCTAATGCTAACGGAATTGTACATTCAATAGCTAAATGCGCAATTTTATCTAATATTATAGAGTTGCTTAAATATGCCTTTTTCTGCCTTTTTTAATTACTCCAAGTCGGTTTTTAATACCATGACAGGCATGGATCCCATTCCTAAGTCAAAGTATGATTAAAGTTCATGAAATTAGTATTGTTTCAGTCTTTGATGTCAGTCAGGAGTGCTCTTCGCAGCACCCGCAATGTGCCTGGTTATGACTCCTGCAATTTTTACAGGGTTACATGGATTGGTAACATATCCAAATACGACTGTAATTTTTTTTTTTATCAGACCCCATTGCTCCTACTACTACTGGAACTGTCTGGGTATCTTTCTTCCACATGGTTCTCATTTCTGCCTGCAGATCCTGATATTTTATGACTTTGTGTCTCTCTGTACACAAGACACTGCAGTCACTGGGTGTGGTGGCTTCAATGATCAATGCTACCTTTGTCTTCTTTTTTAGACCACTATATCTGTTTTTCTAGCATCTATCTTTTGAATTGTTGGTAATGGGTGATCCCATGTGATATAAACTTCATTTTCTATGATGCTTTGTGGCTAATGATTACAGTGTTTTTCAGCCACTTTGATACCATGTTTGCACAATATCCAGTGCAACAGTCTCGCCATATTATTATGCCTTTCAGTATACAGTCCTTCTGCCATTAGTGTGTCACAACCATCAACAAGGTGGGTGACTGTATCCAATTCTGTTTTACAAAACCTACATTTGTCTGTTTCTCCCACATGTTCAATGGACTTTGTAAACCAGCGTGAACGTAGCTCACTATCTTGGGCTGCCAATATTAACCATTCATTTCATGGTATGAATTTGCCTCTCCTTAACCATTCCTGCATTTGTTCTTGATCAGCATGAGGCTCTTCCAGAAGTTTTCTATACTTGCAACTATATTTATGTTTTTCCCACATTTCTTGCCTTCTCTTCTGGTCCTTCACCTTATATTCTTTCTTTTGTTTTTTGGCACATTCAGTTGCTGCCTGGTTTTTATCCACTTCTGGTTTGATTTCCATTCCTGCTTGACGTTGATATACTTCTGCTAGATTAAGCACAGACGTCATCTTAGATTTATTCTTCTCATGTTTCAAAACTTTCACTACATTTGGATCTTGTAAGGTCAGTAGATATATGTGTGGAGTCCCACTACTGCAGATCTATACATGTAATCAGTTTCAAGGAGGCCCATCCCTCCTTCGGAACGGGGAATATATAATCTTAGTATACACTGATTTTTATAAATCATATGGTGAGCATGAAGCATCCTTCTTGTTTTAATATCCAATCCATCCAACAATTTTTGGGGCCAGTCAATCACTCTAAAACAGTAAGTTAGGACAGGAAGAACAAATTGATTTATAGCTTGGATTTTGTTCCTAGATGTCAATGCTGTTCTCAGGATTAATTTAAGTCTTCTAAAGTATTCCTTACTGAGTTTTATTCGCATTTGTTTGTGTCTTATTGCTGATCCTTCATCAGTTCCCAAGTATTTATGCACTCCCCCTTGCTCAAGTTCTTTTATATCACATTCTTGTCCCAAACTGATGTTTTGCTGATGCTGCAGTTTTCCTTTTTTAAAGGTTGCTTTTGCACATTTATCAAGACCAAATGACATTCCAATATCATCTGAAAAAGTTTTAACAACATGCAGCTGTGCTTTCAGTTCCTCATCTGATAAGCTGCACAGTTTTAAATTATCGACAATAAGAAGTCATTAGACTTTGTTGTTTTCTAGTAGCCATGGCCTAAACTGTTAAGTAAACAAATTAATGGATTAATGCAACGCAGAATAGCAACGGTAACAGAGAGTCACCTTGGAATATCCCCCTTTGAATGTTTACCCCTGGGATATTAATCTGTCCTTTATCATGCCTTAATTGCAAAGTGGTCTGCCATTGTTTCATGGTTACTGTAATGTAGTCAATCAGTTTAGAGTATTATCTTGTACATTTTTAAGCACTCTTTTATCCATGACTTTGGGATACTATTAAATGCTTTTTTGTAGTCAGTCCATGTCATACTTAGATTCTTCCCGTTTTTACAGTTCTCCACTATAACTTTTACTTAACAACAAATGATCCTTTGTTCCATATGACTTTCTTTTATTGCCCTTTTGTTCTACTGCCATAATTGAGTTTTTTCGAAATGACTATAACCTTTGTTGGCATCAATTCCCATACATAGTTTATACTTCAGTGGAAGACAAGTTATTGGTCTATAATTTTTAGGGTTGCTTGCAGGTTCAATCTTAAGTAACAGCATTGTTTTTCATGTTGTTAACCAGTGTAGTCTCTGTTTGGACTGCGCATATAAATATTTCTTACTCATGGCTAAATCCTCGTGCAAAGATGTTAATACTTTCAGCCAAAAGTTAGGTACTCTGGGCCTGGGGTTTTCCAATTAGATGCTTTTCATATCTTTGTTTCAATCTCTCTGGCTGTTACTTCATCCCATTTCATATTCTGTACCTTTAACCCTCTTATTCTTTCTTTTACTCCTTCTATCCATTTAGCATCTTTGTTATGTTCCACAGGCTCTTCATAGATGCTTCTCCAAAATGTATCTATTTCTTCTTTTTTTTTGCAGTCTTTCAATTTCTTTTACCTTACTTCCCAATTCTCTATAAATATTTTTTGGATCATCAATAAATTGCTTATTTTGTACTTTTCCTTTATATTTATCTTCATATCTTCTAGGTCTTTCTGACTGTGCTGAAATTTTTAGTTTATTTGCGATAGTACATGATAGATCCTGTCTGTTCTAATACTGTGCATTGCTTTAATCACAACTATCTTTCTTAGTATTTTTGTTGATCTATTTCCTCTTCTATAATCTTCTAACAGCGACATGTCTTGTCGTAGCTGCTTTATAATTTTCTCTATTCGATATTTCCATGATGGTATTCACTTTCACCCCTTCCTTTCCCTCGCTACCTTGTGTTCATGTGGTAGAACTTTATCAGTTATTAATTTAGCAGCACAGTAATACATTCTGTTTACTTCTGTTATATCTTATGGACCTCTATGGACAGTACTAACTACTGTGTTCATTTGTTTTATCAAACTTCTGACTTTTGGGGTTTTATTAACCTTATGCAGTCTATTTATTTCACTGATCTTGATATATCTGTCTATGTCTATTATAGGTTCATAGGTTCATACTAGGCTATCTGCCCTAGGGCATTTATAAGCCTAGCCAGAGTGTGTGTGGCTTTCACCACCCCTTAGGATGAGAATACTATACCCATTAGTTTGCTGTGCCTCTGTCCAGCAGTGATACAGAGATGATTCCCGGGGTAAACCTACGATCTCCCATCCACTCGTCAAGATTTCTCTTGAACAGAGTCAGTGAGGGGCTCTGCCTCACATGGACTGGGATTCTGTTCCATAGTGTAGGGAGTCTCTGGGTGATGAATCTGTCCCTCCAGCACGTCCTATTTATATCCGTGTTGAGGTTTAAGTCTCTTGCTATCGTGGCTCTGGTGGATTTGGATTTTTTGAGGTGGAGCATGTCCATTAATTCCGGGTTGGACATGGCCTTGTATGTCAGGCAAAGATCACCTCTGAGCAGACGGTATGCGACTGAATAGAGCTGGAGTTTCTTCAGTCGGGCATCGTATGACATATGTTTGAGCCCCTTTATCCTTTTGGTGAGGAACTTTTGGGGTCTTTCCAACTGCTGCAGGTGTCGGGTAAGGTACATTCCAAATGGGGCGTTGTACTCAATCATTGGTCTGATAAGTGAAGAGTACAGGGGTACAATGACCTCTCCTGATCTGGATGTGAATCCCTTCATGATCAGGTGGGCAATATAGAAGGTCTTCCTAACCACTTTGGCAATGTGAGTGTCAAAAGAGAGGTTACTGTCAACTTGGGTCCCCAGGTCCTGATAACTTCTTCCGTGTTTAATGGATTACCACCTATGTGGTAACTAGGGGTTACCTTGTTTTTCCCAAAGGGTATGACTATACATTTTTTGGCATTTAGCTTAAGGCCATGGCTCTGGCACCAGTTATCCATTTCTATGAGACCTCTCTGGAGGATGCCTGTGTCTGATGGAGTGACAATTATGGTGCCCAGTTTGCAGTCATCTGCAAATTTTGTCAGCCACAATCCCCCTATGTTTGCCTGCACTTCAGAAAAATAAATGCCGAACAAGAGGGGCCCAGGACTGAGCCCTGTGGGACACCGCTTCGTGACCGGCTTAGAGTCTGACATGGCACCAGCAACTCTAACCCTGTGTGTTCTGTCCTTGAGCCAGTTTGCAACCCATCTTGTGACATATGGGTTTACATCTAAGCTGGTGAGCTTTTCTATGATGCCCGAGTGGGGTATTGTGTCGAACGCTTTTGCTAGGTCAAGGTAGGCTGTGTGAACTGCCTTACCCTCATCAATGGCCTTAGTGACTGTTTCGAAAAAGTCGACCAAGTTCAAGAGGCAGGATCTGCCCTTGACAAAGCCAAATTGGGTAGGATCCAGTGTCTGTAGGTCCCCAAAGTCTTTATTTAAGAGTTCCATTATGATCCTCTCCATAGCTTTGCAGACAAGGCTTGTCAAGCTTATGGGGCGGTAATTTCCAGGGTCCGTAGAAGCACCGCCTTTGTGGAGTGGGACCACAGTTGCCATCGCCATTCTTTGGAGTGCGTATCCTGTAGTAAGGCTAAGATTAAACAGCAGCCTTATGTGTGGGTTTAGTTCCTCATTGAGTTAGTGTAGCACACAGCCGGGGACACCGTCCGGTCCCATTGATGCTGTGTTTTTGCTTTAGAGAGCAGCTCTCACCTGGGCATCTGAGATGTTTGGGAGGCTAGACTCTGGTGGCATAGATATTTCTCCTTTTTGGGGAGCGGGGGATTTGCACTGCACCTGTCTGCCAGTATGTTGGCAATGTCTGTGGATTCAGTGATTTTTTATCATTTTGGACTAATTCTGAGCATATCTGGGAGTTTCCACCCAGGTTTCTAACATAGCTAAAGAAGGCCTTATGATTGTCTTTTGTGTCATTAGCGATTTTTCTCTCAAAGTTGGCCTTGGATGATTTTATGAGTGATCGTAGTTTTTGCTAGTATTGATCAGAGATGCCTTCCCTTTTAGGGATTTTGCTCTGTCATGTAGTAGCTTTCTCCTTTGTGGTAGGGTTTGTTTAGGGCTGGGGCCCACCAGACGGGCGCCTGCCTTTGGTGGAAAGGGTCTTGATTTTATTAGGGATTGCTTGATCCATACATTCCTGGAGGTGCTCGTAGAAGGCATTTGTAAGGGTTTCAGCAGCGTGGGTTGTGGTTTCCACTGGCTCGGGGCCTTGAAGGATACCACTCCAGTCTTAAGAAGTGTGAAGTTTGCTTTTGAGAAGTTCTCCACTGTGGTCTTTTTTGCTGGGTGTGGGCGCGGGATGTGGATCTCCAGTGAGATTAATTTATGGTCTGATCTCACCAATGAGGGATATACTTCGGTGTGGAGCATTTTGTCCCCATGTTTGTGATGATCAGGTCTAGTATATTTTCTCCTCTTGTGGGAATGGTGACTAGTTGTTCCATAGCATGTGAGTTTATGAACTCCAGGAACCTTTGGGCTAGGGTGTTGGGGCTTGAGTAATGTTCCCAGTCTATGTTTGGGTAGTTGAAGTCACCCAATATGATGGTGTTTGGAGAGACATTCATACTTTCCAGTGTCTTCAGGAAGGCTGTGTGGGTTTCCTGAGTTTGAGAAGGTGGTCTGTAGCATGTTACAAACTGTAGGGCAGTTTTACCTATGGTTAATTGCACCTGGATGGTCTCCGATGCCGTGCGTTGCCACTAACCTGGCGGTGTGGGTATCCTTTATGAATATGGATACTCCCCTCCTTTTGTGGTTCGGTCCGGATTTAGGTCGGAGCATGATATGAGGTATAACCTGATAGTGCTGGGGTGCTCTCAGGAGCCTTGAACCAGGTTTCAGTCACAGCACAGACATCGATGTTCTCCATACTGAGGAGGGCTTGAGGCGTGCATCTTGAGGTTTAGACTTCTGGCATTGAGCAGTATTACCCTTAGTTTTTCTCCATTTTGTTTTCTAGGGCGGTAGGTTTATCATTTGAGCCTTGCCTAAAAAGGCACTATGGGGGTGGCAAGAGCCTTTGCCAATATCCGGGAGGCCAGGGGTGACAGGTGCAAGCCATCCCTTGTGAAGCAGCGTGGCTTGTCAAGCATGTCATCCCAGGCAGACAGACATTGGATCCCCTTAGAATGACACCAGTAATTAAGCCAATTATTAAAGCTGATCATTTTGTCTCTGTATTGTGGCATCATTCTTGGTGAGGGTAGGATACTGCTCAGGGTCAGGGTCATACCGGCCTGGGCTACATAATCTGAGAGCTCCTCTATGTCTCTTTCATGTAGTCCAGGGAGTGCGTCTCAGGTCGTTCACACCGGCATGGACAATGACCGAGTCAGACTTGTACTTGCTGTGGAGTGACCTGAGTGCTTGTGTTATGTGGCGGATTCTAGCGTCTGACAGGCAGCTTACTGTGATCTTTTCCTTGTTCAGTCTGGTGAGTGGGACGTCAGTGTGTCTGACTATGGAGTCACCTATAACAAGTGTGTCTGGCATTGTGTTTGGCCTTAAGGGCTGTGACTGTTTAGCACACTGACTTTGAGAACTATGTGTTGCATGTCTTATGTCTTGAGGTGGCAGTTGCTTGGGTGTCTGCTTTGGAGGCCTTTGTAGTTTTGGTAGATTTTTGATCACTGCCTCCGAGTATGTCTTTGTGTGTTTATGTGTTTGTTTTGCAGTTGTGATAGTTCTATGTGAAACTGGGTTTGTGGTGTGCGTGGTTTCCTTCTCCTCCTGTCTGGTCTTGCCAGTCCTGAGCTGAGAGAGCTCAGCCTCCAGTTTGGCTATATAGTTGCATCTCTCACATGTATTTGTGTTTTGTGGGAGAAGGAGTGGGTTGTCTGTGTACATGAGGCAATTGTAACATTGCCTCAAGATGCCAGATTCACCAGCTGAACAGGAGAGGGCGCTAGCAACTGACCCTTGACATGCTAGAAAAAGTGAAAAAGTTTGCTGTGTAACTGAGTCAGAAGGGACCTATAGGGAAATGGGTACTCAAGGGGATTCTAGGCTAATGTAGTACTTTGTTTAGTATACAAGTACTTTACCTATATAAAAATGCTTTAGGAGCAAGTGCTGAGCTTTTGAGATAGAGAATAGACTGTTTAGATTGCAAGTAGAGAAGTTCTAAGGGAAAAATTGAAGAGCAGACTTAAGGAGCCAGAAATAGTTTAACCTTGTTTAACCGGCTGCCGATGGTGCTCTATGGGCAACTCCGCTAAATCATAAAAGCGCTAAAGCGGGATTTATAGCAGGGGGTTGAAAAGAGCTAGGAATTGACACAAAATGGCCAATAGACTACAAGTTTCTGGCTGGAACCACTGCTCTAGGGACAAATAGGCTGCTCAGTGCTCCCCACTCCCACTGGTGAACAAAGGAGCTTCCCTTTATCCAAATAAGGATATGGAATAGCACAGGAACCAAGCCAAAGCCCAGAGATCAGCAAACTCTGAAGACTGGACTATTCCAGTTCAGTGCAGTGGAAAACAAGATTTTTTTTTTGCAGAAAACAGAGGAAAAACAGACAGTAAATGCTATAAATGCTTTTAAGCGGCTAGCGCTTGAGTGTGTTAGCCTACAGGTAAATTAAGCAACAAATAACCTTTTAAAAGTGCAAAACAGTTAATCAACACAAAAACAGTTTAAATAGAATGCAGAGCTGTATAAACAGGCGAAAATGCAGTCGCTAAGCAGTAAATAATCAAAAGCCAGAAAAAATACTTAAATCAGGAAAAAGTCACTCTTTTGCTCTCTGCTGCTTGTAGAACTCTGCAGGACACCACGAGGAGCTGTGTTGAGTTGAATACAAGTGAAAAAGCAGCTAAAGCGGGCTTTATTACAGGGGGCTGAAAAGAGCTAGGAATTGACCCAAAATGGCCAATAGACTACAAGTTTCTGGCTGGAACCACTCCTCTAGGGACAAATAGGCGCTCAGTGCTCCCCACTCCCACTGGTGAACAAAGACGCTTCCTTTTATCCAAATAAGGATATGGAATAGCACAGGAACCAAGACAAAGCCCAGAGATCAGCAAACTCTGAAGACTGGACTATTCTAGCTCAGTAAGGCGGGAAAACAAGAATTTTTTTTTTTTTTTTTTGCAGAAAACAGAGGAAAAACAGACAGTAAATGCTATAAATGCTTTTAAACGGCTAGCGAGCTTGAGTGTGTTAGCCTACAGGTAAAATTAAGCAACAAATAACTTTTTAAAAGTGCAAAACAGTTAATCAACACAAAAACAGTTTAAATAGAATGCAGAGCTGTATAAACAGGCGAAAATGCAGTCGCTAAGCAGTAAATAATCAAAAAGCCAGAAAAATACTTAAATCAGGAAAAAGTCACTCTTTTGCTCTCTGCTGCTTGTAGATCTCTGCAGGACACCACGAGGAGTGGTGCTGAGTTGAATACAAGCAAAAAAGCGCTCTAAAGCGGGCTTTATTACAGGGGGCTGAAAAGAGCTAGGAATTGACCCAAAATGGCCAATAGACTACAAGTTTCTGGCTGGAACCACTCCTCTAGGGACAAATAGGCTGCTCAGTGCTCCCCACTCCCACTGGTGAACAAAGATGCTTCCTTTTATCCAAATAAGGATATGGAATAGCACAGGAACCAAGACAAAGCCCAGAGATCAGCAAACTCTGAAGACTGGACTATTCTAGTTCAGTAAGGCGGGAAAACAAGATTTTTTTTTTTTTTTTTTTGCAGAAAACAGAGGAAAAACAGACAGTAAATGCTATAAATGCTTTTAAGCGGCTAGCGCACTTGAGTGTGTTAGCCTACAGGTAAAATTAAGCAACAACTAACTTTTTAAAAGTGCAAAACAGTTAATCAACACAAAAACAGTTTAAATAGAATGCAGAGCTGTATAAACAGGCTAAAATGCAGTCGCTAAGCAGTAAATAATCAAAAAGCCAGAAAAATACTTAAATCAGTTATAGCAAATACAGTTATAACAAATGCTCTGAAATATACTGTATATTTCCAAAATGTTTGAGAAGGACAGTCAGAACACAAGAAGGTTCAGGCGAAAGAGAAAAAAAAAAAAAAGTTTTGTTTTACTTTTTGAAAGGGAAAAAGGAGGAACAGAAGGCCTTATCAAATGTTCTCTCTGTATTAAGCAGAATGAGCTAATGACACTAGACTGAGAGGTGTGTCACAGTAGGGGCGGGCAACTGCAAAGCCACCAAGTATAAGAGCAAGACACCAACAGGGAGGGAGGGTGGGCAAGACACCAACAGGGAGGGAGGGTGGGACAAAATAGCCTACACAGACAGCAAGCACTAGAGAGACAAATGAAAGTTTTTAAACAGATAAGGATTTGTGAAGATACTGAATAGACAAAGTGCTTTATATATATTAGATTGTAAAAACAGTAATCTGTAAAAATAATCAAAAAAAAATCAAGATACTTATATTTTGTAGCTCAGTTAGGTCAACAACTTCTCCAGTCTGCACTGTGTGCAAAGACAGAACTTTTTACAAAGACACAAAAGAACCAGCCCCACTAGCCAAGAGATAATTACACAGAGGAAAAATAGACTACAGACAGCAAGCACTAGAGAGACAAATGAAAGTTTTTAAACAGCTAAGGATTTGTGAAGATACTGAATAGACAAAGTGCTTTATATATATTAGATTGTAAAAACAGTAATCTGTAAAAATAATAAAAAAAATCAAGATACTTATATTTTGTAGCTCAGTTGCGGTCAACAACTTCTCCAGTCTGCACTGTGTGCAAAGACAGAAACTTCTTTTTTACAAGAACACAAAAGAACCAGCCCCCACTAGCCAAGAGATAATTACACAGAGGAAAAATAGACTACAGACAGCAAGCACTAGAGAGACAAATGAAAGTTTTTAAACAGATAAGGATTTGTGAAGATACTGAATAGACAAAGTGCTTTATATATATTAGATTGTAAAAACAGTAATCTGTAAAAATAATCAAAAAAAAATCAAGATACTTATATTTTGTAGCTCAGTTGCGGTCAACAACTTCTCCAGTCTGCACTGTGTGCAAAGACAGAAACTTCTTTTTTTTTACAAGAACACAAAAGAACCAGCCCCCACTAGCCAAGAGATAATAACACAGAGGAAAAATAGCCTACAGACAGCAAGCACTAGAGAGACGAATGAAAGTTTTTAAACAGATAAGGATTTGTGAAGATACTGAATAGACAAAGTGCTTTATATATATTAGATTGTAAAAACAGTAATCTGTAAAAATAATCAAAAAAAATCAAGATACTTATATTTTGTAGCTCAGTTGCGGTCAACAACTTCTCCAGTCTGCACTGTGTGCAAAGACAGAAACTTCTTTTTTTACAAGAACACAAAAGAATATAAACTTCACTTTTCTATGATGCTTTTGTGGCTAGCCGGATTACAGTGTTTTTCAGTGCCACTTTGATACCATGTTTGCAATAACATCCAGTGCAACAGTCTCGCCATAATATTATTATGCTGCTTTCAGTATATTGTAGTCCTTCTGCTTGTTAGTGTGTCACAACCATCAACAAGGTGGGTGACTTTGTCATCCAATTCTGTTTTTAAGACCTACATTTGTCTGTTTCTCCCACATGTTCAATGGACTTTGTAAACCAGCGTGAACGTAGCTCACTATCTTGGGCTGCCAATATTAACCATTCATTTCATGGTATGAATTCGCCTCTCCTTAAACCATTCCCCTGCGTTTGTTCTTCGTCCAGCACTGAGGTTTCTCTTGTCCAGGGTTTTCTATACTTGCAAATTCATATTTATGTTTCTTTTTTCCACATTTCTTTTGCCTTCTCTTCTGGTCCTTCACAATCTTATATTCTTTTCTTTTGTTTTTGGCACATTCAGTTGCTGCCTGGTTTTTATCCACTTCTGGTTTGATTTCCATTCCTACTTGACCGTTGATATACTTCCTTAGATTAAGCACAGCCGCTCATCTTATATTTATTCTTCTCTATGTTTCAAAAATTTTCACTACATTTTGGATCTTGTAAGGTCAGTAGATATATGTGTGAGTCCCACTACTGCAGATCTAGGCTACGTAATCAGTTTCAAGGAGGCCCATCCCTCCTTCGAACCGGGGAATATATAATCTTGGTATACACTGATTTTATAAATCATATGGTGAGCATGAAGGCCATCCTTCTTGTTTTAATAATATTATCCAATCCATCCAACAATTTTTAGCCAGTCAATCACTCTAAAACAGTAAGTTAGGACAGGAAGAACAAATTGATTTATAGCTTGGATTTTGTTCCTAGATGTCAATGCTGTTCTCAGGATTAATTTAAGTCTTCTAAAGTATTCCTTTGTTGAGTTTTATTCGCATTTGTTTGTGTCTTATTGCTGATCCTTCATCAGTTCCCAAGTATTTATGCACTCCCCCTTGCTCAAGTTCTTTTATATCACATTCTTGTCCCAAACGGATGTTTTCCTGATGCTGCAGTTTTCCTTTTTAAAGGTTGCTTTCATACACATTTATCAAGACCAAATGACATTCCAATATCATCTGAAAAGTTTTAACAACATGCAGCTGTGCTTTCAGTTCCTCATCTGATAAGCTGCACAGTTTTAAATTATCGACAATAAGAAGTCATTAGATTTTGTTGTTTTCTAGTAGCCATGGCCTAAACTTTTAAGTAAACAAATTAATGGATTAATGCAACGCAGAATAGCAACGGTAACAGAGAGTCACCCTGGAATATCCCCCTTTGAATGTTTACCCCTGGGATATTAATCTGTCCTTTATCATGCCTTAATTGCAAAGTGGTCTGCCATTGTTTCATGGTTACTGTAATGTAGTCAATCAGTGTAGAGTATTATCTTGTACATTTTTAAGCACTCTTTTATCCATGACTTTGGGATACCATTAAATGCTTTTTTGTAGTCAATCCATGTCATACTTAGATTCTTCCCGTTTTTACAGTTCTCCACTATAACTTTACTTAACAACAAATGATCACTTTTGTTTTTGCCAAATATATGACTTTCTTTTATTGCCCTTTTGTTCTACTGCCACAATTGAGTTTTCTTCAAAATGACTATAACCTCTGTTGGCATCAATTCCTGTGCATAGTTTATACTTCAGTGGAAGACAAGTTATTGGTCTATAATTTTTAGGGTTGCTTGCAGGTTCAATCTTAAGTAAAAGCATTGTTTTTCATGTTGTTAACCAGTGCAGTCTCTGTTTGGACTGCGCATATAAATATTTCTTACTCATGGCTAAATCCTCGTGCAAAGATGTTAATACTTTCAGCCAAAAGTTAGGTACTCTGGAGCCTGGGGTTTTCCAAATTAGATGCTTTCTTGACTTTGTTTCAATCTCTCCTGGCTGTTACTTCATCCCATTTCATATTACTGTTACCTTTAACCCTCTTATTCTTTCTTTCTTTTACTCCTTCTATCCATTTAGCATCTTTTTGTTATGTTCCCCAGGCTCTTCAACAGATGCTTCTCCAATCATATCTATTTCTTCTTTTTTTTTTTTGCAGTCTCAATTTCTTTACCTTACTTCCCAATTCTCTATAAATATTTTTTGGATCATCAATAAATTGCTTATTTTGTACTTTTCCTTTATATTTATCTTCATATCTTCTAAGTCTTTCTGACTGTGCTGAAATTTTTAGTTTATTTGCGATAGTACATGATAGATGCTGTCTGTTCTAATACTGTGCATTGCTTTTATCACATCTATCTTTCTTAGTATTTTTGTTGATCTATTTCCTCTTCTATAATCTTCTAACAGCGACATGTCTTCTCGTAGCTGCTTTATAATTTTCTCTATTCGATATTTCCATGATGGTATTCACTTTCACCCCTTCCTTTCCCTCGCTACCTTGTGTTCATGTGGTAGAACTTTATCAGTTATTAATTTAGCAGCATAGTAATACATTCTGTTTACTTCTGTTATATCACATGGATCTCTATGGACAGTACTAACTACTGTGTTCATTTGTTTTATCAAACTTCTGACTTTTGGGGTTTTATTAAGCTTGTGCAGTCTATTTATTTCACTGATCTTGATATATTTGTCTATGTCTATTAAATCAAGCAACTTCTCTCAACTCATTTTCTTCCAAACTGAGGGCACATCCCTTATTTTCCGTTTCCTGTGGGCATTCTATAGATGACTCTATAGCATCTTCTTGTGGCACATTCTCTTCAACTTCATCCTGTGCCATCCGTTGGTCTATCATATGGGAACTCACTGGCCAATCACTCCTCAACATTGACTGCATCAGAGTTTCCACAGTTTCCTGTTCCTTCCTTTGCTGTCTAGCTTCAAGTGAACATTTATATTGGTTTCCTGTGGAAGGCTCCAAAATATCTTGATATGGCACTTGACCAATTGCTTCTTGTTCCACTGGTTTCTCCTTAATTTGGACATCCATTGCTCTATCCTGTTGTGGTGCTTTCTGCATTCAATTTTCTACATTAAATCCTTCTCTTTGCAGCTGCTCCATAAGCTCAATTTCTGCTTCTTTGACTTCTCCATTACTAATCTCTTTTTCTACTTTTCCTCTTAATCTCCTTATTTTTTTTGTATTGTAAAGTTTTCCGTGTCCAGATTCCTTTGTCTGTATTTCTCTTCAAATATCTTTGGTGCTGCTCTTTTTGTATTTGTTAGTTTTGCCTTTTCCTTTGCATAAATATTACACCATATTAAATCTCTTTTCCTTTCCCATGTCCATATTTCTTCTTCACGTCTCCTGATCTTCTTGCTTTTCCTTATTCTGGGGACTCACTCCATCATGCTGTGATGTAGTCTGTGTTAGACCTTGTACAATAAATCCTTCATTTCGCAGGCACTCCATAACTTCATCTTCTACTTCTTTAACTTCTGCTATACTAATTTTCTTTTTCCACATTACATCTTTGTGCTATTAATTTTTTTATTGTGAAATTTTCCATATCTGGATGCTTTTGCCTGTATTTCTCTTCAAATATCTTTGAGACTGCCTTCTCTATATTAGTTAAGTTGGCTTTCTCCTTTGCATAAATATTGCAACATATCAAATCTCTCTTTCTTTCCCATGTCCATATTTCTTTTTTATATTTTTGAAATATCTCTAGGCTTTGTTTATATGTTCACACTTCCTCAGATGCTTCTTCTTCCAAACAGATCAAAGTTTCTTGATCTATATACTGTTTTTCAAAAAATCTGCTGTATTAATGAACACAAATTTTTACTTGATGATTCTGACAGTTTTTCTTGTGGAAGTATTTTTCTTTCCTCTAATTTCTCTCTTAATCATTTTGTATATATTGTGTCTGGAAATTCTGGGCTTTTTACATAATAGTAACAATATGCAATTTATTTCTTATCCTGAATAATCCATTCTATTGTCTTTATGGCCCTTCTTTGGCCAATCAATTTTTGTGATTTTTGTGGACTGCTGCTTCCTTCTACAAGAGGGAGGCCATCTTCCCCCTGGACCTGGCTTGGCCCCATTGTAGGAATGTTAACGTATTTTGGGAATTCTACACTGTCATTTTTTTTTCCAGTCCTGGCACCAGTGCGCCTACTAGGATTGGGCTATCTTTTTTTGTTTTTGACTTACTTCTGTCCATGATATATGCTATATAAATGCAGTCTATATATCAGTGTCGCCTTGGTGAGATTTTATGAAAAACAGGGTCCACCTGGCAAAGGTACTCACCAACACTTGAGGATGAATTCAATTTCAGCACCAATACTCTCCTTTGCTTGCTGACTTTTCATCTCTCCATTAGGACTTTTTCCATTTTTTAATTTCTCCAAGTCTTTTGGGTCTCTTGATACCATGATGGGACTGGACCCCATTCCTAAGTCAGAGTACGATTAAAGTTCATGAAATTAGTATTGTTTCAGTCTTTGATGTCAGCCAGGAGTGCTCTTTGCAGCACCCGCAATGTGCCCAGTAATGAGTCCTCCTGCAATTCATATGGGATTACATGTAGTGGTAACATATCTAAATATTCATTCTGAAGAAGTCTCTCTTTTTGAGATGAAAGTGCTTAATAATATTTGAATAAACGTTTTTATTTTCTTACTCCAGTGTACCGGATGTATTATATTCGTTTGGTTTTAGTATTTCTACAGATTTAGTTTTAGTTTTATTTTTAACATATCTAAATATGATTGCACATTCTTTTTTAATAAGACCTGTTGCTCCTATTACTATTGGAGCTGTCTGGGCAGCTTTCTTCCAAATTTCTCTCATTTTTGCCTGCAAATCCTGATATTTTATGACTTTGTGTCTCTCTGTACACAAGACACTGTAGTCACTGGGTGTGGTGATTTAAATGATCAATGCTACTTTTGTCTTCTTTTCATGGACCACTATATGTGGTTTTCTAGCATCTATCTTTTGAACTGTTGGTAGTGGGCAATCCCATGTGATATAGACTTCATCATTTTCTATGATGCTTTGTGTCTCATGTATCCAGTGTTTTTCAGCCACTTCAATATCTTGCCACATTATGTCTTTCTGTATACAGTCCTTCTGCCATTAGTATATCATAACCAGCAACAAGGTGTGCAACTGCTTCCAATTCTGTTTTACAAAACCTACATTTATCTGTTTCTCCCATATGTTCAATGGATTTTGTAAACCAACGTGTACGTAGCCCACTATCTTGGGCCACCAATATTAACCTTTCATCTCTTGGTTTGAATTCATTTCTCCTTAACCATTCTTGTGTTCAAGCCTGGTCAACATGAGGTTCTTCCAGAAGTTTTCTACACTTGCAACTACATTTATGCATTTTCCACATTTTTTTACCCTCTCATCTGGTCCTTCACCTTATAGTTTTTCTTTTGTTTTTGGCACATTCAGTTTCTGCCTGATTTTTATCTACTTCTGGTTTGATTTCTATTCCTGCTTGACGCCGATATGCTTCTGCTAGACTAAGCAGGGAAGTCATCTTAGATTTATTCTCATGTTTCAAAATGTTCACTACATTTGGATCTTGTGAAGTCAGCAAATGTGTGCGCAGTCTCATGATTGCTGATCTATACATGTAATCAATTTCAAGGAGGCCCATCCCTCCTTCTTGAAAGGGAATATATAAGTTTGGTATGCACTGATTTTTATAAATCATTTGGTGAACATGAAGCATCCTCCTTGTTTTCCTGTCTAATCAAATCTATCCAACACATTTTGGGGCCAGTCAGTCCCTCCAAAACTGTAAGTTAGGACAGGAACATCAAATTGGTTTATAGCTTGAATTTTGTTCCTAGATGTCAATGCTGTTTTCAGTATTAATTTAAGTCTTATAAAGTATTCCTTACTAAGTTTTGTTCACATTTGTTCAAATTTTATTGTTGATCCTTCATCAGTTTTCAAATACTTATACACTCCCTCTTGCTCAAGTTCTTTTATATCACATTATTGTCCCAAAATGATGTTTTCTTGGCGTTGCAGTTTTCCTGCTTTAAAGGTTGCTTTTGCACATTTATCAAGACCAAATGACATTCTTATGTCATCTGAAAAAGTTTTGACAATTTGCAGTAGTGCTTTCAGTTTTTTCATCTGATGAGCTATACAGTTTTAAAACATCAACAAAGAGAAGATGAGAAGTCTTTACACTTTGTTGCTTTCTAGGAGCCAAATTACAGCCATGGTCTAAGCTGTTAAGAAGACAGCTTAATGGGTTAAGGGCAAGACAAAACAACAGCAGTGACAGTGAGTCACCCTGGAATACCCCCCTTTGAATTTTTATCCCTGGGATAATAATTTGTCCTTTACCGTGGCTTAATTGCAAAGTAGTCTACCAATGTTTCATGGTCACGGTAATGTATTCAATCAGGGTAGGGAGACTCTTATAGCTTTTATGCACTCTTTTATCCATGAATGTGGGATACTATCAAATGCATTTTTATAGTGTAGGACAGCCTAAATGTTCTCCAAAATATGCAAAGACTTTATATGCCAAGTAAAATATCTATCCGCTTCTGTTCTCTTAATAGTTAATTCCCAAACTTTATTCCTAAGATTTCTCTCTCCTTCATTAAATGTAATCTCCTGTATTTCTTCCAAGAAACCTGGTCCTTTACTTTTTTTCTTTATAAAAGTCAATCCTAACATCTTCAGTTCTTCATTGAGCATTTCTATGGCTGTTTTCATCCATTCTGTATTCTTAACTGCTAACACTAAATCATTTAAATATGCAAACATAACTGGAATCATAATTCCTTCTGGTGTCTGATATCTACCTTTTTCCAATATCGACTTAATCTCAGTGACCACTGCATTCGTAATTAATGCAAATAAGATGCTACTGGTTTGACATCCTTGTTTGATAACACTTCTTAGTGTTATAGTTTCACTTATCCATCCATTGACGACCAATCTTACTTTGTTTTCCATGTGCTTGAATGGTGCAGTGGTAGCGTTGTCGCCTCACAGCAAGAGGTTCTCCAATTCGATTCTCGGCAGTAGTGCCTTCTGTGCATGTCCTCCCTGCATTCGTGAGGGTTTCCTCCGGGTGCTCCAGTTTCCTCCCATGTTTCAAAGACATGTGTCTGGAGTATTTCTCCCCAGGTCTCTGCTGAAAATTGGCTTTGTTCCAAGTTGGACTTTCCCAGTAAACAAATGTTAAATAAATAAATAAATGTAAACTGACTTCAGAAGATTTATTATTTTATTTATGGTATATTTCTTGAACATTTTCCACAATGCTTTGTGATGAATTTTGTCAAAAGCTTTGTTTACATCTCCTATTAATATTTTTAATTCTGTTCTTCTGTTATGTCACCTACTAATTATCTTAATACTAATAGTTCTTGACTTCCTTTACTTCTAGTTCCAAAGATTGTTTCAGATAATAGTTTATTAATGGTTTGCTGTTTTTCTTTTATTATTTTCATCAAAATCTTACAATCTATATTATTTAGTACTAATGGTCTCCCAATGTCTTATATCCATTTTTTCTCCCCTTTTCCATATGAATTTCATTACTCCTAGGCATATCTTTTTATCCCTTATAATATTATTTTTGCCATTCTTGCAAGTTTTTATACATCAAGTACTGAATTGCATCTATCCTTGTAGCTGATTCTACATTTACAGTCTTTAGTACATTTTCTAATTCTATTGCTGTAATCTTTTCCTCCATCCTTTCATTGTCTTCTTTTAACTTGTTTAATTCCCATCTACCTTTTAATGTAATGTCCCTTATTGAAAATGTGTCTACTATTTATTCTTTGTTTTCATAATTTCTTCTTCTGTACTATGTCACCTTTTCCATCTTAATTCTCTCATTATTTTTGTACTTTAACATTTTACTTAACTATAGTGCTTTTTTTCCCAAGGAAAAAGTATATTTAAACAATCTTATTTTTTTCTTGATTCATTTCATACAGCTTTCTTTCTTTTTCTATAAACTCTTCACTATTATTTGCTATGATTTTGAATATTTGGTTTATATATATATATATATATATATATATATATATATATATATATATATATAAATCCTGTAGTCTTTTAAATTTTTGCCATTTTAATACCTCTCTCTTATATTTTTTATATTTTTCTTTCAAACTGATCCACCATCTCATCCAATCTTTATAAAAATCCTCTCATACTTATGTGATCTTGCCATAATTGTTGTATTTTGTCCTTTGTCTATTCATTCAGTTCTGGCTCATTAATTATTTTTATTCCTTTGCCTATTTTTATATAATTCCTTCTTTCTTCTATCTCTATCCACATGGCTAAATGGTCTGAGAATCCTGTGATTTTTGTATCCTTGATGTAGTACAATCAAGCTGTCTGAAACTACAAAATAGTCAATTTTGGTTCTTAAATTGTTTCTTTTTATGTCCAATTCTTATTTTCCCATTAATACATTTTATTATATTTAATCATATCTAGAATTACTTTAGCATCTGCTTCTTTGCGTTTGTGTCTTAGATCACAATTAAAGTCCCCCCATTATGATTACTTGCATATTTAAATTTACATGATCCATTATTTTTCTAAACATGATGTCTTTGTTTCTGTAAGGTATATGCATAAAGTGTGTTACTGTATAAACTTGATTTTTATACCTTATGTCTAGTACAACTATTCTTTCAATAAGTACTATTGTATAATATCTATCCATTCATTACATGGGATGACTATACCAGAGCATTTTCACTACCTAAATTACAAATTACTTTATCTTCCCATAAACCATTTATTTGTTCTCTTTCTTCATCCATTGTTATTCTAATGTCTATAAGTGCTATGCTATCCATATGCAATGTCATACACCACTCTAATATTCCTAACCTACGATGGATATTCTTCATACTGTTGATGTTAATGGCTAAGATTCTCACTACAATGAATGAATTTTATCTTTATCCTTTTTTTCTTTCTCTTATACTTACATTTTCCAACTTGCACTTTCTTTTACTCTTCTACCTACAGAAAGTACAGTTGTGTACTCTTACCATAAATGTAGATGTTCGAGTGTATTCACTGTTGCAGTCATCACACTTGGGTTATCTGCCTGCAGGTAGCCCTCAGTCTACCCGAATATCAGAGACTTAGTATTTCTGCGTCGGATTCTGTCACTTCTTCCATGATGTCAGGTCGTCAGGGGTATAAAAACAGGCAGCCGACACCACTACATCATTTTGTTTGCCCCAAATGTCAGGAGCCCCCAAATAGGGAGCTAGGAAATGGTGTGGAAAACACCACCAGTAAAAAGTAAATACCCATACCAGTAGGAATAGCCATAGAGAGGAGAGACAAAGAGATAGAGACAACCAGGGGGCTGGAGGTTGGGTAACCAGGACTGCAACAGTGAATACACTCGAACATCAACATTTATGGTAAGTGTACATAACTGTACTATGTTCATGTTTCACTGTTGCAGTCTTCACATGTGGGTTGATTCCCAAAGCTGAGGAAGGGTGGAGGCAGTCAAGAAGAGTTAGCACTGGCTAGTAGGCCTTGCAAGACTGCTGTAGCAAATCCTGCCCTGGATTTGGAAAAGATAGGCAGGTGGTAATGCTTGGTGAAGGTGTGTACAGAACTCCAGGTAGCAGCTTCCAGTATGTCCCTGGTAGGGACTTCCCTGAGAAGTGCTGTAGAGGTAGATGTAGCCCTAGTGGAATATGTTCTGACCAGCTGAGGGGCTGGTTTTCCATGATGCTTGTAGCAGAAATGGATGCAGTGTGCTATCCATTTGGAGATGGTTTGTTTAGAAATGGCCTTGTCCTCTGCCCCCGTTGCAAAGTTGACTAGCCGCTGGTCAGAAATTTCTGAAAGGCTTAGTCCTATAAAAGTAGAACTTGAGCTGTCTGTGCATGTCCAAAGAGTGCAGGATCCTTTCCCCTTTATTCCGAGGATTAGGGAAGAAGGTAGGCAAATGGATGGATTGGTTGAGAGCTACACTGGGCACTACTTTAAGCATAAAGGAAGGGTTAGTCCTGAGGGAAACCCTATCAGCATGGAAAATAATGAAGGGTTCCACAGCTATCAGTGCTTGTAACTCAGTCACTCTTCTAGCTGAAGTGATGGCTAGAAGCAAGGCGGCTTTCCAAGAGAGGAATTTTTAACTCTGCTGAAGCAGCAGGTTCAAAAGGGGGAAGCGTGAGTTTTTCCAGTACAAAGTTAAGGTCCCAAGCACGGGTTGGTGCTCTCCTTGGTGGCCTTAAGTTGTTAGCCCCTCTCAGGAACTGTTTGATGCGAGGGTGAGAGAAGAGAGGTGGCTCTGTATTTACCAGAAACAGACTGGAATAATACTGATTCAACAACGTTAGTAAATAAATTATTCAGAGTATATTCAGGAACAACAAATGCTTCAGACTGTAAAAAAACCTACCAGGGGACGGAATATACTAGATATCGTTTGTGTTCCCAAAGAAATTACTGTAACTTCAAGTCAGGTTTTACCACCACTGATGTGCAGTGATCATGGGGTCATAAAGGTTAATTTGTTGCTAGATAATTCTGCCAAACTGAAATCTAAGCCAATGCACAGAAATAGAAGTTATGTCCTTACCATAACGTTCCATGTGGAGTGTTCATCTCGCCTTTGTTCTTACACACGGGTTCGGAGCCGATCCTCGGCTCGAGTCGCATAGCAAAGCTCTGCATCTTAGAGAAGCTCGAGACCAGGCTATATCCCACAATCCTCCCTGCCATTACTCAGATCTAGTTTGCAAGCAAACCAGACTAACAATAAACCTGAGGTGCTAAGGCTATATACTGCCACAAAAATTAAGAGACACCATCTCACTGACAAATTAACTAAAGGGTAATGAAATATACCCTATGAGGTAAGAGGTAATATATACCTGGAGGAGGTAAAGACATGTGGACCAGACTCTAGTCCTACTCGTTCTTCCAAACACGTGAGGGAGGGAAGGGGGGGAATGTAAGAACAAAGGCGAGATGAACACTCCACATGGAACGTTATGGTAAGAACATAACTTCTTTATGTGAGAGTGTTCAATCTCGCCGTTTGTTCTTACACACAGGTAGCGTCCCTAGCTCCGTCACCCTGAGTGACTCATGGAAGAACGTTCCTGAGCACAGTGGAACCAAAAGATGTCCTGTCTTTGGAGGTTTTGTCAACCCTATAATGAGCGATGAAAGTATGTGGTTTAGACCACGTGGCTGCTGCACAAATCGTGTCCAAAGGCAGGCAAGCTGCATGAGCCAAGGAAGTGGAAACGGATGTAGTAGAATGGCCCTTAGGTTTGGTGGGCAAGGCCTGATTTGACTTAGCATACACAAAGGCTATACAATCAGTAAGCCATTTAGAAAGCGTACGTTTTGTAACTGCCATGCCCTTTTTATTGTCTGCAAATGCAACAAAAGGTTGATCTGTTTTTCTGTAATCTTTAGTCCTGTCCAAATAAAATCTTAGCTGTCTGTGGACATCTAACTTGTGCAGCATATATTCCAACTTGCTGGAATGTTTTTTGAAGAAGGTAAGGAGTTCAATGGACTGATTAATATTTATGACAGAACATACCTTAGGAAGGAAAGACGGGTTTGTTCGTAAGGAAACTATCTGGGTGGAAAATTAAGTAAGGTGGTTTAATTGACCGTGCTTGCAGCTCTGACACTCTCCCAGCTGAAGTAACCGCTACAAGAAAAAGAGTCTTCCACGACAAAAACTTCAGGAGGCAAGAAGAAGCTGGTTCGAAGGGTGGCAACATTAGTTGTGACAATAACAAATTTAAATTCCATGGGAATAAAGGGTCTCTGACGAAGATGAAAGGAACCTTTCATAAAAGCCTTACAAAGCCTGTGGGACATAATAGAAGAACCGTCCTCACCAACATGGAAGTTGGATATGGCCGCCAACTGTACTCTTAGTGTGGAAGTAGAGGCTCCTTCGTGGAAAAGGATGGATAGAAATCCTAGAACTTTATGTAAAGGAGCAACCTGGGGGTCCAAGTGTTGGCTAGATGCCCAGTACACAAAGCGTTTCCATTTACTCTTGTAGAGTTTTGTAGTGGAAGCCTTATGGGAGGCAACCAAAATGCGTTGAACTGCCAGAGAAAGTAGATCAGACCTGGCAAGGTGGGGAAGTGGAGCAGCCAAGCTGCTATTTTGAGGGATAGAAGAGACGGGTGAGGAACTCCCGACGAATGTGTCAATAGATCTGGTACTGGGTCCAGGATCCACGGTTCCTCTGTTTGATGGGCTCAAAGAAAGGGGAACCATATCTGTCGAGGCCAGAATGGGGCTATGAGTATAATTGTCCTTTCCAGGGTTCATGGCTTTCTGAAGAAATTTGGGATTCAAGGGGGTAGGTGGAAATGCATATAGGAGACCCGGGGGCCAATCGTGTATCTGTGCGTCCCTGGGGACATCCCCTGGAGAGGGTAGAAGGGCAAAATAGCTTCTGCATTTGGTATTCATCGGGGAGGTGAATAGATCGCAGCAAGGCTGGCCCCATTTGCGGAAAATTCTTTCCGCCACCTGTAGTTTGAGGGACCACTCGTGAGGTAACAGGATGGCTCTGCTCAACCTGTCCGCAATGACATTGGATGACCCCGGGATGTGCGTTGCTATCAGAAAGTGACCCGTGGACTCTGCCCATTGCCAAATTCTCATGGCCTCTCTGCATAATGGGTAAGATCTGGTTCCCTCTTGTTTGTTTATGTACCAGACTACAGACATGTTTGTCTGTCTGAACTGCTACTGTTCCTAGAGGTAGGAGGGTTTGAAAGTGTTGCAACGCCAAGAACACCGCCCTCATTTCCAGAGCATTTATGTGCAGGTTGTACTCCATGTTGGACCATTCCCCTTGGACTGTTCTTCCCTGGAAAAGTCCCCCCCACCCTATCAGAGAAGCGTCCGTGGTTATAGTGGCCGTCGGATTCGGTAGAACAAATGGATGACTCATAGTGAGATCCTGACTGGACACCCACCATGAGAGGTCTCGCTTGCAAGAATCTGTTATCAGAATCTCGTGCATTAGGGGTAACTGCTGGAACGACCACTGCATGAACAGCAGCCATTGAAGGAGCCTCATGTGCAATCTCCCCATAGGAACTGCAATCAGGGACGCTGCCATGAGTCCCAAAACCTTCAACACCAATTTGGCCGGGGCTTTCCTGCATTGCAGTAGAAGAAGAACCTGTTCCTTGAGGGATGAAGCCCTTACTTGAGGGAGCTTTACCAGTGTTAAGCGCGTATTCTAGGTCTGCTCCGATGAATGAAATATGCTGTGAGGGCAGTAAGGCAGATTTTTCGAAGTTTATGGAAATCCCTAGGTGGGAACAAAGGTTAACTGTATAGTCTCTGACTTGTATGAGGCGACGCTCGGTGGTGGCGGTGAGGAGCCAGTCGTCCAGATAGGGAAACACCCGGAATCCTAGGCATCTCAAGTGAGACGCTACCACTGCCATGCATTTGGTGAATACCCTGGGGGCTGAGGTGAGCCCAAAGGGCAGGGCTCGAAATTGAAAATGACTGGCTCCCAGCCGGAAGCGCAGGTGATCTCTGGATGGTCTGGCCATCTTGATGTGGTAGTACGCGTCCTTGAGATCTATCGAGCACATCCAGTTGTCCTTCTGCAAAAATGGAAGGATCGATTGAAGCGTGACCATCCGGAACTTTTCCATCTTCACGAAGGTGTTGAGACTGCTGAGATCCAAAATGGGTCTCCAGTCCCCTGTCTTTTTTGGAACTAAAAAGAACCTTGAGTAAGTTCCGGATCCTTTTTGGTCATGGGACTGGCTGAATGACTCTTTTTTTGAGCAGCTTTGAAATTTCTATTGCTGCTGGGCCTCGCAGACGGGGTGGCACATCTGGAGACCTTCTTTGTTGGGGTGGAGTTGACATAAAGGGGATTTTGTATCCTCTGGTTACGATGCTTTTTACCCAGGATTCTGAGGTGAGAGTTAGCCAGGCCTGTGGGTATAAAGCCAAACAACCCCCGACTGCCTCCAGAGCAGGACAGTCGGGCCCCCATTCAGGAGTGCTGGAAAGGCTTACCAGGGATAGGATCCCTGTCGCCTTGGTTCTGCGGACCCCCTCTGCCGCTGGGGCGACGTCTTCCATGTCTGCCCCCCCTCTGCCTCTGGGGGGGGGTTTCACTCTGTGTGGCCTGGAAAGATCCCTGAGTTCTACGGAACCACATTTTTCCGCCTCGTTGCCCTTTGGGGTACGGTCTAGATGGAACGGAAAAACGGACTCCGACAGCAGACAGAGTCTTTCCTTCTTGCTCACACCGAGTTAATGTCTCTCACTTTGGGCCCAAAAAGAGTGGCACTATCAAAGGGAGCATTGGCGAAGGAAGACTTGAAGGCTTCCGCAAATGAGCACAGCCGCATCCAGGATTGTCTTTGTAGAGCAATCGCTGAAGCTGCGGCTCTACTCGACCCTTCAGCCGCATATGAGATGAGCCTCATGGATGAGTTCACTATGGAGGTAAGTGTGTTAAGCTGTGCTGTTACCTTATCTGAAACAGCAGCATCTGTGTTACCCTGGAGGGTATCTCCCAGCTCCTTGATGAGATCCCTCTGTAGACGTGTAAAATGTGCCAAATAGTTTAGCGAACGCATGAAAAAAGTCGCTGAACTAAAAACGCGCTTCCCGTATCTGTCCATAGTCCTAGAATCCTTATTAGGAGGATGAACAGAAGAGGAAGACTCAGACATCTCCTTTTTAGTGGCTGCAGCCACCACCATAGCCAACCGGGACTCCTTTGGTGAGATAAGTCTTGTCCTGGGAGTGGTAATAAATTTGCTAGGTTTTGAGGACCGGTTCCACTGTGTCCGGTGTCTCACGCCCTCGAGCAATCAAATACATTAACTCATCGAAGGGCGGAGTAACCCAGGAGGTAGAAGGTTGAGCACCAAAAGCCTTCAGCAACACCGACTTGTCCTCAGTGGGGGCTAGGAACTGCCAATCACCCCTCTGTTTTAATATCTCCAAGATGTCCGCAAACGAGACATCCTCAGAGGGGGATTTTGGGGACCCCTCTGACTCATCCAAGTCAGTGTCAGAAGTTAGAGATTCCTGTGGGGAATCTAAGTGCCTCCTCTTGCACAATCTTTTCCTCGGAACCTCCTCGGAGGGGGATTCCGGTGAGGCCTCCGAGGAACAGGGGGCACCCTCTGGGGATGGCTGAGACAATGGTGCTCCACGCTTTGGATGTCGTGGGAACAGAAACAGAGAGCGGCTCCTTAAGGGAGGGAGAAGACGCGTCCGATGAAGTGGTTGTCTGTGTAGACAAAACCTTCCTCATAAGGTCAAAAACCCCTGAACCTCAGGTCGAGGACACCCCTGGTTCCGAAGAACATGGAAGAATCCCAGACACGAGGCCCATGGGTCTTGCCGAGCCAATCTGCGCCGAGGCCCGAGAGGAGAGTCGGCACGAAGGTCGTGCGACTCGGTCCCGGAACCAAGGAGAGATCGTCGACTCCGCAACTCACCTATAGGTTCTGAAGGAGTCGAGGTCAATGGTGTCGATCGTGCAATGGACGGTTTCGGCACCGAGGGCTCCACTATCATCGGCTCATCCTCTCCGGCTCAAGACTGGATGGGTCTCGAAGGAGGACCTGTTGGAGATAAGGGAAGGCCTTCTAGTTTCGACACCAATTGGGAGGAAACTGCAATCAATTTGGAAAGGGCCGTGTTCTCCATAAGTTTCTGCATGACACGATCCACATCAGTATCGGATAATGGTCTGGAAGATCGGGTCGAAGGGGCCGAAGATGGCACCGACCGAAGGATAGAAGGTGGCGGTAGTTCCGACACCGGTTCCAAGACCTGGGGCTCAGTTAGAGATAAACGTTCGATGCTCGGCCCCTAAGTCTTTGGAACCGGCGAATGAACTTTAGAAGATGTACTCGGAGCTGATGACATGGGCTCCGACATCTTCGACCCCTTCGAGGACTTAGAAGCCTGGTCAGACTTGTCCAACGCCTCCTGGAAAGCAGGCTTAAGAAGTCCCCTGTCAATAAGTTTCCTGCGTCTATCTGTCATGACCCTCCCACTAAAGGAATGGCAAATAGAGCAATCCTCTTGCAAGTGGAGAGGCCCAAGACAGTAGACACAGGAAGTGTGGTTGTCAGTGATGGACATTTTCTGCCCACACTGACACCTTTTAAAACCAGATTTGGCTTTTTCAGACATAATACAAATTCACTGTAAAAAGAGAAAGAATTTAACACTAGCTATAATTAAGGTAAAGATTATAGAAGAGTAGGCCCCAAAGGGAAACCTATAAAAAACTAACTACAGTACACACACACACACACACACACACACACACACACACACACACACACACACACACACACACACACACACACACACACACTATAGTATTAGAAACTAAATTATCAATAACTATAGAACTATAGAACTATAAGAACTTCTGACAAAAAAAGACCATCTTATCTGTCTAATAACAGTTTTCTCTGGTCCGAGCTCTCTAAACGATGTGACCCGTTGCAGCGGCAAACTAGATCTGAGTAATGGCAGGGAGGATTGTGGGATATAGCCTGGTCTCGAGCTTCTCTAAGATGCAGAGCTTTGCTATGCGGCCGACTCGGAGCAGAGGATCGGCTCCGAACCCGTGTGTAAGAACAAACGGCAAGATTGAACACTCTCACATGGGTAATTACAGATTATAGGGAAGCAAAACAGTTACTATATAAAACTAACTGGAGTGAGGTGTTCAGTGGAAAAACTGCAGATGGAATGTGGAAAGTTTTGAAAAGAGAAATTGTTTGAATGCAAAAAGTAAAAAAACATGTTTAACATCCGGATCTAGGCACGCAAGATCAGGAGGGTATATTTCCATAAGAACAAGATACCTGATTAAGGTGAGAGACAAAAAATATAAGAAATGGAAGGGAGATCGAACTACAACTTTGAAAACTGAAATAAACGAGCTGGACAAACAGATTAAGCACAGTGTTAGACAAGATCAAGAAAAATTTGAAGAAAATTTATATAAAGATATTGAGCATAATAGGAAACCTTTTTATAGATACATAAGATGTGGAAGGAGTAAAGATACACAAATTTATAAACTGTGTGCAGATTCTAAAATTTATTCTCGGACACAACAGATTATAGATGTATTTACAAAATCTTATGCAAAACAGTTTGGCTCCACAAAAGGGGTGGTAAGTTGTCCTAGTGACATCCAGGTAACCACAGATACTGTAATCAAATTAGATTATATTGAAAAAGAACTGTGCAAACTGGATCCAAACAAAGCGCAGGGAGGAGACGGAATAAGTAACAATGACCTGAGAACACTTAAGCAAGAACATACTGCCATTACATCTATTATTCACTAGGTCATATAAATATGGGGAGATTACTCAAGATTGGAGACATGCACTTATTAAACTGGTCTTTAAGGGAAAGAGGAGTAGGACATACCCAGAATCATATAGGCCCTTAAGTCTACTTTCATGTTGTGGAAAAATAATGGAGAAGGTAATACTGGATAAGTTATTGTCAGAACTGGATAGGTTGGGACTTGAAACCATACATCAGCATGCATATGTTGAAAATACATCTATTACCACCTGTAACATGATGTTCTATAACAATACAATAACAGCTATGAATGAAAAATTGTGCTGTGATGTGATTTATATAGTTTTAACTTCAGCATTTGACAGAGTCATGCACAAAACACTGATCAATAAATTAGTACAACTAGGTATTGATGTACTGTTGATAAAATGCATGGATAGCTGCATGGCTTACAAATAGTACATGTCAAGTATCACACACCAACTGGACAGGTGAAATCCTTGGTTACAGTCAAGGTGTCCCACAGGGCTCTGTACTAGGCCCTTACTTGTTTAGATTGTATCTTTCAGACCTTACTTTTTCATCTGAGCTGTTCTACAGTCTATATGCTGACGGCCGGAAATTGGGTAAACTGATTACAAGCGTTACAAATAAGGCATGTCTGCAACATAATTTGACTAAATTGACCATTTATACAGGAGAATAATATGTTGATAAATACATCAAAAACTAAGCATATGAGATTTGGGAGACATAAACTGAAAGGTGAATATTTAATACAGCACACAATGATTGAAACTGTACACTCATTTAAGGACCTGGGTATATGGGTAGACTCAGTTATGAGTTTTTCTAATCATATCAACCAATTGGCTAATGATAGTTATAGAACTATAGGTTGTATAAAAAGATGTATAAAGTCTAGGAAATCAAACATAATGAAGTCATTGTTTGTTAGTTACATTAGACCCAAACTTGAGTATGGAATAACAATATGGAAACCCTATAGGAAAACAAGCATGAATAAACTGGAAAGAGTACAGCGGAAATATACTAAGGGCATCCATGGATGTGAAAATCTAAGTTATTATGAAAGACTAAAATATCTGAACTTGTACAGTGTCTCTTACAGATATTTAAGTGGAGATCTTATTCAGGTACATAGGGCATTTAGGGACAACTACCTCTGGGAATGTTTGGGGTTATCAAAAAGTACTAGAGAATCATCCGATAACCTATGAAGAAGATTCTATAGGAATGAGAAGTGAACTAATTGGTTCTCTGACAGAGTAGCTGATGCTTGGAACAGATTACCTAATTACATTAAAACAAGTACTAGTTTAGATATTTTTTGGAACAGCCTGGGCATTTATTATGGGAACAAGTGTTTTGGCATATTGGCAAGCTAAGGGCCTTAATGCCCGTGCTTGAAACACTTGTATATATGTATGTGTGTATTGTAATGAGCTCAGATGGCAGAGGCATGGATCTTAATGGAGGAGAAGGACAGGCCTCTGTGGAGTAGTTCTGCTAGGTAATCCAGGATTAGAGGTAAGGAGGGCAGAGCTGTGTCCTTTCCTTTAGACTGAATCCAAGAACAATACCTTTTCCATTTTTCAGCATATGATTTCCTAGTACTGGGCCTTCTGGCTTCAAAGATGACATCCAGCACCTGTTGCTTAGGGTTGCTGGTACAGTATTTAAGGAATAAGTCAGGCTGCAAGATTTAGGGTTTGCAATTGTGGATGCAAAATCTGTCCCTCCTGCTGGGAAAGCAGGGTTGGGGTCTGGTGTAAGTGCCAGGGTGGCACTATTGTCAGACTGCGCAAGAGTGGGTACCAGTGCTGGCGTGGCCAGTCCGGGGCAATCAAAATTGTCCTTGGCCTGTCTTGTCTTATCTTAAGTAAAACTCTTGAGAGAAGGTGCACAGGGGGAAAGGCATAGATTGAGAGTTTTTTCCATTGAAAGGATAGTGCATCCATCTTTCAGGCCCTGCTGTGAGGGTTCCTGGTGCAGAATTTGCTTAACTGGTGGTTGTCGGGGGAGGCAAAAAGATCCACCGCTGGGGATCCCCACTTCTGGATCTGAAGGTTGAAGGTGCTGGGCTCCAATTTCCACTTGTGTGGGTCCAGGAAATTTCTGCTCAAGTCATCTACCAGTGAGTTTTGTTTGCCTGGCAGGAATTGGGCTTGTAGATGGATTTGGTTGTCCAAGGCAGTGTTCCACAGGGCTATGGCTAACCTGCAGAGTGGGTAAGAATGGGTTCCCCCCTGCTTGTTGATGTACCACATAACTGTGGTGTTGTCTGTTTTTATCAGCAGTTGTCCTGGAAATAGTAAGTGTCTGAAAGCTGTCAGGGCATTCTGTACAGCTAGCATCTCTTTTTGGTTGATGTGCAGGAGAATTTGACTTGGGCTCCAGTGGTCCTGAATACATTTGCCTGCCATGTGAGCCCCCCATGCATAGTCTGATGCATCTGTGGTCAAGGTCTGGGCGGAGTGGAGTTGAGTAAAAGGCAGTCCCTTGTTGTGGTTGCATGCTTCTGCCCACCAAAGGAACTCTGTCTTTAGACACGGTATGATAGGAATGACTGTTTCCAGGTCCTGAGAATGTTGGCACCAAAGACTTTTTAAGTACCACTGAAGTTTCCTCATATGCTATCTTGCATATGGAATTAGCAGAATACATGAGGCCATGAACCCTAGGGCTTGCAGTATTTTTCTTGCAGATAGCTGGGTTCTGGTGGCCATTTGTTTGAAGTAATCTGTCAGAAAGACCTGTTTTTCTGAAGTGAGGAATGCCATCTGGGAAGTTGTGTCCAAGCTTGCTCCCAGGAATACAATCTTTTGACTAGGTACCAGTTGAGATTTCTTTTCATTGATGGTGTACCTCAATGAAGTGAGTAGACTTTTTACAAATGCCAGGTGTTGAAGCAGCAATTCCTGACTGTCTGTCTGAATCAGGCAGTCGTCCAAATAGGGGAAAATCTGGATTTTTTTCCGCTTGCAGTATGCAATGACTGGAGCCAGGCATTTTGGTGAATACCCTGGGAGCAGTACATAAGCCAAAGGGAAGTGTACAGAACTGATAATGCATAGACCCTGCGCTGAAAGCTAGATACTTCCTGCATGACTCCCTTATGGGGATGTGCAGATAGGCTTCCTTTAAGTCTAGGGTGACTAACCAGGCATCTTTGGCTAACATAGGGAGAAGCTGGTGCAGGGTAAGCATCTTGAATTTTGGTACCACCAGGAAGGTGTTGAGAATTGAAAGATCCAGGATTGGGGGCCAAGAGCCCTCTTTCCTGGGTACCAGGAAAAGTCTGGAGTAGAATCCTTGGCCCCTCTGTTCTACTGGAAGAGGCTGAATAGCTCTGATATTGAGCAGGGAAAGTACTTGGTTTTGAGCCTCTGCCCACTGGTTTCGCGGAAGGTCTGGAAACCCATTTAGGGCTGGCAGTGAATGGAAATAACATTTGTACCCCTGGGATACAATGTTGAGGACCCATCGGTCCTGAGTAATGGACATCCAGTTTTTTGCATGAAGGGCAAGTTTTCCTCCTAGGGGCACAAGCAATTGGGCAGGGCTGGGAAGTAGAGGTGAGAAGTCATTGTGAGCTTTTTCCATAAGGAGGTGGCTTACCACTCTCTGCTTTAGGGGTGGGGGCACTGTACTGCTTAGATTTCTGCATACCCTGAGACTGTAGTCTGGGTGGTCTGTTTCCCCTGGGTCTTATTTGGGAAGGCTTGGAGGGGGCTGGAAAGGACCAGTGTTTTGAAGGGCAATGCCTACTGAATCTAGGTGGTTGCACTTGTAGGAATTCTTTAAAAGTTTGCATAGATTTAGCCTTTTCTTCCATCTTTTTTAAGAACAACTTCTGCTTTGGTGCCAAACAGTCCTTATTCAAAGGAGCGTCTAGTAATTTAGATTTGACACGATCTGGCAAGGTCTGCTCCTTCAGCCAAGCATGTCTTCTCAGTACAGAGCCAGTGACTGCTGCCCTGCAAGATGCTTCTAGGGCATCAAAGCCACACTGCAAAGTATGCTTACTAACTTGGTTTGTAGAGTACATAAGCTCCTGCAATTCTTTATTTTCTGCACAATCTGGAAAGGTTACCATTTTTTCTTTAATAAGTTCCATAATATGATGCTGGTATTTCAGCATGTGAAACTGGCAATTCAATGCCCTGATAGCAAGAGTTGCAGAGGTATATACCTTCTTACCCCATCTGTCTAAATTTCTGGAATCCCTGTCCAAAGGGGTAGGATTTTTGGCTGAAGTAGCCTTTAGGTCCCGGAGAAATAATCTCTGGATCAGCAGTAGGATTCTTGAAAAGAAACTTGTGAGAATCAGGTACTATGTACTACCTGTCTGGTTTCCTAGGGGCCGGAGGTAAAGTGTCTGGATTAAGACTGGATTCCATAAAAACATCATCCACAACATCCAGGACAGGGGGTATGGCTAAGGGCCTGTGCTGAGGCAACTCTAAAAATTCTCTGAGTCTCTTTTTGGACTGAGGATAGTCTTGGCATTCTCAATGGAACTGCTCTCTTATGGTATGCAAGGTTTCACCAAAAGAAAAATCCTCTGGAGGGGAGGCAGAGGGAATGGATTCCTCTGCATCTGAATCCTCATATGTGGATAAGGGCATGTCTTCATAATCAGAAAGAACAGAGTCATCGGACTCCTAGTCTGTAGAATTTGTAGGGCACTGTGTTACAGGTCTCTTAGCAAGGGAAGGCTGGCTTCCTCTAATTAACGTAATAAGGTCTTCAGCCATTCTAAGCACTTGTTTTTGTGGCCTGGGTGCCTGAGCATGCACTTTGGTCGTCAGTTTTCTAGGCGTAGTGCATACTCTTGGGCCTAAGAAACTCGGTAGTTTTGGTCAAAAATGAAGTTGTCGGTTTAATTCAAACATCAATAGGATGAAAAAATCCCTCAGAAGCCGGTGCCTGCACAGCGGCTCCAGACTCATCTAAGGTAGAGACATCCGCTGGTTCCATAGCTGAAGAAGCATCTCACAGCATACTGGACTCTGAATGAGTCTTAGCAGAGGCCTGCGAATCCACAGAAGCGGGCATCAGGGGCTGCAAAGGCACCTCGCTGAGTACCGGCGGACTGGTGACTAGTTTAACGGAAGCATCATCAGCAGTTTTGGACCTATGCAGTCTGTCTCTGTCTTTATCCTTACTTTTTTCGGAAGATCAGTAGTCGGATGGCTTACCGAAGCCATTTCAGAATATGGTGATTGACAGCAAAATAATTCAGTGACAAAGATAGCCCAAAGATGAATGGTTTGGGTGATAAACAAGGCACAAAACCGACAGCGAGGGATGTCATGGTCTGGGCCTAAACAGGTGACGTAGTAAGAATGAAAATCTCTGTGAAATATTTGTTTTCCACAGGCAAGACAACTGTTAACTTTTTCTGACATCGATTTTGAGCAAGAAAAAAGGATTCCCAATGGGGTACTTAGCTTTAGAAGACTTCAGGAGTATTAACTCGAAAATGAAAAATTCAGGTAGTGGTTGACCGGCACTTGTGAAATGCTTCTGCTTTGGGCTCCTCCACGGCAAGAAAGACTTATGTAATGGTGTTGGCTGCCTGTTTTTATACCCCTGATGACCTGACGTCATGGAAGAAGCGACAGCATCCAACACAAAAATACTAAGTCTCTGGTATTCGGGCCGACTGAGGGCCACCTGCAGGCAGATAACCCAAGTGTGATGACTGCAACAGTGAAACACGAAGAACATCCTCTTTTGTTTCTTACCTTTACCCATTTACTTTTTTCTTCCTCATTTTTTCCCTTACCTTTTTCTTCAATCATACTGTCTCTCATCCATTATTACTTCAATATCATTCATTATTTTGCATTTCCTCTACAGGGTCTAAGGTCATTTTTTTACTTCTCCTGTTCCTGTACTAATGTTTTTTCTTGTGTACGTTTCTCTAATTCTGTAGAATCCATCCAAGAATGACCTATCTTTTCACATTTTATAAACTTTTGTTCACGTTTCTTTGCTTCGTGACTCATTTTTCCACATACAAAACATTTTTTTTATTAGAATTACTAATTAAATTATCATTCTTGACCCATAAAATACATCTTGGGTTGTCCCCAGTATCTCACCATGCCTTTGTTTCCATCAACATTAAGTATATTCAGCAAACGTACAATTTTTTTCATCTTGCATTTTCAGTATTACACCACATTCTCAACCCCTAGTCTATAAGCCTCTATTATCATATATTTTTGTTACATGTACAAAATTTCCACATATAGTCTTTAAATATTCTTTTAAATCATCTCTTTCAATTTCAGTTCTGAACTGCAAAAACACTTTTTCTTGGCTTCTCTATTAAAAGCCTGTATTATGCGCTCGTTCCAAGGATAAATGTCTTTCTTTTTGTTATATTGTTCTAAAAATTTTTCCATGTGTTGAGCCTCTTCAAAAAAAAAAGTCACAAAATGTATTGTTATTAATACAAATACAGGCTCTTACATCCGAGTTTTATCCACAGTGGTGCTATGACGCTCTCCTATACCTGTCTAATTCCTTTTCCACCTTGTTGCTTATCTTCACACAAAATTTTCTTCTAATTTCTGCCTTTTTTCCTTCTCTTCTTTCCCCTTCTCTCACGTCCTGTGCATACAGTCTCTTTTCTTGTCTTTTCTCTTGAGGATTTTCATTCTCCTGAATCCTGTACATTATCTCTCCTCATGATGCTGCTTTTTCACTCTCTAGTTCATTTTGAGCTATCAATTCTTTTAGGTAGACACCCAGCAACCCTCCTGATTGGAGGCTTGAAACAGATTCAGTTGTTGAACTATCTGTTGAAACCAAATTCCATTGAAAGATGTCCTGCAAATCCAGCATTATGCCACTTTCTGCATGTTTTTTCTCTTCTATTGCTCCATTCGCATCACCGCTACCATTCTCCTCCTTTCTCGCATCTTCTAACTCCTTCTCCACTATGCCAGCTTCCACAGCTGTTCTGTTAACAGCACATTCATTTGCCATTGTAATCACCACGCTCTCCTTCTCAGCACATTCATTTTCCATAGTAATCACCACGCTCTCCTTCTCAGCACATTCATTTTCCATAATAATCACCACACTCTCCTTCTCCACACATTCATTTTCCATAGTAATCACCACGCTCTCCTTCTCAGCTCATTCATTTTCCATAGTAATCACCACGCTCTCCTTCTCAGCACATTCATTTTCCATAGTAATCACCACGCTCTCCTTCTCAGCACATTCATTTTCCATAGTAATCACCACGCTCTCCTTTTCCACACATTCATTTTCCATAGTAATCACCATGCTCTCCTTCTCAGCTCATTCATTTTCAATAGTAATCACCACGCTCTCCTTCTCAGCTCATTCATTTTCCATAGTAATCACCACGCTCTCCTTCTCAGCACATTCATTTTCCATAGTAATCACCACGCTCTCCTTCTCAGCACATTCATTTTCCATAGTAATCACCACGCTTTCCTTCTCAGCTCATTGATTTTCCAAAGTAATCACCATGCTCTCCTTCTCAGCACATTTATTTTCCATAGTAATCACCACGCTCTCCTTCTCAGCACATTTATTTTCCATAGTAATCACCACGCTCTCCTTCTCAGCACATTCATTTTCCATAGTAATCACCACGCTCTCCTTCTCCGCACATTCATTTTCCATAGTAATCACCACGCTCTCCTTCTCAGCTCATTCATTTTCCATAGTAATCACCACGCTCTCCTTCTCAGCTCATTCATTTTCCATAGTAATCACCACGCTCTCCTTCTCCGCACATTCATTTTCCATAGTAATCACCACGCTCTCCTTCTCCTGCATGCTTCCTGCTTCCCCAAGCCACCTTCAAGTTCAGAATGGAAGATAGAAAGTGCCAGAAAGTGCCACATTGAATTGTGTCTCTGTATGATCACTCACACAAAGAGTAGGGGAAGTTCCCTAGTGCCCTGGCCAAATTCCTATAGTAGTATAAATATTACCTTGGGTCTCCCCTGAAAACAGGCCACTAGCCTAGTATGACAACCTGGTCAAGAGATAATAAGTCAGAATAAATAAATTGGTCAAGACATAATAAATCAGAATAAAAAAATAACTATTCTACAATAAAAATAATGTATGGACCACAACATTCTACTAGTAGTGCATCAAATGATAAAAATTTTTCTGAAAGACAGTGGAAGACTTTCAAAAGATTTAGAATTTCTGCCATATACCTACCTCACCTTTCAGCAACAAATGGGCTAAAGACTGTGAATTCAGTTCATCTGGGCACCAGTTAGCAGCTTTTAACACATCAGCTAAACATCTTGTGAAGTGGACTTGTAATTAAAAAATAATCAAGCTTGTGATTCAAAACATTTTCAACAACATACTTAGCATTTCAAGGCAAGCAATAAAAAATCTTAACTATGACTATTTTTTTCCATTCCACTAACTAAAACTGCAGTCAGTGTTAGTATCTCTTGTTTCTCATATCAGCATTTAAACTAAGCTGTAGTATCATGGTACCTAAAAATCCGAGTTACCATGCTAACATTCCAACGACCACTGCAAATATTTAATATGACCCTGACCTGCTGTGAGGACTGTGTTATCAGTGTTATCCCAGGTTTATCATGACAGCTTGGTATCCGCACCTACAAAACAAATAAATAAGTGCATTAAGTACAGCAACACAATCACTTTCACAAATATTCCCCGGAATTCAACAGCAAACACCTAAATGAAACCCAAAAATATATACATCCACTATGACAAAAAAAGAACAAAACTAAACTGACACTCTCAACTGTGAAATGTCATTCAGTTTCTTAGTATTCTATTGCACTTTCTTTACTTATCTTGTGTGTCTCGGCATGGGGTGCCTCTAGTGTTGTGCAGTATTTTTCTCCTAGTCATTTCTGTTACTCACAGTGACACTTTCAATGAAAACCTTTGCAAATACTATTTTCCCCATATGACATCACTGAGAATTTCACAAAATTTTACCCTTGGTGATGTCAATGTTGGGACAGCATGGGGATGCATCCACAGACTTTAATGGATGGACCAAAGTGAGTGTGTGGGTTCCCATCCATTAAAGTCCATGGATGCATCCCCACAATACCCTCCAGTGAAGTCACCAAGGGATACAGCAAAAATGTGTGAGTGTCTCCTTAATAAAAGTTTATGAAGCTTTTTATTAAGAAACTTCCCACATAATATTGGTATGATGGGTGAAAAATGCACTGTAACACTTCAACACTAAAATTATAAAGTGTTGCAATGAAGACATAAACTGCAACAAAACATTTTAATGTAATACAGAATGTATCATAATTTCCTAGCCATAACAAAGCAAAATGGGATCAACTAGAGGTATATAAAAATAATGCAAATCTCAATAGTGTGAAATGACTACAGAAATTAAAACACCTTTATAATGACTTTTTTTTGCTCTGGGCGTGTGCTGGAGGATGCACTCTGCACACCTTTACTAATTATAATCAAAGGTCTACACATACAAAAAAAGTGGTCTTGCAATGCAGGGATAAACCAAAGGTGCATTTATAAAGGGGAAAAAGTAAACAGAAATGCAACCTACATCTTATGGAAACTGCTGCTTGGAGAACTATGAAACCTATTATTTTATAGATGGGAAATACAAACTCTACCCCAGGACTATCCCCTGTACTACTAATTGCCACAGGAAGCTCTTAAACACTTTTTCCTATGCATGGATCCCCTCAGATTATCTATGGCATGACCTCAGTTATTATCATTAGGGATAATATATAATTATTGACAATGGAACAGGTAAGGCCCACAGGTACAGCAAAGCAAAAGTGCACTAAGTAAGCTATAAGGGCAAGTTTTTTTTTTTTTAGCTGTCTACTGCCATAATAGAAGCACATTTGTGACACAAAGTGTATATTGGTGTACATATGAGTTACATTTGGAATGGTTGTACAAAACATTTACAAAATGTACAAATGAAGCTAATATTGCATATGCATGGTATGTGATCCAGTTGCCAAATTAGAGAAAAAAAGTGCAGTAGTGTTGCAAGACACTCACTGTTTCCACACAGAGTAACCACCTCTGAAAAGTGATGGGAAGCTGTTACACACTTCATTCAGACTGCTAAACACTTCAGATGAATTTTTTTTCTAAAGTTCAAATGAAGCGTTTAACAGCTTTCGACTGCTCTTTTGTTGTGACTGTTGAATGCTGTCAATGCTTTAGTCTGTGACTAGCTTAACAGTAGTAATATGTCCTTAATAAAAGCTTGCTAAGAACTTTTTCATTTCAGAACAGTGGTTAACAAACACGCATTTTCCTCTATTTTAGAGCATAATCATAGTGGTCCAGATACTACAAGTCATTATCTTTCAAATATAAGACATAAAAGCATCACATAACATTTAGATCCTGGCAGTGTCCACAGCTCAGATGGCTGAAGTGAAGTTTGATACAGGCTTATTGAGCGTTTCTGCCATGGACCCACCTGTTCTATAACTGCCCTGCTCAGATGTATGCACAGAAAGTTGCAATACCTTGTAAGTGAGGATGCTGGGGGCTGGGAACAGTGAGATTATTTCTTAAATTCTACTTGCAATCTAAACTCAGAGGTGTGCACCAAAGGTCACTATAACTTTTCTGAGATGGAGTAAAGAGTGGGTTTTATTTCTCTAATTTTCCTCACAATTAAACCTCATATGTATGTAAAGAAGATCGCAGTGATAATGTGGTCATTATTTCTTTAACTTTTCACGCAAATCGTACCTCAGAAATATGAATACAACATCACTTGTGCAGGAGCAGTGTACTGTTTAGGAGCAATAGGGTGGAAAACAAGACTGGTAATTATTTATTTTCTCTCAGTCATAGACCAGAAGTGTATACAGGTGGTTAATTTGGGAAGGGAGGGGTAAGGAGGCATATTGTGAATATACATCTGAGATCAATGAGTTAAAATATATTACTACATTCTGGTTGCCAGATGGTAGCTGTCTTTTCAGGGTGGGGGTGAAGAGGCAAGCTGTATAATGTGCAACAACAGCAACTTGAAATGGGTCTATATTATGTCCTCGAAAAGGCAGTTCAGCGAATGGCATTTACATGGAAAATGCAGTTCAGCAAACTGTTTATAGTGAGATCACGGTACAGTGAAGATCAGGAAATCTGCTCTTTTCTCACTGTAATACAATCTCAGAGTTGGCATATACAATTAGTGGGGGTGGGGAGGGTGAAGCCCCCTACAAATGCGAGTTCACTGACCAGCATTTTCAATGTAAATGCTGTTTGCTGACCTGCCTTTTTGAGGACATAAGATTGACCCACTTGAAATATGAGACAGATGCCATTTAGTCATTCACTTTTATCTCAATCTAACATCAATGGGATACATAGAATGGGACTACATTTGTTTTCTTTTTTGACAGGGAGGCAGGCACTATTCTAAGATATAATTCAGGTTATCGTGTCAAGCATTTATCTTCTCACTTTATTGGGAACTAATTTCTGTCAGCTTTAATCTGTAAGCCTTGAACACAGCTGTTTTCTCCAATGAAAGAAAAATAAAATAAGACTGAATTTCTTTAGTTAGGTATGATTTTTGTCAAGGCTGTAACTGTAACAAAAGACTGAGGATCTAAACTGTACCTCAGAGTATCTAGAATCCCATGGCTTCTGAGGCCCAAGCAGCCTCCAGACTATCTGCTTAATTCCATTACTTTCCCCACTGTTACTACGATGCAGTCTTGGCCATTTAGGGAGTGATGAAAGGGTGCAGGAAGAAAATGAAGACTAAGAATGAATTTCTTTCCTTAGCCATGATTTTTGTTCAGGCTATCTTTGATGCAAAAAGTTTTGAAAAAAAAAAAAAAAGCTCTGAAATGCAACTCAGCATATCTAGAACCCAATGGCTTTGGTTTGAGACCACCAGCTTAATTTTAATTATTTCCTCTTTTATTATGGTGTAATCTTGGCGAGTTTGAATATATTGAATGAAAGCAGGAAAAATCTGACAAAGTCTGAGAAAACAAGAAAAAGGTAATCTGAATGATAAGGTACGGCAAGGATGGGGGAATAGAAAAAGGCACACTGGGGGTATTGCAGGGGGCAGGGCAATTAAGTCCTTTTCCTAGGGTTTCATTTTACCAAAGGCCAGAATCAAAATATTCAGTACTGCCAAGGATAGTCCCTTTTAAGTACATCACACAGTGTATCAACAAGGCTTGTTAGTCTCCGTAAAACATTTTCTAACACTGTAAAATCTGGATAAGAAAAAAATTAAAAAAAAAAATGAAAGATGCGTGTTTTTTCCGATTTCTAGTATATAAAAGCCCTTTTGATTGCGTCATTATTTATTACTACACATCATGCACCAGGTAGCATAACAGTGTTAAACACCCCCATGAAGACACACTCCTCAAGCTGTTTAGCTTAAATTTAGCAAATGGCTTTCTCTCTGAGTGGCACACTGCCATGGAGATGCCCCTCCTAAGGGTAGCCTTACAACTGCCCTAGGTGGTTAAAGTCCTATCAGCTTTACAAGCCACAATGGCACAGCCATGGGGTGTATTATATCTAACTTTATAAACTGTGATAAAGACTCTTGTTTGACTTGACCTGTTAAATTGAAGTAACAGCAGATGGCATCACAGACTTATTGAAACCAGCCAACCAAGCACTACTGTGAGATTATAAACACTTTTTTTATAACACAGACAGAAAACTGTCAGGTACACTGCACTTTCTGAACCGACTCGGATTACAAAACTGTCCACCACATAAGTCTTTTTATAGTTTTAAAATGTTGTCCTTGAAAAAAAGAAGTTATGTACTTACCATAACATTCCATGTTTGTAGTCCATCTCGCCTACATTCTTGCTGGATGGGTTCAGAGCCAGTTCTCGGCTCTGACTTGGCCGATACAAAAGCTCGAGAGCTTTTACTGGCTTGAGGCTAACCCCTATCCCATGGTATCTCACGGCAATTCCCCAGATCTTGTTTGCAAGAAAGTAAATAGGTACATAATAGTCAGTAACTATGAATAACTATGGCAATACCAAAAAAATACTCTGTATTACTATCCATGCAGGTGGATGGCCAACTGCAACCAGGTCAGACAACATAATGTATAGTCCACCAGTTCCTGTAGGAAACAAGAAGGGAGAAGGAGGGTGGGACGCAAGAATGTAAGCAAGATGGACTACAAACACGGAATGTTATGGTAAGCATATAACTTCTTTATGTTATGTTGTCCTATCTCGCCGTAATTCTTGCTGGATGGGACAGCGTCCCTAGCACCTTCATCTCGGGTGGCTCAAGTGAAGAGACTCTTCAGCACAGTGGACCCAAAGGATGACCTGTCCTGGGAGGCCAAATCCAATTTGTAATAAGTGACAAAGGTATGAGGTCTTGCCCAAGTAGCTGCTAAACAAATGGTATCAACTGGGAGTTTAGATCTAAAGGCTATGGTGGAATGGTCTTTTACTTTGGCTGGTAATTGTTTGCCAGCAGCTTTGTAAGCAAAGAAAATGCAGTCTGAAAGCCATTTAGACAAGGTGACCTTAGAAACAGGCAAACCTTTATTTTTGTCTGAAAAGGAAACAAATAATTGGTCATATTTTCAAAATTCTTTAGCCCTGTGCTGGTAAAACCTGAGAATTCTGTGGACATCCAATTGGTGTAGTCTGTATTCTGATTTATTAGAATGATTTGGGTAGAAAACTGGCAGTTCGACAGTTGAGTTGAGATTATGCTCTGAACATACCTTAAGAAGAAAGGAAAGATTTATTCTAAGTGAGACTCTATCCTTATGGAACACAATGTAAGGAGGTCGAATGGTGAGGGCTTGCAATTTAGATACTCTAGAAAACGAGAAAGGACACGGACTCCTTGCACCAGCAGACCACCAGATAATAAAATCTGAACGCAAATTTATTATTTTTAACAAGCGTTTTCTCCACAAAACAGTGTGGCTTCTTCAGAGAAAAGTAAAATAGACAATAATATCAATGCACGCTCAGTATAAATAAGAAGTTAAGAGGAAGTGACATCACATCAATTAGGAATATTTTCTGCAAATTTTACAAAAAAATTGTTAGAATACATAAATCTAGTCATAAAAATAATATGAACCAGAGATGGCATGTTGTAGCAAGTTAGATTAAATCAACAAAGATGATTTTTATGACCATATAAGTCAAAATAAAAAACTGTTATGCTATTTTAACAGAAAAAAACTAGTTCCATGCCTTTGGTTGCAAGCAAATAATCCATTCATTGACACAAAATGTGATCAATGAAGTAAAAAATCAAACTAAAAAACAAGACAAAAATACTATATATAAAACATAATATATAAAAATATACCAAGATATAAAATATATACCTTCAACACTAAGTAAAAAAACTGCAGTAGCATGATAAAATCACTAACTATGAATGTATTAAAAAATACATTTCAAAAGGGTGTCACCAACTATTTTACAAACAAGCAGGGTGCACCCAATATATTAAAATAATTAAACTACCTAAAATAGCTTCTAAGTCTCAGCACTGCAGAGATGTTACAGTTTTCGTTGAGACCTGGATAGCAAAAAGCGTCCGTTCTCAACTGCCACTCCAACTCCCGGGTTTCCAAAAGCAATGAAATAGGGCCCCCGCGAATGTTAGTTGTTAGTTGGTCAATGGCCATAAATGAAAAACAATGGCCTGGGAAGTTGTCTATATGCTTGGCTAAGGCATTGGTGTCAATTTTTTTCTTGATAGCATACATATGTTCGTAGACGCGATCACGCAGTCTACGATCGGTCTTACCTATGTAGAAGGAGGGGCAGCACTCACAAAAGGCCACGTACACTATAGATCTACTCTCACAATTAAGTGGAAATTTAATAGTGAACTTCCTGTCCCTTATTCTGTAAGTCTGACCTATCCTAACTTTATGGCACCAATTGCAACAGCCACATGTGGACATACCAATTCGTTTATTAAACCCTTTACTATGGAAATCCCTTTGTAAGAGTTCTTTAAGATTGTGGTTCCTTTTAAAGGTGAAATTGGGTAAAGATCCCAATTTTCCTGTTAAAACAGGGCTACTCAAAATGAATTGCCAGTTCTTCCGTATTATTGCCATAATAGCTCTAGAGCTGAAACTATAAGTGACGACGTAACTTAATGAAAAGTCACGTCCGTTACTAGTACTAATATTAGCAAGTGGTAGATCAATTGTACTACTGGATGGTGCTGACCTGTCAGGTTGCAAAGAATCCGATCTTAGTTGGACTTGGTATAGAATAGGTTTGAAAAACCCACTCAACCTCTTTTTAAGAACCTCAGAAGTTAGTTCTTCTACAAGTTGTCTCGGATAGCCTCTATTGAGAAACATATTACCGAGCTGTTCACACTCGCTCTGGAAATCGGCCAACCTACTGCACATTCTCCCTGCTCTAACCAGCTGACCCTTCACAATTGCTCTCTTTTGTTTGAGGGGGTGTTGGCTTGAAAAGTGCAGGAAAGAATTGCAATATGTGGGTTTTCTAAACACATTTGAGACATAAACATTCGTGCCAACATCCTTGCAAAGTTTCACATCCAGGTGGTCAATATCTGTTACCGAAAACTTAAACGTGAATTTTAGGAATTCCGTTGTACTATTTAATGAATTAACGAAATGGCTAGCATCAGTGTAACTACCTCGAAACAAGATAAAAATATCGTCAAGGTATCTCGTGTAAAATTGGACAAAGCTCGTCAAGTCTGGAGAGGAAAAAAGAAAGTTCCTTTCCCAGTACCCCATGAAAAAATTGGCCACAGATGCTCCGCAAGGTGAGCCCATGGCTACACCTTTCTTCTGCAGGAAGAATTTCTTGTCAAACAAAAAATAGTTACATGACAAGACAACATCCAAGATTTCGGTAACAAGGTCAACCTCAGTTTTTGGTGCTCCAAAATCTACAAGTAAGAGAGCCAACCATTCCAAAGCTTCCTGGTGTGGAATGGAAGTATATAAGTCCACCACGTCGATGGTGAGAAAATTATTCTCACCATCGAATGGTATACTATTAATACTTTCCAAAAAAGACCAGGAGTCCTTACAAACTCCAGGAAGGTGTTTCAAGTACTTTGAAAGAATCTTATCAACTAATTTGGCACTTGGGTACGTCATAGAACATCTTCCGTCCACTAAGGCCCTCATAGGTGGATTATTAACGTCCTTGTGGACCTTAGGGATGCCAAACATAACAGGAAGTTTAGGCAAAGTTATGTCTATATAGTTGTAAGTGTCGAGGTCTCTATCCTTATGGAACACAATGTAAGGAGGTCGAATGGTGAGGGCTTGCAATTTAGATACTCTCCTGGCCGACTTTAAAGCCATTAGGAACAATGTCTTCCAAGACAAGAATTCCAGATCTGATGAAGAAGAGGGTTCAAAGTGCGGAGAAATTAAAGATGTAAGAACGAGGTTTAGGTCCCAGGGCTCTGGTGGTTGCCTGATTGGAGGCCTGAGAAGGAGGACTCCTTTCAGAAAGGTTTTGCATAAAGAGTGAGACATGATTGGGTTTCCCAAGAAGCCAAAATGATAATTAGAGACGGCAGCTAACTGAACTCTTATAGTAGCAGCTGCAGCTCCTTCATGAAAAACAGATGACAGGAAGGACAGGACAGACTCAATAGGAGCTGAATAGGGATCTATGCCTTGGCTTGCTGCCCAAAAGGAGAACCTTTTCCATTTACTGGAATATAATTTCCTGGTGGAAGGTTTGTGTGAAGAAATCAGAATGTGTTTGACTGAAGGGGAAAGGGAAATACGTCTGGCTATTCGTGGAACTGGAGCAGACATGCTGTCAATTTCAGGGTTTGGACAGTAGGGTGGAACTGCCCTGATTGATGAATCAGGAGGTCTGGAGATGGTTCCAGAATCCATGGTTCCTCCAACAGATAGGGCAACAGGAAGGGGAACCAGACACGACGAGGCCAGTAAGGAGCAATGAGGATCGGGGTACTCTTCAACCGTTTTGCTTTCTGAATTACTTTTGGAATGAGAGGAAAGGGTGGAAAAGCATAAAGGAGTCTGGAGGCCAATTGTGGACCAGAGCATCCATGGGTGACATCACTGGATGGGGAATTAGGGCAAAGTAGCTGCTGTATTTGGTGTTCATGTACGTGGCCAATAGGTCACAGCAAGGCTGGCACAATTTGTGAAAAATCTCTTCATAACTTCTGAATTCAGGGACCACTCGTAAGGCATCAGAATTGCACGACTGAGTTTGTCTGCTATCACATTGGACTTCCCCGGGATGTGCGTTGCTAACAGAAAACGTTGAGAGCCCATCGCCCATTTCCATACTCTCTAAGCCTCCCGGCAAAGTGGGTAAGATTTCGTTCCCCCTTGCTTGTTTATGTACCACAATACAGACATGCTGTCTGACTGAATTGCAATTGTCCCAATGGGAAGAGAACTGTGAAGTGTTTGCAATGCATATAGCATCGCTCTCATCTCCAGAACATTTATGTGCAAGTGGTTTTCGTAATCTTGCTGAGTACCTTGGACCATCATTCCCAGATAATGCCCCCCCACCCTATCTGGGAGGCGTCCATGGTCAAGACTGCATTTTCTTTACTGGGAGCAAGAGGGCGACCTACATGAAGCTGATCTGTATGTAACCACCATGTTAGATCCTTCTTGCAGGACTTTGTAAAGAGTATTTGATGAGACAGGGAAAGATCCTGCATTGACCAATGGACAAATAGTAGCCACGGAAGTACCCTCATGTGCAGATGGGCTAGGGGAACTAAGAGGATGGTGGAAGCCATAGTCCCTAGGACCTGAAGGACTATCCTGGCCTATACATTGTCTCTCTTTAGCAAGAATCTGACTTGGTTGTGTAATGATTCTATTCTTTCTGGTGTCAGTTTTGCTGTCATGGTGATTGAGTCTATCTCTGAGCCTAAGAATACAATGCGCTGCAATGGAGATAAGGCTGATTTTTTTAGGTTTATTGTAATGCCTAATCTGGCGCACAAGGATAGAGTCTCATCCCTGGTTCTGATTAGTTGATGCTTGGTGGTAGCAGTGAGGAGCCAGTCATCTAGGCACAGAAACACCTGGAATCCTTGACGTCTCAGGTGAGCCGTTACCACTGCCATGCATTTGGTGAACACTCTGGGGGCTATAGCGAGGCCAAAGGGCAGTGTTCAAAACTGAAAATGACTGGCTCCCAGCCGAAAGCGTAGGTGTCTTCTGGAGCGCCTGTCCATTTTGATGTGGTAGTATGCGTCCTGAAGATCTATTGAGCACATGCAATTGTCTTTCCTGATGAAGGGAAATGTCAACTGCAGAGTGATCATTCGGAACTTTGATTTCTTTACAGATTTTGTTGAGTTTTCTGAGATCTAGAATTGATCTCCAGTCCCCTGTCTGTTTTGGAACTAAAATGAATCACGAGTAAGTTCCAGATCCTATATGCTCTGTGGGGACTTCTTGGATGACTCTTTTTTTTGCAGCAATGAGATGACCTCTGATGTTGCACGGTCTAATTGAATGGGTGGCATGTCTGGTAGAGACCGGTTTACTGGCGGATCGGAAACAAATGGAATCAGGTAACCTCTGGATATTATGGTTTGTACCCAATGATCTTGGGAATTTTGTAGCCAGGCGCTTGGGTACAGTGAAAGACGACCTCTGACTGCCTCCAGAGATGGAGAGTCGGGCAACCCCTCAGGGGTGATGGAAGGGACAATCAGAGAAAGTATCTCTATCTCCCTGATGTTGCAGACCTCCTCTGCCGTGAGGGCGGCATCTTCCGTTACATCCTCCCCCTCTGCCTCTAGGGGAGGTTTGACCTTGTGCTTGAGGGAAACCTTTTTGGGATTTATGGAACCATATTTTCCCTCCTGTATAACCCTTGGGATAGGGTCTAGAAGGAATGGAGAAATGGACTCTGACAGCAGATAACGTTTTCCCCTCCTGCTCGCACCTGCGGTCCAAAAAGAGTTGAACCATCAAAGGGGACATTGGTAAAGGAAGACTTAAAGGATTCCATGAAGTTACACAGATGCATCCAGGAATGTCTCCTAAGAGAAATTCCTGCTGCGGCTGCCCTGCTCACTCAGTCTGCTGCATAAGAAATCAGCCTCATGGAGGAGTTAGCTATAAATGTAAGGGTGGAGAGCTGCGCAGATACCTTATCCATGGATCCCGAAGCTACTGAACGCTGAAGGGTGTCTCTCAACTCCTTCAGGAGATCCCTTTGAAGTCTAGTAAAATGGGACAGGTAATTCAGTGATCTTAAGGTAAATGCCACTGAAGAGAAGGTACGCTTTCCATACATATCCACCGTCCTGGACTCCTTATTAGGGGGATGGATATTAGAAATGTCTCAGACAACTCCTTCTTCGTGGCCGGTGCTACCACCATAGCATCAACAGGAACTCCCTTAGGAAAAAAAAGCTTATCTTCTGGAGCAGTCATAAATTTGGCCTCCTTGCGACAGGCTCCACTGTGTCCGGGGAGGTCCAGACTTTCCAGGATATAACCCCTAAGAGCTGGTCATAACACGATGTCACCCAGAAGGTGGAAGGTCGGGAACCAAAGGCCTCAAGATACACTGATTCGCGCTCAGTAGGGCTAGAGGTCTTCCAATCACCCCTCTGTCTAAGGATTTCAAGGATGTCAGAAAAGGAGACATCCTCAGAAGGTGATCTAGGGACCCTTCTGACTCATCCAAATCAGTGTCTGACATGACGGACTCAGGTGAGTCAATATGCTTCCTCTTACAAAGTCTCTTCCGAGGAAGCTCACCAGTGGGATAATCTGGGGAGGTCTCGGAAGAGGGGACACCTCCAATGGGGGCTACTTGAGTCTCTGGTTCCCTACGCTGAAGGGGTGGCAGGGGAGAAGAGGTTGCTGCCAGCTGCTGGTGGGACATCGGGTCCAAAGGTAGGATTTGGCACTGAACAAAGCTTTCTCTACTGTTTCGAAGGCCTTTCCACCCCTCTCTGAAGACGACCTCTGTTCTGAGGAGATGGAAGATCGGCTCCGAGCAGGAGGGACAGGCTCTGAAGCTGACATGGGAACCAAGCTGAGTTGAGCCGAAGCATTGAGAGGGAGGGTCGGTTCTGAAGAAAAACCGGGGTGACTACCCCTCTCGGAGTCAAACCGAGAGCATCAGCTCCCAGATCCCTCAGCTCCAGACTGAGCTGCAGAGGATAGAGTTATTCGTTCCGAGGAAGCATGAAGATTTCTTGGAGCCGAAGGATCCAACACCGAAGAATCCGAAGTGTTTGACCCAGAGTAGTTTGTAGAAGGGCCGGCTCCAAAGCCTTTGGGTCCGGAAGAGTTAACTTTTTAGCCAGAGTCGGGTCACAGAGAAACCTCTTCACCACCCGCTCAATGTCATCTAAAAGTGTCCTGGAGGAACAGGTGGAGACAGAAGGAGATCTCCTCTTTTCTAAAACAGGAGACCTCAACGATGGTGAAACAGGGTTGACAATAGGAGATGTCGATATCAAAGGTTGCCTCGGCACCGAAGAAACCAACAGCAGTGAGACAGAAGAAGCTGAATTGGAGCCAGAACTTCTTGGCTCCGTTGCCTTAGACTTTTTTGATGGCTCCAAAGCTGGAACCGAAGATTTTCTCTTCACAGTTTTGAGAGCTGTCTGACCAAGTTCCAGCTGTTCCTGGAAGGAACTGGTCATAAGATCCCTGTCTATTAATTTACGTTTCCTCTCATTAAGCACCCTAGTACTGAAGGCATGGCAAAAGGTATAGGGTTCTTGTAAGTGAGCCTCTTCCAGACTTGTACACACAGTACTGTACGCTAGTGTGACTGTCAGTCAATGACATTTTTTGTGAACATTTGTCACATTTCTTGAATCCCGAAGGGCAGTGTTCCTTATGTTCTCTGTCTTTCTCTTTGGACATACTGACAAAGAAAATACAAGGCTAACGACAATTTTCAATAACAATACTATAACAGTAAAGTTATGAAGAGAAGAAAGTTTTTTTTTTTAATACAAATAAGGGCTAGCACACAGGGAGGAAAGGCCCTCTAATTTAAATGGGCAACTACGGCCCTCTAACTAAAATGGGCCGTACAATCTTAAAAGTATGGAATAGGGGATCAAGCACACAACAACAAACACACATGTAACCAATTACAACTATTAAAGGTAGAAAGTGAAGAAAAAGGACAAGAAATAAGATTTATCAAAAAAATCTTCTACTTAGCCAACGAGCCAGTAAGGAGACAACCTCAAAGCTTTTGCAGCAAATGAGATCTGAGGAATTGCTGTGAGGTACGATGGGATGGGGGTTAGCCTCGAGCCAGTAAAAGCTCTCTAGCTTTAGTACCGGACCATCCAGCAAGAATTACGGCGAGACAGGACTACATAACATCATTCTTTTTCTGTATCAAAGCCTTTTTTTGTCTGGATTATCTTAATCCGGAAAAAACAACAGTTTCTTTAGCAAGCCAAAATGTTGTTTTACAAATGTTCTTTTATTGATAGGATAGTCTGTAACTTTTTCTGCTGTGTTAGCCATGCTCATTCAGAAAAGCAGCTTTTTCTGCTGTTAGCCATTCCCTTTAGCTTGAACATTTGTGCACCATCAACTGTTTAGGATATTTTAACAAGCCTCTATTGTTAATGCCATTTGTTATAAAACATTTAGAAGTATAATATATTTTTGTTCCACACAAGCACATTCTGTTAAGCCAATGAATTATATACTATTCTAAAAATATATCACACTGTTATTATGATTACCAAACCTCTGTTACTATGAAAAATAAACGCAATACTTTCTGTTTTGCAATATGTCATGGAAGCTCATTTTTGCTTTTTCTTCCTGCATTTGTAGGCTCTGTATTTTTATGCTGTTCCTAAATATCACACTGTTAGTATGAGAAACAGCAGTTTTACTATGTGATTTCTATGATGAAAAACAGTTTTACTTTATATAATTCTCTCATGACCCCCAATAGATTCACTTTACGAAGGATAGATCCAGTCTACCTAACGTGATAAACTTCTTTAAAAGGGTTACTGAGGCTGTAGATGGTGGCTATGCAGTGCACATGTTATATCCTGACCTAGTGAAGGCCTTCAACACCATTCCCAATGCTGGTATCATACAAAACCTAACTGCTTTAAAAAATTGAACCATATGTGGTACAATGGAGAGCAAAATGGCTGAGAGAGAGCCCACACAGAACAACTTGCAGGTACATCATCAGAAAGTATGAAAGTGACTAGTGGTGTCCCTCAGGGCTCATTGTTGGGACATCTCATTTTTGGTAAGTACTTCTCGGATCTCCAAGTGGAGACTCAAGACCTTTGGCTAACAAAGTTTGCAGATATCTGCAAACTGAAGGCTGTTAAGTCAACCTATGAAACACAAACTATCCTGAATGAAACCTCCTAGTAAACCCCTGGTGTACTAAAAAAGACCACAAACTAAATGCTAAAAAGTGTAGTATCGCTTCTAGTAGACAACACTTTCCCTCATCATACTGCACAGCCAACACACAGCAAAATGAAAACTTTGTCAGGAAAAGGTTTGTACAAGATGGGTATGCAACTTCCAAATGTCTACACAGCCAACTTTGTAGATATGGGCATCCAGAGACATTGCAGCAATTGTCTTATGTTCACAGACAACATCAAGGATTTACTAGGGAGAGTTATTTTGCCATTGTTTAATAGCTTGCACTCACTGCATCTGACCTTAACATTGCAGGAGCTCTGCCACAAGGCTCTATACCTACAAGCTTATTGATAACTTTGTCATTGTTTAATGTAAGCAAATTTATCATGAAAAACCCTGCAGTGTATTAACTTTAATCAGTTAAATACATGCCTGTTGTGTGATTGAACGTTCCTGTGTAACAGTCCGTGCACTCTAAGGGCCTCTTACTAAAGTTGGTCACTGTCCATTTTTGCTTGACTATACTGCATATGCTAGTTATTTAGTTTCAGGAAATGACAGATAACCCGTTTTACTCGTTAATTGCTTTGTTATGGTTATAAATTGATTGCTTTTACTTATAAATTGACCTGAGGGTGAGGAGCCTGCTTGGCTTTGCTCCCCTACACCCAATCCCCATCCATCCTCTCTTACTCTAATATTACACTTCTTACCTACATATTTCACTTGTAACTCTTACGCCAAAACACTCCCCAACTGACCTTACTACTTACATACATATACTTCTGTTTCTTGTTTCCTTCTTCCCAATCTATATTCAATTTTTAACCCCATTTCCAACTTTCTCCCTCCTATACTGCTTCGCATTATATCTATTTATAATCATAACTCTCTCAAATAGTACCTATCTATTCTGCATTGTATCTTTTTCTTTTCCAAAACAAACCCTCATTTCCTCTTATTTTGAGCACATCTTTATACTCTAGCTTTAATATCCCTCTATTCCTCCAAAGATACCAAGAAAACCTTTTTTCTTTTACAGAAAATACTTCTCTCCTTACCCATCTTCTTCCAGCTCTCAGAATCCATCACTAAATCTCCTACTTGTAACTTATTGCTTCCTTCTTCATTGCTTCTTTCCCACCACCTGACATCTATAGAATACAGATATCTGTATTTAATTATGCTACTCTTCAGCTTATCCTCCATTCTCCTCCTACTGTGCCATTTTTACCATATCATGACTCAATAATATCTTGCAACACCTCTCCCACTCTGTCCCAGCCAGCTATTCATACTTCTCCTGTTGCACCAAACCTATTTAATATTGTCCCTCACCTTTATTCTAAATATAGTCTGATTAATTGCATTTCAACTCAAACCAAAACAAAGCCAAGTGCAAGAATCCTCTCCAAAAACAACTATGCACAAACCCCCAATATCCTAAACTTCTTCTAGGAGAAAATATACACCCTACTCCTGACCCCACCTATCACAATGAACACAATGATAATTCTCTCCTTACACTTCTGTAACAGAACAGCAGCCAATCCCCAACTCTGGCGACCTAATTTTTGCTGCAATAAAATGTCACATGCCTGGATTTTCTAACATAAGCCTTATGTTCTCGCTGTAACTGAAACTTGGCTTAAACCCAGCTTAAACAACTCCAAAGTTATACCTCCTAGCTATAATTATCATCCGTAATAACTGCATAAAGAGGAGAGGTGGTGGCATTGCTTTAATATTTCCCAATACCTACCACACTTTCCCTTACAGCAAAACCAACACAAACATTTAGTTCAGCAGAGCTTCTTACTGCTTTCTTCAGAATAAACCATTATAAACAAATAACATATTAGTGTCCTTCACATCCCTCCTGGTGATAATATAACTATACTGGAAGATATCCTACACTGGATATCCATAGCATTTCCAGAAGAAATAATATCAGGTGATATGAATGTCAACTGATTGGACATAAACTCCCTACATCTTGTAGGAACTTCTCTGGTTTCACACAACTAATTAATAGCCCCACACATTGTAGCAAGACATCAAATTCTCTATTGGACTGAATCTTAGTATCAGACCCCAGCAAATACTTCACTACATGTAAAATGTGTCTGACTCTCTCAGTGATCACCTCCCAATCTATATGACAAGACATCTCAAATATCCAGTTAAACAGCATATTTATAAAACAAGTGACCTTTCCAAGTTTAACCCAGAAATGTTCATTACTACACTATCATCTATTAACTGGAACTTCCTAAAAATCCTCTCCTTAGACAATGCTGTAATTGGATTCAATACAACTTTCCTAAATATCCCACCTCCTAGAAAGAAGAGACTGAAAACAAATAATGCAATTTGGCTATCCAAAAAGCGTAGAATGCTAATGCAGGATAGAAAAAAGTATAGAAAGAAAATGCAAAAATATAAAACACCTCAATATCTTGAAAACTTCAGAATGCTTTACAATCTGACTAAAAAGCAATAAATAAAGACAAAAAATATACTACAATAACTTTCAGAATAATACTAAACACAACCCTAAACAATTTGTGACATCCATTAAAGAAATCGTACATCCAGGCCCAAAATTCAACCCAAACCCCTCTTCCAGATAACTCACTACTCAAAACTGCAATACAGTTCAACTCAGATTTTATAGATAGTATACTGCCTCTAAGGATTCCTCAACATCTAATCCCTTCCCTGCGCAACAGCCACATATCACCAAATACACTTTCACATTCAAACCTTTGCCCACATCTTATGTAAAACCACTCAAACTTAAACCATGCTTTTCTTCAGCTGATGACCTTCCAAGTGAGTACATGAAAATAACAACCAATAGCATTGCCTAGCCTGTCTCAATCTTTATAAATAGGTCTATCCAGGAATCCCACATTCCCTCACTATGGAAAAAGCAACATATTATCCCTCTGCACAAAAGAGGAAATTCAACAGACATTCATAACTTTAGACCTACAGCAATCTTATCTCCCCTCACCAAAATACTTAAAAAATATATATATATTCAAAAACAGTTGCTAGACTATCTCCTGCAGGAAGAACTCCTGTCTCCTAAACAACATGGCTTCTGTCCTTCCCATAGTACCAGCACTGCCTTTTTAACCTACATAGATACTGTCAAAATAAAGCTAGAGATAATGGCAAGCTAGTCTGTTCCTTACTTCTTTTGTCACAGCAAACTCCTTACTTCAATTGTCCTCACTAGGTTTCTCTCAGCCCACCCTTCTGTGGTTCAAAAGCTACCTGTCCAATAGGTTTCACTCAGTAAAATGGCGCTCCATGCTCTCTCCTTACCTCTCAGTCACCACCAGTGTACCACAAGGCTGTATCCTTGGTCCCCTTCTCTAACATTTTCAACAACACCCTTAATACTTCCACACAACAAGCCACCCTAATTTAATACGCAGATGATTCCACTCTCATTTGCACATCTGACAACACGGTACACCTCCAAAAAATTACTCAGGAAGCTTTAACAGACACTCAAACATGGCTTCATAACTTACAACTCATGCTCAACTCAAAAAAGGCCAAGCTACTACTCGCCCCATCGCTCTCTCATGAAAAAACAAAAAAGTCATCTCTCTTGATAATACAATCACCAAAGTCACTTCTCATAGCAAACTATTATGGGTGATAGTGGACACTAATCAAACATTTGACCTGCATATACAAAACTGCATAAGAAAAACTCATAAAAAATTAGGGATGCTTTACACAGCCAAAAACCTTCTCAATGACGCAACTAAAACTAAATTTGCTACTACTTAACTCTTCCCCCACTTTTCTTTATGGTGTTCCCATCCTTACCAACCTCCAGGCTTCACAAAAATTAAAACCTGAACCACGCTATAACAAATTTGCTAAATTTGCAGCACAAAGCCCTTTCAGAACCCACCACTGTATAGCACAGAAAGGCCTAAATTGGTTAGAACTGTCACATCAACTAACAAACGCACAACTTCGTACCTCCAGCATCCATCTGCCTGCCCAGCACTAAAAAACATTCTACACAACCATGTTCCCAGTTGACCATTGTGATCTACTGACCAAAAACACCTGTCTACAGACCTAGCAAAGCTGCTGGGCATTGTCTCTACTTGTATAAGGTTACCAAAGCCTAGAACTCCTTACCTGTATCCATCAGGTCTATACTCTCTCTCCCATCTTTCAAAACCACTCTGAAAGACTTACAAGCTAAAATCTGGCTCTGTTCTTGCTCAAAACCAGGATAAATTGCTGTAAATGTGAACAAGTTCCTTTTCATTCCTTATAACTCCTTACTCTCCCTTTTTCACTTACTTTTTACTGCTATCTACTTCTCTTCCCTGACTTTCTCTCTAAATATACCAATTAGACTGTTTTTCCCTCACTTCATATCGCAATTCCTGTTTGTATTAGACTAACTTACCTTTAATTTCTCTACAAACTTGTTTAAAATTTCTCTAAATATTAAATGATTGTCATACACCTTGTATCAATTCTTAACCAATGTTTTTATATAATGCCTAAATTGTTATAATTATTTTAACTGCAGATGTTTTTGTTTTATTTCTGAAGATTGCATAATTAATTTTTTTTTAAATGTTTTGTATTAATCTGAAGCTTTTCTTCCCGGGCCTCTGCTGAAAATGGGCTTCTACCCAGTCAGACTTTCCCACTAATTGAATGTCAATAAACAAAAATGAATTAAACCCTTAAAGAAACAAATACGGTATGCAACCAATGCACATACACAATTTCAATGGAGGCAAAAATCTCACATACAATGTTGTCAAGAGGATACACTCTACATTTACCACATGTAGTGTCCACAACACACACACACACACACACACACACACACACACACACACACACACCAACTTGTGCTGAGGCACTAAAAAGCAATCTTCCCAAACGTCAAATCCCTTCTAAGAATATAAAGGAATCTCTATCCTCAGCAATCTCTAAAGCACTTTCCAAAAGCAGCACCAAAAACAACACATACTCCTACAGTCAGTGGAGGATAGACTTCTGTGCCATTACTGAGACATGGTTTAACTCTGTACAAAGTACTCCGACAGTACAAAGCTTCAGTATTTTCCTCACATTTAGACCATCAGCTGCACAGACAGGGACAAAAGGTGGAGGAGTCTCAACAAGTACAACTCTACGTTGAATTAACAGAACGATGACAAGAAATTTATCCATGTGCAAATCACTGAAGACAAAGACTTTTTTAGAAAACATGTTGCTCATTTTTATAAATACATTGATGTTTTGATTTTTGTTTGCAAGGGGGGGCTATGGAGAAGTGGAAAAGTTTGTTCAAGAACTGCAAGTGAACAAGTTTCAGATCAAGTTTGACGTGGAAAGACAGTAAATTATCTGGATATTACAATAGAAGGACAGGAAGATGGTAAACTTAAAACTAAAATATTTAGAAAAATGGGACAACCAAGCTCTATGTTGCATGGGACTAGCTGTCACCCCCCCCATACTATTTCTTCCACTCCTTATGGGGAAATGGTTAGGGTTACATGTTTATGTAGTGACAGGAAGGAATGTGAGAAGGAAGTTCAAAATACAGCTAATATGTTCATAGAAAGGGTCTATGAGCCAGAGAAAGTATGGTTGGGGTATAACAAAGTAATGAATAAAAAAGTGAGTAAAGGACAGAACATAATAATGCAGAAAAAGAAAGTGAGCTATATTTTGTGTCTAAGTATACTAATTTTTCTAATATTTTGGACAAAATAGTTAGGTATTACTGGTCTTATATACAGAAAGAAAAATCCTGCCTAAAAATGTTAAACTTTGTTTTTCATATAAAAGAGGCAGGAGTTTTAAAGACATGCTACTACATGGAAAATCTGAGAGACCAAAAAATATAGAAAATAATATAGTGAGATATAGAACTTTTCCATGTGATAATTGCACAGTATGCAAACATATAGTGGATAGTTTTAAAAGTATTAATGGAAAAATGTTGGCAGAAGAGGCAGCTTCACTTGAAATAGTGAAAAGACTATATATAGTTTAAAATGCCCTCGTGGATTATTTTATATTGGGGAAGGCAAGAGAAGCATTGCTGCAAGATTAAAAGAGCATATAAGGGACATCAAGAAGCAAATACTTCAGGGTCCTGTAGGTATGCACTTTAAGGAATACAATAATGGAGACCCACAGGGGTTACAGGCAACTGTTTTGGAACAAGTCAATAATAGGTTTAGTACTGATGAAAAAAATAAGGAACACTTAAGAAGGAAGGAAGCAATATTTATTTTAAAATATGATACAATGTTTCCAAGAGGTTTGAATAGGGAATTATCTTGGAAACATTTAATATAAGAAGGATATTAAAAGTTAACCTTTTTAGTTGTCTCTTTTAGTGAATTCTTAATTGGATGATTATTTAATTGATTAAATGCATGTATTGAAGTGCATGCTTACTAGCAGAAAGATATACTCTGAAAAGGCTTTTCTGAAAGCCGAGGCGCCAGAGAAGTGTTACTTGTTCTTAATGGTATAAGAGTTTTGCTGTTAACTTTTACCGCACAAGTTATTTTTTTATTTTAATAAATCAGTCTCTGTACTAAACTCTACTGCGGTGGTGATGCTGCGGTAGCATTGTCGCTCACAGTAAGACGTTGTCCTGTTCGATTCTCAGCTACAGCATCTTCTGTGTGGAGGCATGCGTGAATGGGCGTACCTTCGTTGAAGGTTGTGCATCAGAGCCAGCAACTCGGCACGTAAAAATCTACTGCCAATCATTAGCGGACCGGAGTTCTGCTGTGGCGACCCCTAACCGGGAAAAGCCGAAAGACACAACAACAAGTCTGTGTACTAAACTGAGTGAATTCATCTGGCCTGGAACTTGTGGTGTGAAGTCTGGTTTGTTCTACAGTGTGGTGCTTTATACAAACACACATACATACAGACACACACACACACACACACACACACACATATATATATATATATATATATATATATATATATATATGTCGAACTGCGGTGGTGGTGCTGTGGTAGCGTTGTCGCCTCACAGTAAGACGTTGTCCTGTTCAATTCTCAGCTAAAGCGTCTTCTGTGTGGAGACATGCGTGAATGGATGTACCTTCGTTGAAGATTGTGTGTCAGGGCTGGCAACTCGGCACGTAAAAATCTACTGCCAATCATTAGCGGACCGGAGTTCCGCTGTGGCGACCCCTAATCAGAAAAAGCTGAAAGACACAACAACATCTATAAATATATATATATATATATATATATATATATATATATATATATATATATATATATATATATATATATATATATATATATATATATACACACACACACATACACACATTAAAAACTGAGAAATGCACTGAAAAAACAAAACTATAAATAAAATACACTTCACTCAAAAATACAATCACAAAAAGAAGAAAACAAGGAAGTTCCTGGATACAATAAAGAACAAAATAGCTCAGTACCACTTCTGAGTGGGATCTTGTTTTCTTCTTTTTGTGACTGTATATTTGAGTGGTGTATTTTATATATGTAATAGAGGTATTATTTTATATACATTTTTAAGCAAGAGGTCATAAGTCTTATCACCTAAACAATGGGGGAGATTAAGAAATAAGTTCCTAAATATACAATTCATAAGTAAGCAACATTTTGGAAAAAATCTCAAAGGAGCTATTATAAATCCACCAAAAAAGGATAGAAGAAGATGAAATATTTTACAAACTGACAAATAAAGGAGCACTTAGCCGAGTCCAAAACAATTCATTTGAATGCTAAAGGCAGCAAACGAGATCAGAGCAGAGGTAGGCCCCAAGGGAATTATGAGAGGGAAAAGACCTTGAAGAAACACGTGGCTTGGAGCGCTAGCAAGGCTAGATCAGAAGTGACAAGCCACTCAGTACTCAACAATTGGATCAGACTGACAAATTTAACTACTTTTTAATCTGAAACAAAGTACTCATGAGACGATTATATGTAGTCTGGGGTGGAGTGTGGACGTAAACCAAAACAGAACATAAAAGTTGACATTTCAAAACAGACTACGGGACTGCATCCCATGCAGCTCATATACACTGTTCTACCATCATGGAACCCAGTGTTAAGGTCTAATCTAAACAACAGAAATTCTGCCAAAGCAGACAAACCTTACCCATTGTTGTAACATGCACCTGTTCTGAAGATAACTATCCCAACTAATTTCAACAAACAAAATGTTAATGCTTACCTTTATCACCACTCCCATGACAGGTAATGTTAACGTTCTTCCAGGAACTGGTGCTGGCCATCGGTCTATATCAGTACAAGCTGCAAAAGGTTTAGTAAATTTGTAACTTTTTTAAATAGTTTTCATATTTCTGTAATGAAAAATATTGAATAGTGTCAGTTTTTACAATACAATGTATATGAAATGGTCAGGACTTACCAGCTTCTAAGCAGGGTTTATGTTTCTCAAAGTATCCTGGGGCAATGATACTTAGTAGGTGGTTGAATAAATTGACAAATGGCAGTTTGCTGATCAACACTAGAGACTGAAAATGAAAGAATAAAGAGATGACAGACTTACAGCTGAAAAAAGCAGCTTTCATCTATATTTTCTCTAGCAAGATATTTTTTATAAAATGAACTAATGCAAGGACAAGCTCTGGCACTATTTTAAACTGAAGCAAAGTTTATTTATTTATGTGAATGAAAACAATCTTTATTGTATGCTACTGTTAGTTACAATAAACTGCAATAATATCCATTTACAAATTTAACAGAAACTGTCAGGTTCAGAAAATATTCAGAAAGCAAAATAACCAATTAAAAACAACAGAGATAACAACTGACTATAAAATTGATGTGTGAAAAAATGTAAAAATAAAATATTATACAACACATCAGAATCTATTACTTACTGAAATGACTGGGGGCTGCCCTCTGTGAAGTAGGAATTGAATCTTCCCCAGCACTAGCAACACTTTAAGAGGGATTATGTCTGCGTTTTAGAGACCAATGGCTGGAGCTTTACACATGAAGATATCACTTTTTTCATTTCCTTATATGGAATATACTCAGTCGACCTATCAGCCTCTTCCTCTCTCTCATTTCTTTTTTTGTTAAGATGTACAGTGGATATAAAAATTGTACACACCCCTGCTAAAATGCCAGTTTTTTGTGATATAAAACAATGAGACCACAATAAATCATTTCAAAACTTTTCCCACCTTTAATGTGCCCTATAGCATGTACAATTCAATTGAAAGACAAACAAATCTGTTGGGGGAAAAATATAAAAAAATAAAAAATGCACCATAAGCTGGTTGCATAAGTGTGTACACCCTTAAACTAATACTTTGTTGAAGCACCTTTTAATTTAATTACAGCATTCATTCTTCTTGGGTACACACCTGACATCAATTAAAGCGACTCTGATTAACCCCAAATAAAGTTCAACTGTCCTAGTAGGATTTTCCTGACATGGACCCAGTTGCCTGATACAGCAACAGTCATGGTTCACAGAGAGCTTAGAAAGGATCAAATGGATCTCATTGTTGAAATGCATCAGTCAGTTGAAAGGTACAAAAATATTTCCACAGCATTGGATATACCATGAAACACAGTGAAGATAGTCATCAAAAAGTGGAGAAAATATGGGACAACAGTGAAGCTGCAAAGAACTGGACGTCCCTCCAAAACTGATGAAAAGACAAGACGGAAAATGGTCAGGGAGGCTACCAAGAGACCTACAGTAACACTGAAGAAGCTGCAGGAATTTCTGGCAAGTACTGGTTGTATACTATATGTGACAACAATCTCCCATATTCTCCACAAGTCTAGGCTATGGGGTAGGGTTGCAAGACGAAAGCCTTTTCTTACACAGAAAAACATCCAGGCCTGGCTAAAATTTGCAAAACAATACATCAGGTTTCCCAAAAGCATGTGGGAAAATGTGTTATGGTCTGATGAGACCAAGCTTGAACTTTTTGGCCACAATTCCAAAAGGTACATTTGGCGCAAAAACAACACTTCACATCACCAAAAGAACACCATCCCCACAGTGAAGCATGGTGGTGGCAGTATCATGCTTTAGGATTGCTTTTCTTCAGCTGGAAATAGGGCTTTAGTCAAGGTGGAGGGAATTATGAACAGTTCCAAATACCAATCACTTTTGGCCCAAACCCTTCAGGCATCTGCTAGAAAGCTGAAGATGAAGAGGAATTTCACCTTTCAACACAACAATGAACTCAAGCATACATCCAAATCAACAAAAGAATGGCTTCACCAAAATAAAATTAAAGTTTTGGAATGGCTCAGCCAGAGCCCAGACCTAAATCCAATAGAACATCTGTGGGGTGACTTGAAGAGGGCTGTGCACAAGAAATGTTGTCACAATCTGACAGATTTGGAGCACTTTTGCAAGGAAGAGAGGGCAAATATTGCCAAGTCAAGATGTGCCATGCTGATAGACTCCCACCCAAGAAGAGTGAATGATGTAATTAAATCAAAAGGTGGATCAACAAAGTATTAGTTTAAGGGTGTGCACGTTTACGCAACCAGCTTATTGTAAGTTTTTTATTTTTTATATTTTTCCCCCTAACAGATTTGTTTGTTTTTCAATTGAATTGTACAGGTTATAGGTCACATTAAAGATGGGAAAAGTTTTGAAATGATTTATTGTGGTCTCATTTTTTATATCACAAAACCCTTGCATTTTAACAGAGGTGTGTAAACTTTTTATATCCACTGTATCTTAGTAAGTGAATATCAGGCAGTCTATTAAATTTTCATTTTTGAGATGGCTTTCTTTGTGACTTGTGGGTTGGGGTTAGTATAATGGGTAAGGTGTTTACCTCACAGTCACAGGGTACAGAGTTGAATTCTCACCTCTGAAAGAGAAATTGGTTAGCCTTTCTTCCCATTACACCTCAAACATTTGCTATGAACCAGAGGAAGAATTCTTTGAAGTCTGCTGGGGGTATAAAATTACTCATGCAAACACTTATAAGCAAAAACCCTGAACCTTCTGAACTTTGTTGCATATTTGGGAGGCATACACATCATCCCATTTCTCTAGCAAATTTCTTTTGCAGTCTTTCTTCCCAATCTTTTCTAACTTCCTCTGATAAATTAGGTTTGCCAAAAATACATAAAAATCTGGACAGCCCTCCTCTTAGACCGATTGTCACCAATAACAAAAGTAAAATGGAGGCTGTGGCAATATTTGTGGACAAACATTTACAAAACGTAGTAAAACTAAGTGACTCATACATGAAAGACATTTGATTTTATGACTAAATTGTGAATGAATGTATGTATATGTGAAGCAGACTTATTGGCGATGTTACATATTATATCACTTTACACTGTGATCCCAAACAATGAGGGAATCGAAATGGTCAGATTGGAATTGATGAATTCAAAACTTTTTCATTGAATACTGTGCAGTTGTTGATGGAAATGTTAGATGATACTTTTACATTTAACTGTTTTGAGTTTAATTTAGGTTTATATTGAAAAACCAATGTAGCGGCAATGGAGGCTGCAATGGCCCCCAGTTATGTCAATATTTTCATGCAAGGTTAAGAAAAAGTCAAACTATTTGAAAGTGTGTATCACAGTAATATTTTTGAAGTACAAACATTTTATTGATGATGTGTTTTTGGTCTGAAGAGGGGATATTAATTTATTCAATAATGTTGGCTTATGTGAATAATACAAGTTCTTTCCTTAAATTTACATCGGAAGTAAATCATCAAAAATTTTACTTCCTGGATGTAAATGTATTCAAAGACAATGGCAAATTGTTGACTAGGATATATAAAAAAGAAATCCAAAACAATTCATATTTTGATTATAATAGCATGCATTCCAAAAGAACTAAAGAAAATGTGGTGAAAGGCCAACTGATGAGAGTGAATAGGCTCACTAATAGACATCAAGATCTTATGGAGGAAGGAGCCACTTTGTATAACAAATTTATCAGTAGAGGCTATCCATTTAGGCTGGCCACAGATAAATTCTCAGAGATCTGTGATCTTAGGAAATGTGGCAAGACTACCCCCAAAATAAAGAAATGTAGATTGCAGTACATCAATACAAATTAGTAATAGCATTAATGAAAAAGCTATTTTCAAATCTAACTTAAGCTTATTTAAAACAAAATGTACAAAGCCTAGTATGTATAAATGCTACTACAATTTATTTACTTATTATTTATTTTATATTTGTTGACCGGGATAGTCCAACTGGGTACATGTCCATGTTCCATGTTCCATGTTCAGTGGAGGCCCGGGGAGAAAAGCTCCAAGATAACAATACACATTGAACATTTAGTAAATGCTAGTTTCAAGCAGATTACAATCATAAGCAATACCAGCATCTAGCACATATAGTACTAACTTATTATAAAGCACTTTACAAAACATAACATTTTCAAAGTTATACATACATAACATTACATTCAGGTTTAAGACACACTGAGCAGCAGTTATGCAACTGACCCTTCCTGAAATGGAATGGGAGAAAAAAGTTACAAGTAGTTGAAGGTAAGGCACCTAAGAAATAGAGAGGTCACTAGTCCTTTAGTGCCAATATCTACATACAGAGGTGGATGAAATAATTGTGAATAATAGTAAGGTTAAGATTAGGGGTAAATATACATAGAAATCAAACTGTGTGGTTTATTTAGTAACATGTAACTCTTGCACTTCCTTTCATGTTGGCCGCACCACTAGAAAGTTGTACAGAAGAATGTATGAGCACAAGTATGCAATATTAAACTGTGATGAAAGAAAAGCACTCAGCTAATATTATAAGACTAATAAGTGCAATAAGTGCAAGGTTGATTTTAAATTTATAGTCTTAGATCAAACAGAAATTTATGAAAGGACATTTGATGCAGAGGATGAGCTATGATGGAGATATGCCTGTTATCCACCTGGCCTGAACAACAGAGTATAGTTACAGCATACCTAAGAAAGAAAGGTTTAAAATATTAATTGATTAATTTATTCATGTGAGTTTACAAGTATTTAATGTAATATAGTTGAGTTATGAGTTTATTCAGTCTGAAGAAATCTTGTGGAAGAAGACAAAAGCACTTACTAAATACTGTATTGCATTATGGAATAAGGTGCCACTTGTTTTTATGCATAAGCTGTTTTTTTATTTTTATATTTTTTCTCCTCTGATAGAGTCTTATAATTATCATGTAATATTTTACATGCCCTACTAATTATCCATGTTTTAGCAGCAGCTTCTGCTCAAGATTCAACTAAACACTCTATCAGAGCAGGCCTTTCACTTAGGGTTCCCCTATCTCTCTCTCTCTTTGCTTATATACCCATATCAGTCCCTGGTAGGAAAAGGCAGTCTCTAACCTGCAGTCCAAACTTCTGCTTGGCCTTATCCCATTCTATTACCTTTCCCTTTCATAGGTTCATAGGCAAGTACTAGGCTATCTGCCCAAGGGCATATGTAAGCCTAGCCAGAATGTGTTTGCTTTTGCCGCCCCCTTAGATTAGCTCCCTGTGCCTCTGTCCAGCAGAACCATTAGTTCCTGTGCCTCTGTCCAACAGCACCACTGCAGTGCTCCCTGTGGTAAATTTTCTCTTTCTCATCCACTCGTCAAGGTTTCTCTTGAAAAGTGTTAGTGAGGGTCTTTGCCTAATGTAGATTGGAATCTTGTTCCAAAGTATGGGGAGTCTCTGGGACAGGAATCTATCCCTCTAACAAGTCCTATTTATCGTTATGGTGAGGTTTAGATCCCTAGAGCATGTGGTTCTTGGGGATTAGTTTTTTTTATGTGGACCATGTCCATCAATTCTGGGTTGGACATGGCCTTGTATATCAGGCAGAGATCACCTCTGAGTAGGCGGTATACAACCGAGTACAGCTGGAGTTTCTTCAGTCGGGCTGCACAGGGCATCTGTTTGAGGCCAGTAATCCTCTTGGTGAGGTACTTCTGTGGTCTTTCCAGCTGTTGCAGGTGTCTTGTAAGGTACATCCCAAATGGGGCGTTGTACTCTATGATGGGTCTGATGAATGATGAGTAGAGGGGTACAATAACCTCTTTTGTTCTAGAGGCGAAACCCTTTGTGATTAGGTGGGCCACATAGAAGGATTTTCTAACCACCTTGGCAATATGATTATCAAAGGAGAGATTATTAACTACTTGGGTCCCCAGATCCCTTATTTAATTTTCTGTACTTAAGGGACTACCACATATGTGGTAGTTCATGGGTACTTTGTTTTTTACAAAGGGGATGACTATGCACTTTTTGGCATTTAGCTTGAGGCCATGATTTTGACACCAGGTATCCGTCTCAGTGAGACCCTTCTGGAGGATGTCTGTATCAGCCGGAGGGTCAATTATGGTCCCCAGTTTGCAGTCGTCTGTGAACTTGGTCAGCCATGGTCCTCCTGTGCATGCCTGTACCTCTGAGAAGTATATACCGAACAGGAGGGGTCCCAGGACTGAGACCTGGGGGATGCCACTTGTAACTGGTTTAGAGTCAGACCTAGAGCCTGCAACTCTCACCATGTGGGTTCTATCTGTGAGCCAATTGGCAATCCATCTCGTGATGTAGGAGTTTATGTTCAGGCTGGTGAGCTTGTCTATAATACCAGAATGGGGAATGGTGTCAAAAGCCTTTTCGAGGTCTAGGTAGGCTGTGTGGACCTCCTTTCCCTCATCTAAAGCCTTGGTAACTGTCTCAAAGAAGTCCACCATGTTTAGAAGGCATGTTCTGCCCTTAACAAAGCCAAACTGGGTAGGGTCCAATGTTTGGAGGTTCCCAATGTCTCTGTTAATGAGTTCCATGATGATGCACTCCATAGCCTTGCAGACCAGGCTAGTCAGGCTTATAGGGCAATAGTTCCTGGGGTCCGTTGTGGCTCCACCTTTGTGGAGCGGGATAAATGTTGCTGTGCGCCACTCTATGGGTACGTAGCCTGTAGAGAGGCTGAGTTTGAACAGAGTGTTTAGGTGAGGGGTTAGTTCATTTTGGAGTTCATGTAAGACACAGCCTGGGACTCCGTCCGGTCCCATTGAAGCTGTGTTTTTGGCTTTGGATAGGGCTGTTTTAACCTCTATATCAGTGATTGCCGGGGCTCTACATTCTTCTGGTATGGTTATGGGCCCTTTAGGGGGTGAGAGGGGGGTGAAGTTTGCACTAAACCTGTCTGCCAGAATGTTGGCAATATCAGTCGGTTCAGTGTATTTTGTGGCATTCTGCACTAACTCAAAGCAGATCTGAGAGTTTCCACTCAGGTTCTTGACATAGCTAAAGAACACTTTGTGGTTATCTTTGGAATCCTTGGTAATTTTTCTTTTGAAGTTAGCCTTGGATGATTTTATGAGGGATCGTAGTTTCTTGCTGGTACTGATCAGGGCTGTCTTCCTTTCTTGAGGTTTTACTCTTTTCTGTACTAGTTTCCTCCTCCTATTGTATAGCTTGTTTATGGCAGGGGTCCACCAGACTGGTTTCCTTTTCTTGGAGAAGTGAGTCTTTGTTTTGCTTGGGATAGCACGATCCATGCATTCTTGCCGGTGCTCATAGAGTGCTTTTGTAAGGGATTCAGCAGCTTGGACAGCGTTGTCCTTTAGCATGGGGGCTGTGAACTTTTCCACTTCGGTCTTAAGTAACGTGAAGTTTACTTTTGAAAAGTTTTTCACAGTGGTTTCCTTGATTGGGGGTGGGGGCAGAATGTGGATATCCAGAGTGATTAGTCTATGGTCTGATCTAACCAGCGAGGGGTTGACCTCTGGTGTAGAACACCGGTCGCCCATGTTGGTGATGACTAGGTCCAATATGTTGTCACCTCTGGTGGGAGTGTTGAGCAGTTGATCCAAGGCGTTCGACTTTATAAATTCTAGGAAGCGTTGGGAATGGGAGTTAGTACTTGAATAGTTCTCCCAGTTAATGTTTGGGTAATTGAAATCACCCAGTATTAGGGCATTTGGTAGGACCTTCATATTTTCCAGTGTCTCCAGAAAAGCGGAATGGGGGTCCTGGGTCATGGTGGGTGATCTGTAGCAAGCTATAATTTGAATTTCAGTTTTGCCCGTTGTTAGTTGCACATGGATGATCTCTGAGGCATTGTGCTGTGCCACTAACCTGGAGGTGTGGGTATCCTTGATGAATATGGATACACCCCCGCCTTTTGTGTTTCAGTCCGGGTTCTGTGGCCAAAAAGTACAGTATGAGTTATAGCCTGGTAGTGCTGGGGTGCTCTCTGGAGCCTTAAACCAGGTTTCTGTTAATGCACAGATATTGATGTTCTCCATACTGAGGAGTGCCTTGAGTGCATGCATTTTGAGGTTTAGACTTCTGGCGTTGAGTAGCATTACCCTTAGTTTTTGGTTACTTGTGCTATTTACGGTGGTGGGTTTGTCTTTTGAGCCTTGCCTAAAAAAAGCACTATGGGTGCGGCAAAAGCCTTGGCCAGTATTCAAAAGCCTAAGGGTGACAGGTGCAAGCCATCTCTTGTGAAGCAACATGGTTTGTCGAGCATGTCATCCCAGGCAGACAGATACTGGATCCCCTTTGAATGACACCAGAAACTTAGCCAATTGTTGAAATTGATCATTTTTTCTTTATACTGTGGCATCATTCTTGGTGAGGGCAGGATGCTACTCAAGGTCAGAGTCATACCAGCTTGGGCTATGAGATCAGAGAGCTCTTCCATGTCTCTTTTCAGTAGTCCAGGGAGGTACGTCTCAGATCATTCACACCAACATGGACAATGACAGAGTCGTATTTGTACTTGTTCTGGAGCGACCTGAGTGCTTTTGTTATGTGGCGGATCCTGGCACCTGACAGGCAGCTAACTGTAATTGTCTCCTTGTCCATCCTAGTTAGTGGGACATCAGTGTGCCTGACTATAGAGTTGCCTATTACTAGTGTGTTGGGTATGTTATTTTGCCTGTCTAGTTACTTTTTCTCAAAACCTTGGTTCTTTTGCAGTTTTCTGCAGTAAATTCTAGCCCCCTCTTATCTACCTTCTGTATCTCTCCATGTAGTCATATCAAATGGCAAAATCTTTTTCCATTCCCATGTTGGCTTAGCTCTTAGAACACTTTCTGCAACCATATGAGTATAATGTTCTGTACGGTTGTTGTTATTTTCCATATGCTCTGCATCCCAAATCACGTTCTCTTATTTTGTGAATTCCCTCACTTCGTCATCTCTTTTCATCCTGAATTATAACCTTCTGCTTGCGTTATGTACACGAGTTCCTGATTGAGTAGCTCTAAAATATCCCTTCAACTGAGCTAATCCTAAACCACCTTTTTCTATTGAATGGATCAACTTATCCCATTTAACTCTTGCCCTCTTCCTCTCCAGATAAAGTCCTTCAACTCTTTATTACTGTCCACAACTTCTCTGGTTGATAAAAATATGCCGGACCTGTATAAGGACTCCCACTTTCTAATCCATTAAGTTGACCAATTGTGCTCTGTTGCCCTTGTACATCATGTCTTCTACCACAGTCCCCCTAACTGTGATGTTATCCGTCCACAATAATTCATCTCTTAGGTTAAATAATCAAGTATTTAAAGAAACTCCAAACTTGTCTAGTGAAATTGTTAACATCTACACTACCTTAAGTTAGATCCCAAGTATTAAGCATCTGGGATTCATCACTATTAACACTCTGTAGCTCAGATACATATACAGTGAAAAGAGGACACATAATAGAGGGGAATATTCTCAAAAGTACAGACAGAAGTGTTGATCTAATTACCTGTCTTCTACCAGAACATAGCCTCTATTTACTCTGACAGCCATCCTTGTTCTACTTGAGATAAACATGAAATTTGGAGTGAGGCCCTATCGACCGCCATATTGACTAACCCCAGGCTCATACTTCCCAAAGGAAGATACTTTCAATCATCTGAGACCTTCATTAACATCTTTCTTGGAAATAATACTTCAGTTCACCATGTATAGGAGTGTACCCTTGCTGAAATGGTGAATATTAACCACAATTTTTCTAAATTTGTAGCTAGCAAAACCCAGGAGGAGATATATAGAAATGAGTGTTATTTTAATTCCTATATCTAACCCCCAAACTGCTGCATACCGGTCTTCTAAATCAGAAATTGTGATGCAGACTTTAAAAAGCATTGCTTTATTCATTAGCATAATAATGTCCCTTCTAGTACCATCTGGGGAGGAGAATGCATCCACAAGCCAATTACCCCTCAACAATGACTGTTGTCTGTCCCAACCCATATGCATTTCTTGCAGGAAGATAAATGAGAATTTAAACATATTGAACAATTAAAACATCCTCCTCCATTTTTGAACGTCTAAGAGTTCACTGACATTCTATAAAACAATCTTCAAAAAACTGTTCACTGCCATATGAGTGGTTAAATAAAGCTAACTTAGTTATGGGAGCATAGGAAAGAGAAAAATCCTCCTCTATAACATTCAGCCAAAAGGGCCCATCAAGAAATACCTCCTCTGCATTCCAATGTGCTATACCAAATCTACTGTCGAACAGCAAAAAAACAAAAGCAAAAAACCCAAACCCTTTCCCCAAAAAATCACTAACAAGTCTAAAATATAAAAATAAAAAAATGCTAAAAAATTGTTTACAAAAAGCAGACAAAATAAACCATCAGTAACCTGGTAAGCATTGCCTGCAGTACCAAGATCATAGGAGTAGTGACAGTCTTTCCTTTGCCACAGAGCAAGGCAAATATGCTCACAGCACACTCTTTTACTTTTTAAACAGCAATTACATGCAAATGACAAAATTCTTCTACATCTGATTTTATAAATTTATATAGGAAGCATTTAATCGTCTTCATTGTCCATGCTAATAATGGACTGTCTTTACAGGCTCAATTAAGTTTATAGTCAAACTCATTAAACAACCAGCCAAATCACTCTCTGCTTCCCTGGGAAACAGCAACTACAGGAAAGTTGCATACACTGAATATTAACTGTGTCCATGTTCAATAGGCCCCATCCTAGCAGTGCCTTTGAAAACAACTCAGCCTTATCTAAAAACATGAAGAGCAGAAGATATAAACAATCCAGTATAGATTGCAGCTTGCAGAGACAAAAGCACTACATAACTGAAGGTGTTACTGGAAAGATCCATTGCAAAATACTACTTGTATTCTGGGCCACCAAAGTACAATTATGCAAGCTGCACTTACCCATAAAAGTAGATGCCCAAATTCCTCACAGCAGCAGTAGCCTTTAGGCTACATGGGTTCTTTACCTGCCCAAGAAACAACAACAGGCCAGCTTCACAAAGCTCCGGCTTCCTCCCATACCTTCACTGGGACTACTAGGCCTCATGAGGGAAATCATCAGGCAGAGTGAAGATTTCTTCGGGGATTTTTTGCACATACACAGTGATAAACTGCTCAACGATCCTGAACAAAAAACAGCAATGAAACATATGAAGTAAAAACACAAAGAAACTATTTTATATCTTATAGGTTCATAGGTGTTTACTAGGCTAATGACCACAAGGGCCTTTCTAAGCCTAGCCATGCATCCCAAAATCTCTGACAAGTTCTGATACCCTTGATAAGTGTAAGCACGGGCCTGAGAGATGAACCATTTACAGGTTACCCGTTTGCTTCAGAGACATAGGTGCCAAACCAGAGATGAATTTCTGGTTTAAGGATACAAGTCAACTACAGTTACCACAGGGAACTCAAAGAACACGAAGAAAACAAATCCCAAACAAGTAGAAACGCTCAATTTATTAACACAACAGAATAAAACTTTTGGGATACACCCTTCATCAGTATTCACTCAAAGTTTAAAACATCAACCATTTTATACTTTAAAAACACAGTATACATGACACAGCCAACCAATAAAAACATCCAAACAAGTAATATTTAAAAGAACATTAGATAAACTTTTCATAAAAACACATTTCATACAAAAGCAATTCATATAAAAGCAATCCATTTAAATACAAGCATTGACTTAAATAACTACATATGAGGTAAATTGCAATGTGAATAAAACCTCATATGTAGTTATTTATGTCAATGCTTGTATTTAAATGACTTGCTTTTTTATGGTTGGCTGTGTCATGTGTACTGTGTTTTTAATTGTTTGTAATTCTGATACTGTTTGTTTTGTGGATATGCAGGAGGTCCATCAGAGTGGGGTCCAACAATGCTCTATATGCTAGGCATAGATCTGCCCCAAATAGTAGGTGTGGCCAGTCTCGAACCACGAACACCATCAACCATGGTAATGTACTGTGTTTTTAATTGTTTGTAATTCTGGTACTGTTTGTTTTGTGGATATGCAGGAGGTACATCAGAGTGGGGTCTGACAATGCTCTGTATACTAGGCATAGATCTCCCCCAAATAGTAGGTGCAGCCAGTCTAGAACCATGAACACCATCAACCGTGGTAATGTGCTTAGCCCACTAAGCTACGACAGCCGCCATATTCCAACTAAAACAATGTCCAATAGTAGGAGGAAGGAGGGCGGGTGCAGCTACTGCAGCTTACACAACTGTACTATGCTCACCATTCTCAGTGCTTCAGTAGACCTAAAGCTATATGGGTTGATTACCAAAGCCTAACCAATATGGGAGGAGGAAGTACATGGGAGCAGTAGCCCTTGGAGAATCAACCTAGCAAAGCTCAAAATGAAGACAGTTTGTAATGCTTTGTAAAAGAATGTACAGAAGACCGTGCAGCTAACTCTAGAATGCTGCAAGAGACCACCCCTTTCCAGTCTGCCACTGAAGCCAAGCCTCTAGTAAATGCTCCTTGATACTGCCTTGAATGGATTTGCCATGGTGGGAAAAACAAAAGCAATAGCTGACAACAACCATCTGGAAATTGTCTGTTTAGACACGCACAGTGCCCCTTTTTGTCACTTGATTAGAAAAAAAAAAAACATAGTTTCTGAGTTGCCTACACACATCCAGTGTATATAGAATCATCTCTGCTTTTTAGGTTCTAGGTAGAAAACTGGGAGACTGATGGCTTGATTTAAAGTGAACTCTGAAACCACTTTGGGCATAACACAGGAGTTTGTTCTTAATGTAACCCTACCTCTGCAGAATACAAGATTTACCCACTATGAGAGCTTGTACATCAAATTCTTACATATTTTACAGCAATAATGAGTACAGTTTCCCAAGTCAAGAACCTTAAATCAGCTTGATAGGCAAGTTCAAAAGGTAACTGTCCACTTTTTCAGCATAAAGTTGAGATCTCATGGAGGAGCGATCAGTTTACAATGAGATCTCAGATATAAAACTTTCAGAAACTGTTCTACCACAAACAAAGAAGGAGGAGAAGGATTCCTAGGCAGACATGCTGAAATGGCCACAAGATGAACATTTATAGAGGAATGAGGGAGGCCAGAGGAAAGTAACTTACACAAATATTTGAACAGCAGTGGTACAAAATCCCTGATGGGACCCATAACTATCGGTTAGGCACCAAATAGAAAATTGCTTCCACTTATCAATATATGATTTTCTAGTAGAAGTTTTTTTTTTATTTTTATTATTATTTACATTTGTTAACTGGGTAGTGTCCAACTGGGTTGAAAAAAAAAAGAAGTTATGTCCTTACCATAACGTTCCGTGTGAGTTGTTCATCTCGCCTTTTTGTTCTTACATGTGGGTTGGAACCGATCCCTCGGCTCCGAATCGGCCGCTTTCAAGCTCAAACTCTCACAGAAGCTCAAGACCTAGTGTACATCCCATGATGCTCTACTGTGAATCCCCAGATCTAGTATGCTGCAACCAAGACAGCCTACAGGAATAAGTGAAACTATAGTGTCTACCTATGAAGGTAGCTAAAAGAGTGTAGATAGGAAACATAGAATATGCAATACAGACTGACAACTTGACCAATCTACCAAGGCAACCATCCCATTTGACTGGAGGGGGAAGGTGGGCGGGAATGTAAGAACAAAAAGGCGAGATAAACAACTCACATGGAACGTTATAGTAAGGACATAACTTCTTTATGTGAAGTTGTTCTATCTCGCCGTTTTGTTCTTACACGTAGGTAATCCTGGGTGGCTCATGGGAGAACATTCCTGAGCACAGTGGAACGAAAGGTAGCCCTGTCCCTGGAGGTCCTATCCACTTTGTAATGAGTGATAAACGTGTGAGGTTTTGACCACATGGCAGCTGCACAGATGGTATCTAGAGGTAAATGAGCTGCATGAGCTAATGATGTAGAAATAGCTTGTGTCGAGTGGGCTTTGACGTTAGATTCTAATGGTTGACTAGTGGAAGCATAAATGGATTTGATGCAGTCAGAGAGCCACTTAGACAATGTGATTTTTGATACTGCAAGACCTTTCTTATTTTCTGCGTACGAGACAAAAATTTGATCTGATTGTCTGAAATCCTTCGTTTTATCCAGACAGAACCTCAGTTGTCTGTGTACATCAAGCTTGTGTAACATATATTCCAATCTGTTGGAATGGTGTCTGAAGAAGGTTGGGAGCTCAATGGACTGATTTAAGTTAGTTTCTGAACAGACCTTGGGAAGAAAGGTAGGGTTAAGTCCTGAGTGAGACCCTATCTGGGTGAAAAATCAAATATGGGGGTTTGGTGGACAAGGCTTGAAGTTCAGAGACCCTACGTGCAGATGTAATGGCTACCAGGAATATAGTTTTCCAAGACAAAAACTTTAAATGACAAGATGAAGCAGGTTCGAAGGGGGCGAGCATCAATTGGGATAAAACTAGATTCAAATTCCAGGGAGAGACAGAATGCCTGGTAGGTGGTCTGAGATAGTGGGTTCCTTTTAAGAATGCTTTACATAGTCTATGTGACATGATGTTAGACCCATTAAACCCTTCATGGAAGTTGGAAATAGCAGCCAATTGAACTCTAATTGTAGCAGCTGCTGTGCCATCATGGAACAAGGAAGACAAGAAGTCTAAGATGATATGGACAGGTGCTACATAAGGGTCAATGTCATGTTGAGAAGCCCAGTGAACAAATCGTTTCCATTTGCTATTGGTACAGCTTCCTGGTAGACAGTTTATGAGAAGAAACTATAATATGCTGGACCGCAGAAGACAAATTTTGAGACCTGGCTAATGTGGGAATTGGAGCAGCCAAGCTGTCAGTTTTAGGGAGGTGAGGGAGGGATGAAGAACTCCCGACGAGTGAGTCAGAAGATCCGGCACTGGGTCCGGGATCCATGGTTCTTCCAGTTGATACTTCCGCAGGAAGGGGAACCAAATTTGTCGAGGCCATGACGGGGCTATCAAGATCACAGTCCTTCCCAGACTTTTGGCTTTCTGTATAAATTTGGGAATTAGGGGTATTGGCGGAAAGGCATATAGGAGGCCCGGGGGCCAATCGTGTACGAGCGCGTCCCTTGGTTTGTTCCCCGGTGGGGGATAAAGGGCAAAGTAGCTGCTGCATTTGGCATTCATCGGAGATGCACATAGGTCGCAGCAAGGCTGGCCCCATCTGCGGAAAATCTTTTCCGCCACTTGTTGTTTGAGAGACCACTCGTGAGGCAACAGGAAGGCCCTGCTTAGCATGTCCGCTATCACGTTGGATGACCCCGGGATGTGCGTTGCTATCAGAATGGATACAGCCCACTGCCAAATTCTTAGGGCCTCCCGGCAAAAGGGATATGATCTGGTTCCCCCTTGCTTGTTGATGTACCAGACTACCGACATGTCTGTCTGGATAGCAACTGTACCTAGAGGGAGGGAATCGTGATAGTGTTGCACCACCAGGAACACCGCTCTCAGCTCTAGGACATTTATATGCAAATGTGTTTCCATGATTGACCAAGTGCCTTGGACAGCTTGTCCCTGAAATAAGCACCCCCACCCTATCAGGGAAGCATCCGTGGTCACTGTGGCTGTGGGTTGGGGAAGAACAAAGGGACGCCCGATTATTACTTGGTCACTGTTTAACCACTAATTGAGATCCTTCTTGCAAAGACTCGTTAACCGGATCTCGTGTGACATGGGCAGGCGTTGGTAAGACCACTGCGCGAAGAGTAGCCACTGGAGTATTCGCATGTGCATGCGCCCTAACAGAACTGCTATCAGTGTGGCTGCCATTGTGCCTAAAAGCTGCAGTATCTGGGACGCAGGAGCTTTGTTCAGGACCAAAAGACTGGATAACTGATTTTTTAGGGATACGATTCTTGATTGGGGCAACCTGATCCTTGCACTGACTGTGTCCAGTTCTGCCCCTATAAATATAATATGCTGCAAGGGCGATAATGCAGATTTTTCAAAATTTAGGGTTATGCCCAACTGGGAACAAAGGTTTATGGTGTAGTCTCTTGCTTGAATTAGTTGATGCCTGGAGGTGGCGGTGAGGAGCCAGTCATCCAGATATGGAAACACCCGGAATCCTAATCGTCTCAGATGAGCCGTGACCACTGCCATACATTTGGTGAACACCCTGGGGGCTGTGGTGAGACCAAAGGGCAGGGCTCTGAATTGGTAATGACTGGCTCCCAACCGGAAATGCAGGTGATCTCTGGATGATCTGTCCATTTTGATGTGGTAGAAAGCATCCTTGAGATCTATAGAGCACATCCAGTCGCCCGTTGTTAAGAATGGGAGAGTTGATTGCAGCGTGACCATCCGGAACATTTCCTTCTCGACGAAGGTGTTGAGTTTGCTGAGGTCTAGTATGGGCCTCCAGTCCCCTGTTTTCTTTGGAACTAAAAAGAACCTTGAGTAAGTTCCGGATCCTATTTGGTCTGCCGGGACTGGCTGGATGACTCTTTTGTCAAGCAGGTTTTGGATTTCTATAGTTGTTAGTTTTCTCAGACTGGGTGGAACGTCTGGGATCATCGTACACATGGGGGGGGGGGGTTTGTAAAGGGAATGCAGTAACCTCTGGCAATGATGCTTTTTACCCAAGAATCCGTTGTGATGCTTAGCCAGGCCTTTGGGTATAAAGCTAAGCAACCCCCGACTGCCTCCAGAGTAGGACAGTCGGGCTTCCTTTCAGGAATGCTGATAGGGCTTACCAGAGGACTGTTCCCTGTTGCCCTGGTTTTGCGGACCGCCTCTGCCATTTGGACGGCATCTCCTGTTTTTGCCCCCTCCTCTGCCCCTAGAGGGGGTATCAGTAGGTGTGCTTTGGAAAGCTCCTTGGGGTTTTCGGAACCACATTTTCCCACTTCGTTGCCCTTTGGGGTACGGTCTAGTTGGAGTGGAAAAACAGACTCCTACAGCAGACAGAGTCTTTCCTTCTTGTTCACACCTAGTAAGAGTCTCCTTAACTTTGGGTCCGAACAAGGCAGACCCATCGAATGGGGTATCGATGAAGGAAGATTTAAAGGCTTCAGCAAAGGAGCAAAGGCGCATCTAGGACTGTCGCCGAAGAGCTATCGCTGAGCCTGCCGCCCTACTCGATCCATCGGCAGCTTAAGAGATGAGTCGCATGGATGAGTTTACTATTGAATTAAGGGTGTTGAGTTGTGCAGTCACCTTTTCAGAGACTGCATCAGCTGTGTTACCCTGGAGAGTATCTCCCAACTTTTTTAGGAGATCTCATTGAAGGTGGGTAAAATGTGTTAGGTAGTTGAGCGATCTCATGGAAAATGCCGCAGAACTAAATATGCATTTCCCATACCTGTCCATCGTCCTAGAATCTCTATTAGGAGGATGGACAGCAGAAGAAGTTTCCGACATCTCTTTCTTGGTGGCCACCGCCACCACCATGGCATCAACCGGGACTCCTTTTGTAAGGAAGGCCTTATCTGTAGGGGAAGTAATAAACTTGATGGGCCTCTGAGGGACCGGTTCCAGTGAATCAGGGGACTCCGAGCAGAAACCCAGCTCATCAGTTCATCGGGCGGAGTAAGGGAGGAGGTGAGTTTGAGATCAAAAAGGCCTAGGAGGACAGACTCGTCCTCAGTAGGGGCAAGGAACTGCCACGCACCCCTCTGCCTTAAGATTTCCAATATGTCTGCAAATGAGACATCCTCTGAGGGGGGATCATGGGGACCCTTCTGATTCCTCCAAATCAGTATCTGATGTGAGGGATTTCTGTGGGGAATCCAAGTGCCTCCTCTTGCACAATCTCTTTCTAGGTACTTCATCGGTGGGAGCATCCGGTGAAGTCCCTAGAGAGGAGGGGCCACCCAATGGGGATACCTGAGGCCCTGGATCTCGACGCTTGGTGGGGATCTGCGGGGAAGAGGTAGAACGAGGCCCTTTAGGGGGAGGGGAAGACAGATCCGAGGAGGTAGTAATCTTAGCAGACATGACTTTCCTCATGGCATCGAAGGCACCAGAATCTCGGTCCGAGAAGTCCGTCGGCTCCGAAGAGACTGGCAGCTCTCCCCCGGCCGAGACCCCGCGCTCCAATCCAGAGGACGGAGACGAGACCACCTGCGCCGAAGCCCCAAGTGGAAGGGTGGGAACCGAAGTATCGGTTCGACTCTCCACCCCGGAGCCAGCGAGGGACTGTCGGCCCCAAGAGTCCCCGGTCGGAACCGAGGAGATCAAGGTCGAAGGAGCCGAGGGAGGGGGATTGAACCTCGGCTCCAAGGGCTCTACCAATATCGGTTTCGCCTGCCCCAGCTCCGAATGCTCGGTTGGCTTCGGAGGAGGAGGTGGAGAAATTATGGCTGAGGTTTCAGGCTTCGAAGCCGATTGGCTCGAAGCAAACAGCATTTTGGCCAGGGCCAGGTTCTCTAAGAGCCTCTTAACCACTCGGTCCAAATCCACATCGGAAAGCCTCGAAGAATGCGTCGAGGGATGGGTCGAAGGAGCCGAAGATGGCACCAACTGAAGACTTGGAGACTGAGGAGTCTCCAATATCGGTTCCACAACTGGGCTCTGAGGTAGAGGTTCGATACATGGTTCCAAGGCCTGTAAAGCCGATGTACGAACCACACCAGAGGAACTCGGAGCCGATGACTTGGGCTCCGAGGATCCTTTGGAAGACTTCGACCCCTTCGAAGCCTTGGAAGAGAGGTCAGCCTTGTCTAAAGTAGTCTGAAAATCCAGCTTCAGGAGTCCTCTATCTACCAGCTTCCTCCGCCTTTCCAAGAGAACCCTGGCACTAAAGGAGTGGCAGATAGAGCACACCTCTTGTAGGTGCACCGAGCCCAAACAGTAAATGCAGGTGGAGTGAATGTCTGTAACAGACATCTTTTGACCGCACTCACACCTTTTAAAACCTGACTTTTGCTTTTCTGACATTTTTTAAGAAAAATTCAGGTCCTTGAATTTTACTTGTCCAATAAATTTAGAAACTTTAAACTACACTCACAACTAGTATAAACTAACTTCCTATGGAATAATATATATATATATATATATATATATATATATATATATATATATATATATATATATATATATATATATATAAACACACTAAATATTCTAATATTAAACTATCACTGACTATATAATGAACACTAGGTATATATATATATAAGATAATACACACACACACAATAGCTGACAGAGCCCTGTCACGCCCAAGAAAAAAGAGGCCTAAAGCCCTGAAGAAAAACTTTTAGAAAAGTCCTAACAAGGTTACACTAACAACCTTAAAACTATAATAAGGATAGTAATCTAAATATATAAGACTAAGTTTAGTCAAAAAAATCCTATTAATATATAAGATTTTAAATCACTGGCCCAAGCTTCCTCTGACGAGCTGTTGATCCGCTGCAGCGACAAACTAGATCTGGGGATTCACAGTACAGCATCATGGGATATACACTAGGTCTCGAGCTTCTCTGAGAGTTTGAGCTTGAAAACGGCCAATTCAGAGCTGAGGGATCGGCTCCGACCCACGTGTAAGAACAAAACGGCGAGACAGAACAACTTCACATCCCGTTTTCAGTGGAGACCCAGGGAGAAAAGCTCCACAACAAAAAGAACATTATTATGCTACTAGTTTAAGTAGTACATTGCTAACAATATGTAAATGAGCTTAACAAAAATATTATAGCAACAGAAATATAATATAAACATGCATGTTACAGGTATACAGGAATACTTTTTTTTTTTTTTTTACATAATATATATACAGGATGTACACAAGTCATGTAGCTTTAGAAGGCGAGTCACTTCTGAAAGACCAAAATTGGTCATGTAGTTTTACAAGTTAGGTCATCTGAAGGAAAAAAGATTAATAAAGAAACTACAGATAGTGGGATAGCCCTATGTGGGATCAGCACTATTTGGGCTATCATGTGTGAGATGAGTGGGAAAAAATAGGAAGAATATTAGTTGGGAGCAATACAGGGGCATAGCCAATTATTTAAATAGTCTTTCCGGGTAGTATTAAATGTGGATAAGTTGGGGTTTTTAGTTATCTGTTGAGGAAGGCTGTTACAATCTTTGGCTATTTTATGGGAAGAGAGGGAGTCTCCATGATAGTAGTGCCTCATGTAGTGACTGCTGCAAGTCTTCATGGAATTATGTGCCTAAAAGATATTAGAACTGAATCATCCAGCTAGTCAGCAGAATTTCATTGAGATTGCGGTGTATCATAGTCCCCCTGTCTTGTGTGAGTAGATCCAATCTGTGTGGACACTTGTGGTAATTACCACTGGCTAATTCTATAAGAAAGGAGAACCATTGTTGCCTGGGTCAAAAGGGAGTCACCAGAATGATTTTTCTGGAATCCTTCTGAATTTTTAGTACTACCCCGGATAACAGTGGAAAGGGAAGAAAAGCAAAAAGGAACATTCCGTTCGAAGGAAATTAAAAAAAATATCTATATGCTAGACTTGCATTCAAGGAGCCCTGGTGCAAAATTTACTTATCTGTCTGTTTTGAAAGAATTGAACAGATCTGCTTGAAGTATTCCCCACAAGTGGATCAGTTCCTGGAAAACCCATTATTCAATTTCCATTTGTAAGGGTCTATCCTGATCCATCTCAACTTATTGGCCACTATGCCTTAGTCCGATGGAATCCAAGATGCATGGAGGATTAAGCACTGCTGAAGAGCTAACTCCCAAGCCATCATAACCAGCCTGCATAGAGGGTTTGAGCTTGTGGTACAGAAATGAGCAGTAAAGTACATGAATGTGGCACTGTCTGTACTCACTTGAAGAGGTCCTGGTGACCATAAGTGATGGAGAGATTTCAAAGCATGGATTACAGCAGACATCTCCCTTATATTGATGTACTTTTGCTCTCTCTGAATGAGTCCAAAGGCATTGCACATTTACTCACATGGAAACTGCTCCCCAAGTAAAATCTAAAGTGTCTGTGGTGAGACATTGGTTAAGAGTCTGAGGAGAGAATGGGAGACTTGGGTTCAAATGAATTTGCTGTCTCCACCAAAACAGTTCTATTTTAGAAAGCAGAAAAATGAAATTTGATGGTCCAGAGGATGTAAGAAGTCCAGAAACCATTCCACCTTTCTCATGTGCAACCTGGACGCCATGACCCCTAGGATCCTGGGAAATTCTCTTGTCGAAGTTGGAGACTAACTGCAGAAGCTCAGGAAATATTCCAGATTAAAAATCCACCTTCTCTAGTGTAAAAGGCCTTTTGAAGTATCTAAAAGGCAGTTAAGAAAACAATCCTGTGAAAAGAGTCAAAGAGTATTTTGCAATATTTACCTGGAAGCCCTGGCTGGTCAGAAGAGACATAACCACATTAATGGCTCTTGACATTTGGATAAAGACTATGCAAAAAATATGTAAGTGGTCTTAAAATGGCAAAATGTGAGTGCTATTTAATCTGCAATAAGCTACGAATGGTGCTAGGCATTTTGCAAACATTCCTGAAGCTGCAGATAATTCAAAGAGTAATGAAGATGCAGAATATATATGTGTGTTGCACCTTTAAGAAGCATTTCCAAGGACAGCGTGTTCATATAAATAGCAAGCATGAGCTAGCTTCAGTGCCATTTTGAGAGTGCAGCCAGAGAGTCAGCATGTATGAGACAGAGTCAGTTTATTTATAAGTTTATCCAAGTTAAAGTCTCATTCCTGATGTGTTTGTACATAATAAAGCTGCTTGAACAGAACACATGCATGTTAATCTGTTTTATCCTGACCGGATGAACGACAGGAGAGAACTGATAATGTGTCCCAGAAATAGACAACCTTAGAAAATTCCTGAAGCCACAACACATTCTGTAAAGTCAACATTCTGAATTTTGGAACTTTCAGATAGAAGTTTAGAAATAAAGATTCAATATTGGTCTCCAAGAGGTCTCGCTTCAATATCAGAAACATTCTGGAATAGGAGCCTTTGCCCCTTTGACTGACCTGCACTGCTTCTATGACTCAATGGGTAAAGAACCTCAGGAAAAGTTTCTGTTTCAAAGGGTGGGGAGGAATTCCCCTGACAGCAGGTTTTTTGTGTCTAATACCATCTGTAACCTTTCTAAACTACTTTAAATACCGAATAGTCTAAGACAATCTTTTGCCAAAGGGGGATGTTGAGGGCCAGTTTGTGGGACAGCTTTGTAGGGATACTGGCTGGAAGAGAGGGAAGACAAGAATGCTGACATAGTTATTCTGTACTACAGGTCTGCTCATTTTTCTGGGAAAAAAAGACTGTTTCTTGTTATTTTCCTCTGGCCATCTCTTTTTTAATTCCTTGTTTGCCAGAATATGACTGGTATTGCTTATTTGGCTTTTTAGTGATAGTCAGAGACCTGCAAGATTTGTATTGGGAGACGTAAAAATCCTATAAACTCATTGAATCAGCTTTCCTCATATTGATTGAGAACTTGGGTAGCAGAAAAGCCAAACCATACCTCTTTATCTAAAGCAGAACCTAAGATTTCAAGACTGTACCTCATCAGCAAAGTGTTGGTTGTGTACTCAAGCACACCTTCTCAACAAAGTAGCAGTGGCCATAGACACAGTATCTGTATAATCATACACACTCTTCAAAGAATATTTGTATACTTTGGACTAGGTAGAAACAATTTGATTCAAAAAAGAACTTTCTTCTGTGGGAAGACAAGTAGCCATATCTCTCAGACTATCCATGTAACAAAGCATAAACTTCCACATGTATGCCTGATAATTGAGAATTCTGAAAGCCAAAGTGGAAGAAAACCTTCTCTTACCTAGACAGTCAACATCTTGCCTTCTTTATCACCAGGTGAAGACTTGGTGTTCAACAACAGTCAACTCCCAGCAGGTGTTGCAGTAGATATTCCTGCTGGGGCTGATCTAAGGTGAGATAAAAGAAATGTATCGGCCTGAGGCTTTTTAAGGGACTGAGAGCTGGGTATCCAGGATGATTATATGCAGCATTCAATACACATCCCCCAGGGCTAGCAGTGTAGGAGGGATGGGCCAGGAATATTCATTTGAAACATATATTTTCTCAGCTAAGGAGGAACATCTATTTGTTCCCATAAAAATAACTCATTCATCCTAGCTATAGTCTAATGAAAGGAAAATTCCTCTACGTGAGGATATTTTTATTTATTTTATTTTACATTTGCTGACCGGGATAGTCCGACTGGATGCATGTCCATTTTCAGCGGAGGCCCGGGGAGAAAAGCTCCAAGGGTATTTCATTACAGTCAAAGGTGATCATGTGACTCTGAATGAGAAGCCCTCCCATCTCTATCAAAATCAGACTCAGTTTCCTCAGGAATTTCTTTACAGGGAATGCTCTGCTGTAATGGCTTTTGGACAACAAGATTCATAGCTTGTAATGCTTTCCTTAAAAAAAAAACTTTCTCAACTGTAATTACTTCTTGAGATAAACAATGTTTAATCTTTTTTCTTCCTCAATAGGAGTCCCTGTGAAGAAGGCTAACTCGAAGGAGGGATGTATGACCGGTCTTATGGTCTCAGATCTCAAATGCCCTATGAAGAATCTCTTTGAGTATCTCCTAGCACAAAAGAAGATGGTCCTCCCATGCCTGTATCAGACACTGGAACAGCAGAAAAGGATGTGGCTGTCCCCCCAATTTATGGTGGCCGGAAAGACTACACTAGAAGAAGCTAGAGAAGTAAGTGGTCTGAGGTACAAAACATAGCCACTGTAGGCTCACCAATATCAGCTGAGGCATAGACAGAGCCCATTGCAATATAACAGCTCCTTGTAAAGTGCTTCTATGTTTCTAGGAATAGTGGGAGCAGAACCAGTACGAGTGGAACAAGTATCCATGGTTGCAGCAGAGGAAGACAAGCCAAAAGCAGCAAGCATTGCTGGAATGAGTCATCAGAAGGAAAGTTGCCACCTAGCGTATACAAGCAGCACAGTTACATTCACACTTCTTGTCCCAGCTCCGTCACAAAGTAAAAGCACTTAATTTCCCTGTCAGCACTTCTTTTACTAAGTTAAACACACTGACAGAAAGAAGAATATCAGGTAAGTTGCCATGAAGTGAATACAAGCACTACACTGCAGAAACGCATCTCTGTCCATTCCAAAATAAATCTTTTAATCACAAAAACAAAATTTTACACAAGCAGAACACATTTTCACCAAAGTATCTCCTAATTAGCCCAATAGTACAAGTAACAACAAAAGAATAACACTCCCTGATAAAAAAAAACTTCCGATATTGATAATAAATACCAGTTTTCTTAAAGGGGTAAATCACTTTTAGTCAAAAAATAAGATCAGTTAATATTTTCTTAAACAGGCAACAATTTATTTCTATGTGGAGGGGTTTCCCAAATGGGAAATGACGTTCTTAGTGGACTACTGCTCCTGTGAAACCTCAAAGATGCTTTTCCTTGTGCCAGCAAAAAAGTAGTGAAGAAATCTTCAGTCTGACTGGCTAGCCCAAGAAGGAAAATCAGCAAAGTGAAGGCATGTGTGTGTGTGTGTGTGTGTGTGTGTGTGGGGGTGGGGGCAGAACTTTATAAAACTGTCCGGTTGTGGTTTCCTGAGCAAGGAAACAACCCACAGCCTAAAGACTACTGCAGCAGTGGAAATGATGAATATCATAGTTTCTTTGAGAAGTCCATTATATCTGAACTCCAGTAAGTGAAAACTTCCTTTACTACTACTACTGGCATCAGCATATGATCTCCCGTACAGAAAATAATACCCTATACAAACACAAGAGGTTTCACACTGTGGCACATCCTGCAACTCGGGTTAACACATCTGGAAAAGAATAAGTAAACAGCAAACAGCAAGGCTCAAAAAATAAAAATCATCAAGGTTTACAACAGCTCACTTCCTGCCCTCTAGGTGCAGCACCTACTCTCCCTGTCCCTTACCAACTGATTTATTAAATTTTGGAAAAGGCATGCTGGTTGATGATCTCTGTCACAGATACACATCGCCAGCCTGAATGGATCCAATGTTTAAGGCAGTGAAGTGAAGACTCCTGAAGGGGCATCCCCTGCACAACCTTCTAAGAACTAGAGAGCATCAAGAAGAAAGAGGAACATTCTACTCCCAACAATCAGCTTAAGTTTCAAATATGTCTGGTATGTCATCTTAAACCTGATGTGCTGCGATCTACACAGCCTGACAGCTGGAAGGAACGTAGCTCTTCTTTGGGAAGCAGCTGACGAATAATCATTGTCCAAGAATACACTACTCTCCTCAGCTCTGCAAATCTTGCCATCATCCAAACCTATTCATGTATTTATTTATTCTGTGTTGACTGGGTTAGTCCCATTAGGCTGGTGTCCTCTTTTCAGGACAGACATGAGGAGGTATTTATATACTACTAGGGGAAACTTGGCCAGGGCATCAAGTAACTTCCCCTAATATGATAGACACCATAGAATCTTTTAAATGTCAGCTACCATCAACTCAAGCAGGTGGCACCAAAGTTTAACATCTCTTCCTTCAATGAGAGTGACTCAAGTCATATGATAATATGGCTGGGTTTACCTTTAGACTTATTTGCTTGTCTTACAACTATCCTATGTGCTCTCTCCACTCTTACCAAGGCCTCAAGGAGTCCAGACCATTGTGCAAGATGTCTCTGTATGAAGGCAATATAATTCTTACCATCAATGCACTCCGGGACTCTGATTATCCTAAGATTTTCTGCCCCAACTTGTCCTTAACACTGATTAGTTTTTCAAGGAGGTCTTTGTATTATGTTCCCAGGTTGATGATCACATCCTTCAAAGCAGCATTATCTCTCTCTCTCTCCATGGAGAAGGGAAATGTCATTGACTGGTAAGACAAAGCTCTGTTCATCTCCTCTACATACTTGGCAGACTTTTCCAAAAAATGCATCAAACTTGGCATGGACTTTTTTGTATCACTTGCAAAATCAGTTGGAGAGCAGATTGCTGGGGCTCGCCTTCTATGGGAAGGAATACTCTGGTTGGTGGACCACTTCTGCCATTCCCACCTTGATAACAGCTTAAAGAGATAGATCATCAGAGGAAGGAAAGAGAACTTTTTCTTTGAGCTGCCTGTCCTAGACATACAATCACATAAACTTTTCCCTCCACTCGAAAAATAGACCTAAGGTAATTGAGATCGGCTGTAGAAAATGAAATATTCTTTCTTAATTACACTGGCAGAAGGTCACTTGCTTCCTTACACTACCCCATCATGCCCCCCCAAGAAGCAAATATTTTTTTTTATGGCAGCTAAAGATTGGCTGACCCACTGAAGCTGTCTGACTATATTTTAGATAAGCTGCATAACCTACTTAATCATCCAGTACAAGAACTGCTTTTTGCTTGTCCCATATTCCTAAAATCTGTCTCTATTTCGATAGGAAGGCTGTTCCAATAATCCACCACACCATAGATAACAAAAATAAATTAAAATTAAAAAATATATCACATCTTATATATTCTTTTCTGAAACAGTGGACTCTAAAACATCCCTCTGAGGCACTTGAACAATTTTACCACACTCTCTTTCTATCTCTCCGAGACCCTTCAAATCTTTCTTCAAAGAGGTATTAGTCATTGCCTCCAGCCCCATCCCCAATGTAGTGCTTCTGTTCTGGTGAAAGTGAGGTCTACAGAACTGCACATAATAATTCATATGAGTTTGACCAGCTGCTCACATGGAGGAATAAAAACTTATTTTCTTCTACAGATACCTCATTCTGTGAATGTTAGAACGATTTGCCTTGTCTGTTGCTCTGTCTCAATGCCCGCTAGTCTTCAGATCTTTTTACAAGTGCCCCATATTCTATTTTTTTTAATTTCTTTGCCAAAATGTTTATTTCAATGTTTATACCCTTTTGAAGAATAAAAGCAGGCAGAGGCAAGGCTCCAGTTTCTTCAGCTGATTTATTACAAGACACACAAGCGCTTTTACCACAAGGCTTCTTCTGGTGTATAAAAAGCAGCACTCAACACACATTCTTATACTAAGCATTAGCTAGTCACATGATTAAAAAGAAAAAACTCTTAAAGGCACAAAGAACAGTTGTATTCAACCCACAGTAAAATACATAGTAAAATATATAAAAACTTCATTACAAAAACACATTTCATAAAAGCAATATTACAAAAAATGCATATTACAAATACATGTAAACCAAATAAATGTAACAGATTCTACCTACGTAATGGTCTATTTTTCAGGATGGGTCTCAATGGTACATGGTCATTAAGACCATGTCCTGTGTTAGCTCTTAATCTCACAATCCATTTAGCCTCCAGGTTCTCAGTTTAAACTCTGGTGTCACCACCCCTCAAGTTCTCATAACATTTACCTAATACCATAAATGTAAAGGTGTGTTGATCATTCGTTTCTTTAATGTGTTTTGCTAAAGCATTGAACACACTACCCTTCTTAATATGGTATATGTGTTCCCTGATCCTATCCCTTAATAGTTTGTCAGTTTTTCCCACGTAGAATTTACTGCATACTTTGCAAGTAGCAAGGTAAACCACATGTGAAGCATCACACCTTGCATTGGTTCTTGGTGTATAAGTTACACCAGTGTCTGGATGCAGAACCTCCATATCTTGATTTATAAATTTACAGAACTGGCACCTAGTGCACGGCTTAGTCCCTGGTATATCCTCAGTCCTGATTTGGTCTCTGGGATTGCAAAGTCGTCGCCTTAGAGACTTCTTATTTTTAAAAGTAAACTGTGGATGTGTTCCTATCAGGTTGCTAACTTGTTTATCAGATGTCAAGATATTCCAATGCTTGCCTATGATGTCTGTGTAGTGTCTTATATTTCTAGAATAGCTAAAACACATTTTAAGTGGTTGTGAGATTTGTTTCTGTTGACCCCCGTTGCATATATCACTCTCTACCTGTTCAGCGAAATAGGGCCTGGCACTACTGTGTCTAGAGTTTCTCACTGTCCTAATACTTTGATTGACAAGTTTCTGGTCATAGCCCCTCTCTACTAGTTCTATATTTATCTTGTCTAGTTGTTCCATAAAATCTGTTTCTCTAGCATTCAATCTAGACGCCCTGTAAGCTTGATTCTGTGCAACATTCTGAAAAATGTATTGAGGGTGCAAGCTGTCTTTTCTTAGTAAACTGTTCACATGACATCCCTTCCTAAACATTTTAGTGTTCAGTGCACCATTAAGTTCTTGTATAATAGAGACATCTAGAAAGCTAACTTCAGTATATGAACAGTTCATGGTGAATTTAAGGAAATGTGTTGAAGCATTAATATAGTCTACAAACATCATTAGCTGTTCTATAGACCCCCCCCATAAAAGGAAGAGGTCATCTACAAACCTGCGAAAAAATAATATGTCATCTTTAAAGTCACTCACGACCAAATTATCTTGTTCCCATTTGGACATTACAGCATTCGCATAACTGTTAGCGCATAATGTTCCCATGGCTACCCCGTTGCATTGCCAGTAGACCTTGTCCCTGAACATGAACACATTATTCTCCAGTACCAGACCTAGTAGTAACCGTATTAGGTCCACCATATCTCTATCATACTCCCTGGTTTCAAGCATTAACTGAGTTACACTATTAATCCCCAAATCATTTGGAACAACAGTGAAAAGTGACACCACATCAACGGTAACTAACAGCATTTGTTGTTTACAGGCTTCTTGCTCTCTTCCACATGCAAATCTGTGCAACTCTCTCACAAAATGTTCAGTGTCCTTCAAGATATAGTCTGATTGTTTGATCAAATTCCTAAGGAATTTCTCCACAAAAATAGAAATGGACTCTGCACCAGTTGCTTCCAGCTACAATGGGCCTCGTAGGAGGATTTGCCCTGCTTTTGTGTACCTTGGGTAATCCTTGAATCACTGGGGTAGTGGGGTTAAATATAAGGAGGTTTTTTAATAAATTTTCATCAATGAGACCCATCATGGCTATTTCCCTTAGCTTGTTGTGTACATATTCAACCATTCTATTAACTTGTGATAAAGTAATAACTTTATAAAATGTGTCATCAGCTAATAAAACAAGCATTCTCCTGTCATAGTCTTCCCTATTCAAAATTACAATCTGTCCTCCCTTGTCTGCAGGGCGTATCATGATACATGGATTCGTTTGTAAATTATTTAATGCTGTAAATTCATCCTTGGATAAATTGCACTGTCTGCTGCTACTAGGGTGTAATTTTTGCTCATGAAACACTCTATAAACATCATCTAGACATAACTGTTCAAATGCAGAAACCAAAGGATTTAACTTGGGTAAAAAAGAGCTTGGTTTTGTAAACATAAATTCCCCATTTTCACCATTGTTAGCAGACATAATTTTCAACATTAAATTGAGTGTAAATAGCTTAATATCAAATACAATTTCAGTAATGTCAGAGTCAGCAGTTGGGATAAAAGAAAGTCCTTTTTCCAACACATTACATTCATATCTGGATAGAGTATAGGTTGATAAATTAACTATTAATTTTTGCTGTTCATGAAAGCTTTCTTTATCGTGTATGGCCTCACCGTTCCTTCTGGGTGCTTCCTTTTGCTTCTGGTCATACTTCTCCCTCTCTGTTGTCCCTGGTTCAAGTCTCCTCTTCCTCAGCTTATAGACCTGTTCCTGGATGGAAGAGGGAAAGTCAGACCTGGAGGTCGTAGGCTTTCTAAGAAAGAAGTATGAATGCCATCATCAAGATCGCATCTATTCAAAGCTTCACCAGTCGCTTCTTGATAAACTTGTGCTGTGGTTGTGATAGTTTTCCTTCTTACCACTGTTGTCTCAGTCATCGGCGTGATGTCACTTAGGTCGCTAGTTATCTGAGCTCTCCCCTCATCCATTTCCTGGATATCTTCAGGCTCTCGATTGATGGAAATTGTCGTGGCGGCTGTCCGATTAGTGGGAACCTCAATGATGCTTCCTTGATTAGTTGACTCAACTACAGGGGTTTGAGTATTGGCCCTGTTGTTATTGTTAGCCACTCTCGGCCACATAAAGACGTGGCCTCGTGAAAAATCTAGTCTGTCTCTATATATCTTTTTTAACTTGATTTATATTAACTTGCGAGAATAAACATGAGCATTCTCAAGCATATCATTTATTGGCTTCACAATCGAAGCAGGGTCATATTTTTTACACAGATCAAGATATTTGTTCTTGATCTGAAGTAGTAATTTTGTTTCTTCTTTCTCAACAAAGTCAGACAATAGTTTTAAGTAACCAGCACTAGTCTGTAGATTTAATTTCTGCCATTCACTTAATAGTAAAGGGTCACAGTCCGCTTGAGCGGGCATTTTAAGAATTCTCAAACCCCGAGGCACAATGCCTTCAGCAATACAAGTTTGGAGATGAAATTTCTCAAACTGTGTACTTTTTAGTTTGAGCAAGTCTTTTTCTAACAAGAATAATTTACTTTTCAGTACCACAGTGTCTATATTCATGTATTCATCTCCATCTAGAACAAGTTCATTATTCAGTAATGGATTAGCTTTCTCGCTCACCTTAAATATAAAATGATTGGTTTATACCCTTTTGCTTGTTACTGCTACTGGATGAATTATTCTGCTCTTAATTTAAACTTCCAGAGTTTAAATGACTCCTATTTTGCAAAACCCTTTTTGTCACTTATATAATTTCTTATGATCAGCCCTGACAGTATATTTGTGACATCAGCCACAAAATACATATTTCTAAGCCTTCTGCATATGTCACTCACATAAACACACAAACAAAAAGACTGGACTACTAATCCAGTAGTTAATTCCTGTGGTTCCTCACTGTTAACCACCCCTTCATTTAAGTTAATTCTATTTATTATGACCTTATACGTCCTTCTGTCTCATCGTTGTTGAGCCGTGCCCTTCAACCCAACTCCAAGCTTGTTTGATCTGGTCATTAACTTTTTTTGATGGTACTGCGTCAAATGCTTTAATAAAAGTCTAAGCAGACCATGTCTACATTCCTTTTTTTTTCTCCAGTTACCTAATAAACCAATTCTACTGCAAGGATTATAAAAAGTACAGTTATGTACACTTACATAAACGTAGATGTTTGAGTGTATTCACTGTTGCAGTCATTACATTTGGGTTATCCCTGCCAGGTTTAGCCCTCGGCCGGCCTGAATATCAGAGACTTGGTATTTCTGCGTCGGCTGCTGTTGCTTGAGGACTGACATCAGGTCGTCAGTGGTATAAAGGAAGGCACCCGATGTCATTACATAAGTTTTTCTTGCCCTAACCTGTCAAGAGCCCCAAAAGTAGGAGGCCAGGCTCTGGTGGTAAAACCCCACCAGTGGAAAATAAATACCACTATGTCCTTTGTAAGGAAAGGAGAACAACAAAGAAGAATGATAATAAAAAGGGGAAAAAGAATAAAGGGGGGTGGAGGGAGGGTAACCAGGACTGCAACAGTGAATTCACTCGAACATCTACATTTATGGTAAGTGTACACAACTGTACTATGTTCTTCGTGTTTCACTGTTGCAGTCATCACATTTGGGTAGATTCCCAAAGCTGAGGAAATGGGTAGAGGCAGTCAAGGAAGCTAGGGACTTGCTAGGATGCCCTGCAAGACTGCAGAGGCAAACCTTGCCCTGGATTTGGAAAAGAGAGGCAGGTGGTAATGCTTGGTAAAGTGTGAACAGATGTCCATGTGACAGCCTCCAGGATGTCCCTTGTGGGGACTCCTCTGAGGAAAGCTGTGGAGATGGAGGCTGCTCTGGTGGAGTCTGTCCTAACCCCCTTGGGGAGGCTTACTGTTTGTAGAATAAATGGATGCAGTGCGCTATCCATTTGGAAATGGTTTGCTTGGAGATGGCTTTGCCTTCTGCCCCTGTAGCAAAACTAAGAGGCAATTGATCAGACTTTCTAGTCCTGTCCAGATAGTATCTGAGCTGTCTGTGCACATCTAGAGAGTGAAGAATCCTTTCCCCCTTGTTCTGTGGATTAGGAAAGAAGGTGGGCAAACAAATGGATTGGTTGAGAGCCACACTGGACACCACCTTGGGCATGAAAATTGCGTTAGTTCTGAGGGATACCCGGTCTGCATGGAAGATGATGAAGGGTTCCACTACCATGAGTGCTTGCAGCTCAGAGACTCTTCTGGCTGAAGTGATGGCCAGAAGGGATGCTGTCTTCCATGAGAGAAATTTTAGCTCTGCCGAAGACGCTGGTTCGAAAGGAGGCAGGGTGAGCTTTTCTAAGACAAAGTTAAGGTCCTGAACTGGTGTTGGTGCCCATCTGGGGGGCCTCAAGTTGCTAGCCCCACTGAGGAACCGTTTGATCAAAGGGTGTGAGAAAAGGGGCTGCTCAATGGGAAAATGAGCAGCAATAGCAAAGGCATGAATTTTAATAGAGGAGAAAGAGAGACCACTGTGTAGTAGGTCAGCTAAGTAATCTACAATGAGAGGGATGGAGGGCTGTTCCATATTGGCCCCCTTAGCCTGGATCCAGGTGCAGAACCATTTCCATTTATCTGCATAAGACTTTCTGGTGCTAGGGCGTCTGGCCTCATGGAGAACATCCAGAACCTGTTTACTGAGGATGGTAGATTAGTTAGGGGTTAGGGAATAAGCCAAGCTGCCAAAATGAGTGTCTGCAATTGGGGATGCATGAATTCCCCTTCCCTCTGGGTTAGGAGGTTTGGAATCTGAGGAAGATGCCATGGAGGCAGTGGGTATAAGCTGCGCAGCAAGGGGTACCAAGGTTGTCTGGGTCAGTGTGGAGTTATTAGAATGGTCCTTGGTTTTCCTCCATTATTTTGAGCAGTACCTTGGGGATGAGAGGTAGGGGAAGAAAGGCATAGACCGAGAGGTTGACCCAGGGGAAGGACAGGGCGTCCACTTTCCAAGCCATGCAGGGATGCTCCCTGGTGCAGAACTTGCTGAGCTGATGGTTGGTGTGGAAGGCATAGAGGTCGACCTTCGGGGTTCCCCATTTCTGAGTTATTAGGGTGAAGGTACTTCTGTTGAGCTGCCACTTGGTGTGGGTCCAGAAGGTTTCTGCTTAACTGGTCTGCCATGGAATTGAAAGAACCTGGTAGGTATTGTGCTAACAGGTGTAGTTGCATGGAAGAGGCTGTGGGCAAAAGAGTCATGGCCAGCCTGCATAGAGGGTAGGAGTGAGTCCCCTCCATGCTTGCTGATGTACCACATCACAGTGGTGTTGTCTGTTTTGATCAGGAAAACCCCTGGAGAGAGAAGGGGTTTGAAAGCTATTATGATGTGCTGCACAGCCATCATCTCTTTTTGACTGATGTGCAGAGGGATTTGCTGTGGGCTCCATTGGCCCTGTATGCACCCTCCGTCCAGGTGTGCTCCCCAAGGGTAGTCTGATGTGTCTGTGGTGAGGGTCTGGGTAACAGGGTGTGGGGAAAAGGGCAATCCCTTGTTGTGGGATCATGCTGTTGCCCACCAAATAAATTATTTTCTGAGGCAAGGAATTATAGGTAGAAGGGTTTCCAGGTCTTGAGAGTGTTGACACCAAAGGCTCTTTCGGTACCATTGATGCTTCCTCATATGCAGTCTGGCATATAGAATGAGGAGTATGCAGGATGCCATGAACCCCAGAGCTTGCAGAAAGCTGGGGCCTGGTAACCAGTTGAGAGAAGTAGGTTGTCAGGAAATTTTGTTTCTGTGGTGTAAGGTATGCCATCTGGGATGCTGTGTCCAGACTTGCTCCCAGGAAGATCATCCTTTGGGTGGGCATCTGCTTTGATTTCTTTTCACTGATTGTGTACCCTAGGGAGGTTAGTGGGGTCTTTACAAAGGCCAGGTGCTTGAGCAGCGTTTCCTGGCTGTCTGCCTGAATAAGCCAGTCATCTAAGTATGGGTAAATCTGAATATTTCTTTGCCTGCTAAAGGGAATGACCGGAGCCAAACATTTTGTGAAAACTCTGGGAATAGTGGATAAGCCAAAGGGAAGTGCAGAGAACTGAAAGTGTTGAGATCCTGCCCTGAAGTGGATATATTTCCTGCCTGATAGGAATGTGGAGGTAGGCCTCTTTTAGATCTAGGGTGGCTAGCCAAGCGCCCTTGGAGAGCATGGGCAGCAGCTGCTGCAGGGTGAGCATTTTGAATTTTGGGATCACAAGGAAGGTGTTTAGAATGGATGCATCGAGGATGGGGTACCAGGTACCTTCTTTTCTGGGCAACAGAAAAAGTCTGAAATAGAAGCCTTGGCCTGTCTGTTCTGTAGGAACGTATTCTATTGCCCCCATAGAGAGCAGGGAATAGATTTGCTTTTGAACCTCTGCCCATTGATTTGGTGGAAGATGTGGGAACCCTTTTGGGGTTGGAAGGGTGTGGAAGGAGAATTTGTATCCCTGAGACACAATGTTCAGAACCCACTAGGCCTTAGTAATGGTGGCTCAGGTGCTTAAGTGAAAGGAGAGTTTTCCTCCTAGGGGTAATTGAGGGTGGGCAGAGGGGAGGTCGGGCGGAGGTGAGTCATTCTGAGTTCTTACCATAAGGGGATGGGGCTTAGAACTCCCTGTTTTTGAAGTGGAGGTAGTCCACTGCTTAGATCTCTGCATTCCCTGGGGCTGCTGTTTAGGGGGTCTGTTTCCACAGGTCCTAGGGTGGACCTGTTTAGTCGGAGCAGGAAAGGACCAGTGCTTGGAGGGACAATGTCTGCTGAATCTAGGGGGCTGTACCTGTAAGAAATATTTAACCGTTTGCATAGATTTTGCTTTTTCTTCCATCTTTTTTAAGACCTCTTCTGCCTTAGTGCCAAATAGGTTATCTTTGTGCAAGGGGGCATTCAGCAATTTTAGATATGACATGGTCTGTCAGGGGTTGTTCCTTAAGCCATGTATGTCTTTTAATGACAGATCCAGTGACTTCTGCCTGCAAGAAGCTTCTAGAGCATCAAAACCACAGTGCAAAGTGTCTCTAGTTACATAATTTGCAGAATGCATTAAATCCTGTAAATCTTTAGATTCTGCCCAAGCAGGAAAGGAAGACATTTTTTGTTTAAGGAATTCCAAAGTATGTTGCTGATATTTAAGCATATGGAACTGACAATTTAGTGCCTTGATAGCAAAAGTAGCTGAGGTGTATACGTTTTTACCCCGTCTGTCTAATGCTCGGGAATCCCTGTCTGAGGGTGTGGGATTCTTAGCAGAGGTTGCTTTAATTCCTTTTGGCCCTTGAGAAATTACCTCATGGTTAGCCGTAGGATTTATGAAAAGGTATCTGTGTGAGTCAGGAACTCTGTAGTACCTGTCTGGTTTTCTGGGAGCAGGAGGTAAAGCATCAGGAGTCAAGCTGGATTCAAGGAAAACATCATCCACCACATCCAGAACTGGAGGGATGGCCAAGGGTCTGTGTTATGGAAGATCTAGGAATTCCCTGAGTCTCTTTTTAGACTGAGGGTAGTCCTGACTTTCCCATTGGAAATGCTCCCTTAACATATGCAGGGTTTCTCCAAAGGAAAAATCCTTTGAGGGAGAGGCTGAAGGAATGGAGTCCTCTGCATCAGAATCCTCATAAGTGGAGAGGGGTTGTATGTCTTCATAGTCAGATGCATCACATTCATCTGACTCTTGTTAAGACAGAACTACTGGGGACAGATCTCTTTCCAATTTTGAGGGGGTAGCTTGGCTTCCCCCTGATCAGCATGATAAGGTCTTCCACCATTTTAAGCATTTGAGACTGAGGCAAGGAAGCAGGCATCTCAGAGTGGGTAGTCAGTTTCTTGGGTGTGGTTCGAACCCTGGGCCTAAGGAACTCGGTTGTTTTCAAAAGAATGGTAGTGGCGAAAGAAGACATAGGTTTGTGTCGAGATTCAGTGGTGCGAAGGGCTTCCTCAGATGCCAGTGCCTGCTCAACAGCTCCGGACCCATCCAAGATACAGACGGCTGCAGGATCCTTAGACAAAGAAGAGTTTTGCAGCAGACTTTAAAAGGGTCTTGGTAGCGGCCTGCAAATCAAATGAAGTGGGCATCAGGGGCTGCGAAAGTGCCTCACTGAGTACCGGAGGACTGACGACTAGCTTAACGGAAGAGTCATTGGTAGGTTTGGACCTGTGCGGTCTGTCTCTGTCTTTGTTTTTACGGATCTGCTGTTGGATGGTTTACTGAAGCCATATTGGAATTCGAGGACTGTAAATGAAAATATATGGCTACAATAAGGGCCTGACGATGGATAGTTCTGGAGTTGAACAAAGCACAGAAGCGACAATGAGGGATGTCGTGGTCTGGGCCTAGGCAAGTTATGCAGTAAGAGTGGTAGTTTCGGTGTGGTATTTGCTTTCCACAGGCGAGACAATTATTAACTTTTTCTGACATCGGTTAGTGCAAGAAAAAAGGATCCCCAATGGGGTACTTAGCTTTAGAAGACTTAAACTTCAATTCGGAAGCAAAAACTCAGGTAGCGGCTAACCAGCACTCATTTCAACATTAAAAATAACAAGGGTACCACAACAGACTGGATACTCACTTTTATGCCAGATAAACACTTCAACTCCTGGATGCTCTCAGACTCTTTAAGCAACCATCTCCCTATGTTCATTATAAAGCAAACAAATATCCAGAAAAATTGTCACTTTAATTGACTCGTAATATCTCAGATTTCAACTAAGACACATTCATCTCATACCTAAAACAATATAACTGGATTAACCTTAAGCACCTACCACTTGACACTGTATCTCACTTCAATGACAAATGCCTAAAAATCCTAAATAAACTGGTCCTACTTAAAAAAAAAAAAAAAAACAAAAAACAAATGAAGTAAAATCCTACACACTGACTATCCAGAAGCATAAAACATCTCATGAAACTTAGAGTGGTTATCTGGAAAACTTGGATCACAAACAAAACTCTATTGAGCTATCAGAAATTCAGAGAACTTAGAAACAGAGCCAAATACCTTACTGAATTAGACAAAAAAATTACACAAACCTCCAAAATACTTATCAGAACCCCAATTTATTCTGGTTTTCCATAAACCAGCTTGTAACTCCTGGCCATTCAACACAGCTTTCACCTACACTCAAAACTAGCAAATTCATTTTCAATATCAACTGAGTTAACACTAACTTTATTAAGTTAGTCTCTTACTTACTAAGCAGCTCTGAACAAAACAATGACATGAACACATTGCAAACTCTAATAATTTCCCAAAAGTCCACACTGCTATCATCAAAAAACTCCTACATAAAGCAAAACCCACCTCCCTAGCACCAAGCAATCTACCTGGTGAATATCTAGATAATGGCAGCAGAGGCCATAGCTTACCCTGTCTCAATTCTAACAAACTACTTTATTAATCTTATATACCTTTACTATAGAATAAAATCTAACATCCTCCTCACCTACAAAGGTGCTCATTCTACCAAACTTAACAGTTACAGACCCATCGCCATCCCTCTATCAAAAATGAAGTGCATTCAGACCCAAAATGCACTCTTCTCTCCTTCACAGCATTTTCCCCCACCACCCCAGTACCTCCAATGCTCTCCTTAACTTCATTAACTGTTAACACAAAGAGAAATGGTGGTAAAGTTGAATCTGTTCTCCTTCTAGATCTATACAGAGCTTTCAACACAGTCTCATAACCTGTATTCTTACAAAAATTATCCAGTCTAGGCCTTGGCAATTACTTGCTATGCTGGTTTTCTAGTTACTTCAGCAGCATTCTCCAGGCAGTAAAATGGCTTACTAACATCTCATCCATTCTCTACGTTGCAGCTGGGGTCCCACAAAAATCCATAATGGGACCTATCCTGTTCAGCAGCTTTGTTAATGACCTTGACCTGACCAGTAAGACTACTACCTTAGTACACTATGCAGATGATTCTATCATCTGCTCAGGAAACAAACTTGATTCCCTTATAAAAACTGACCTATGAATCCTTCACTGTTATAGAAACCTGTCTGCCTACCTCCCAGTTAATGCCAAACCTTAACAAAATAAAACTAATTTTTTGCTTCCAAATCATCTTGCAGTAAAGAAAATGTCCTTCACTGTTATCTCTTCCAACAACATCAAAATAGAAGTGGTCACATAAACCGAACTACTAGGAGTTTACACAGATGAAGACCTACATTTTGACTTCCACATTCAACATACAATGAAAAAAACAGACCAAAAACTAACCAGTGTATAGGGTAAAACCCTATCTAATACAAGATGCCGTGCTGCCACTAACCTACTACTATCTACTTTCCTCGACTCAGCACCAATGCTGACAAGCATCCAGCTAACCCAACTAAACAATCTCTACAAAGTTGCAAAATATGTGGCCAGCCTCCCCCAAAGATCTCATTATGGTTTGGCCTTCAGACCTCTTCCACTGGCTTGAACTACCCTACTAACTCACATATTCCCTATTATCACAACTGAATGAAGAAACCAAATGACTGTCCATCTCTAGCCAAACTTATACAACCATACAACCCACCTAGAAGCTTGCTCTCTTCTGATAAAGATTTCCTATAAAAATCAAAATCTAAAAAAATGGCAGACTGTTCCCTCAACTCCCAATAAGTGACAAAACCCTAGAACTCCATCCACCTAGAAGTAAGACAGGACTGCTCACTAAACTCATTCAAACTACAGCTAAAGTCTCACTTACTCAGCTCCTGGCTCTGCAAATGTTCTGCACAAGATTAGCACCCCACTCCTGTTCAGCTACTGCTGTGGAACTGCCTCTGGTAGATTTGTGAACTCCATCCAGCACTGAAGATGCCTCTGGCATGCTCTAATAATATGAACTTGATGTAACACAGGATTTGATATCTGAGACCTCTTGACCCTTAACGCCCAATGCATCACGATCACATGGTAGCTGGTGTGGGAAACCATGAGGATGAATTCTGTCATAAGACCCAAAGTCTTGAGCACAGATGAGATGAGTTTCTTCAGGAGTTCAAAAAGACAGAGCTCCTGATTGTAGGAATTACACCCACCATTCTGAAAGACCTGCCTTACAAAGAATGTTGTCCAAACTGCAGCCAGTGAAAGTCAGCAACTGGGAATTTGTCAACTGCAGGTTTGCAAAGATAACTAACACCAACAGACTGGAATATTTTGTTCAGAGATTTCTTTGCTTTACTTAAAGCCTGAGCTGAAGGAGCAGTCACGAGCTAGTCATCCAGGTACATGAAAATCTTCACTCCCTGCATCTCTTGTGGGCTACTGCTATTGACATGCATTCATTCGGTCAACATCCTGGGGCCTGAGATGAGTCTGAATGGAGGAATCTAGAACTGGTAATGCCTGGCTCTTATCCGGAAGCTCTGACAGCTTGATGTGGTAACTTGGAAATCCAAACAGCACATTCAGTCTTTTTCTGATAGAAACTGTAGTACTGTACAACAATGCAGCATACAAAAGACTTCTTTTTGGATATAGGTGTTAAAGTCACTTGGCTCCCAAATGAGCCTGAAGTATTGTCTTATTTTTTGCACTAAACGGTCCTTAGAATAAATAGGAACTTCTGTTTATTAAGGAAGTTGAGGTTCTCTCCCCTTATGGAGAATTTCTAATGGGATAGAAAATCAGGCAAGGGAACAGATGATGAGAAAGGCTGGGTCAGGAAAGGAATGCTATATTTTATCTGTGCCTTTATCTAATTGTCTATTATGAGACTCTCATGAAGACAGATGTCTCCTGACAGAATCCAGAATGGGACAACTAGGCAAGGCTTCGGGGCTGCTAGTATCAATTTCTGCATCTCTGTTCACTGCAGAGGACCCTTGTTTTTGGGCTTGCGAGTATGTTGGAAGTTTTGATAGTTATTTACTTATTTATTTTTACAAATCAAAGTGGAAAAGGATGATAATGAAGAAACAGGAAGTGGGGAGTTCATGAGATAAAGCAACACTAGGATTTTGCATGCAAGTCATTAAAGAGAACAGCAACTGTCACACAGATTATACTCAGAAAGAAGCAGAGAGTATTTCAAGAACTAAGCCAGAGTGGGAATGGCAAAAGGAGATTTTACCACTAGGGATATCTGCAAGTAGGTGTATATAAAATAGGTGAGAGGGGACTGGAATTTACTGGAGGAAATTAGCAAAGGAACCTGGGTACTGGGAACAAATAACTTAGGAGGAAAAGGTAACAGAGTGGGATAAGGCTATTCAGGAGTTAGAGAAGCAAATATTTTAGTTGCAGTCCAATCAGGGACTGATAACACAGTAAAGTCAAAGAGAAAGGAATAGGGGAATGATGAGCAAAATACCAGCTTTGATAGACTTTTTAGCTCAATCTAGAACAAAAGTACTGTAAACAAGAATTAACAGAGCATATAAATTACTGGACAATAAAGAAAGATCGGAAAAAGAGAAAAGAAAGACAAATTACAAAGAAATTATGGGGACATTTTTGAAGGACTCCCACATATACAACAAAGTCCAGAAGGTTTACGATTTTTGCATGAAAGTGTATGCACCATGTATTTTAGCCCACAGTAAACAAAACTATCTTCCCAAAGATACACAATAAATAATGGAGATTTGATGGGAAAGACAGAGGAAACTGGGAACGTTTTTGGGAATGCAATGAGTTGGCAAATTTAAAAAATTTCCCTACAGAGTGACAGCTGTAATGATGGGGAGGGGGACAAAGGAAATGATTAGTTTGACCTGGAATACAGGAGCTGAACTGCCTACACAAAATAAGGCCTTAAGTTTAATGCTACTGGCAGCCAAAAAAATTAACAAACACAACTACTAGAAAATGGAAATAAAAATCAAAACCAAATGTAGCAGAAGTGCTAAATACTGTAAATGAGAGAAAAAAAAAGAGTTGGAGATGGGAAGGAACACATTTCCTAGAAATAAGTGGAATTTGTGGGAACAAAACATGCAGAATAAAGTTCAGGAGGAGGAGGAGTAAGTTTAAGGTAGGACAAAAACTGAGCAATTTATGTAATGTAGGAGTGAAAGAAAAGTGTTAAAAAGAAAACTTGCATACCGTATGATGATAATAAAGGAAATTGTTATTAAGGTTTGTTTTCTTTTCTGCTAATGGAAGTGAACTCACGCTGCATCTTTAAATGTGATAATTTAATGAAGGTATTAAAAACTTGCCAACTGAGAGAGTATGATCATTTGCATGACTATGACAATACATTCCAGAATGGAGGTACATACACACTGAAAGCTTACGAAAGTTCATTGTACAATTGGTCCAATAAAGGTTACTCACCTCTGTGATCAAGTCTCCACTCATCTGAAATCGCTGCTGCTGCTGCAGCAATACAGTACAGTTCCTGTTAATTTAACGGTACTTCAGCTTGCCTTCAATAACCTGCCAAAATGTTAGTCTGCAATACACCAGTATATTCCCTGGATTTTAGCTGCAGACCTCCTGTATGAAGTTCAAATGCAGACTCTGGCTGTGAGAGAATACTGTAGTGCTTTACAAGGGCTGCATGCAGTGATTTTAACTATCTTCCAGTCTTGCTTAATTGGCATAAATAGGGAAGCTGAACTTCAAAAAACATTTGTACAAAGTAATACTTACATTAGTCTCTTTGTGAACAACAATACACCAAGGATAACAACTAATCTGTCACCACCTCACTATGGAAAGAGTTAAATAAGACAGACAAGACAGCTATTTCATATTTTAAGCATTCCTGAAAATACTCCATTAAAAAAATATGCTATGTAATCAAGCACAGTGAGATAACATCTAAGAAAAACAAAAAAGTACAGAAGCTAACACAGCTGAAAGTAAAACAATAAACTTTAATGCACACAAAAGAGAGTAAGCACTTTCAACGTGTGCTCTCACCGCTTCATCAGAGTGCTGTAAATTAGTAACAAATGCAGTTAAATACTATAAGTTAATTAGTCAATTAAAGCAGTAATAAAAGCATCAATTATCTAAGAGAAAAATGTCACAACAAGAAAGCAGGCAAATGAAACAAATAAAAAAGATAAAAAAAATATATAAAAAATATGTATAGGAAACAATCGTATACTCAGTGTTTGAAAGGTCTAGCTTTTAAAAAGGCTTAAGAGAGACAACTTCATTAAGACCTGGTATTTTATCAGCATTAAGAGACAGAATCCATTTTTGCTCTGCAGATTTTGTGCGATTCCTAAGATCTCCCCCTCTTAAACTCCCAGGAATGATCTCTAGCACAAGGAATTTAAAATTATGTTCCTGTCCATGGCACATAATATGCTTAGCAAGGGCACTGGTGTCTTTCTTGTTTCTAATGTCTCTCCAATGTTCCAGCACCCTGTCTTTGAGTTGTCTGTTACTCATGCCTACATAAAAACCATGGCAGAAAGTGCAGTATTTCCTCTGTACAGCTTACTGCTGCACAGTTAGCATTGCTGAACAAAGGTTTATTATTCGTCCCTGCCAGAGAAGCCGAGCTAACTAGTGTTTTAGCTGATCTTAGATTGTTTGGTAGGGCTCTTACATTGAAAGCGATGCTACCTGACACTGTTAACACTGACACTGCTTCCTTTAGAAAACGCAGCACTTTTATCCCACCACCCAATGCCAAGATAGAGACCTTTATTCAGACTTTTGAGAAGCAAATAAGAAGAGAATTTGAATCTAATAGAAAGAAGAGATACTTTAATCTTAATAATGATGAATATGCAGCCCACAATGAACTCAAGAACTTGAAATCCTTAGAGATTAGACCAGCAGTTAAGGGTGGTAGAGTTGTTGTGTTAGACAAGGACTTATATCAAACACAAATGCATAAATTGTTGTGTGATGACACCACTTATGTCTGTATTTCTAAAACTGCTGTTTATGATATGACCGAGAAGGTTTCCTTCCTTATTTTCGATCTGCTTATGACAGGTATGATCGATAATAAGTTGTTTAAATATTTTGAGGTACAGCAACCACTTATACCAATCATTTATGGCTTACCCAAAGTATATAAAAATCTAACGCTGCCACCAATGCGCCCGCTAGTGTCTGGGAAAGGTTGGGTAACCGAGCCACTTTCTATTTACATTGAAAAGAATTTGCATTCTCTGTTGGACACTTGTGACACTGTCCTAAAAGATACTAGGACCTTCTTACAAAGATTATATATGGCGACTTCTGATTTGAGTTCTGATTATCTTTTAGTGACAGTGAATGTAGAGTCATTCTTTACTGTGATCCCCAATACTTGGGATATAGAAAATGTCAGGAAATTTATGCATGTCAACCATTGTTTTACTCTGGACAAGATCAACTTAATTTGTGCCCCTTTAAAATTGGTTTTAGAAAACAATGTCTTTTTGTTTGAAGATCAATTTTATGCACAAAAGCTTGGCGTGGCAATGGGCACAGCTTGTGGCAACAGCTACGCCAACCTTGTGTTGGTAAAATGGGAGAGAGACATATTATTCCAGCTGAGGGATTTTCTGAACATATCTTATGGTATGTAAGATTTGTTGACAATATTTTTTTGTTGTGGAGGGAGTCAGTTGAGAGTCTCACGCAGTTTATAGAGTTCCTACATCAGTCTACAGATTTTTTTTAAGATTTACTTTTAAATATTCTTTTGATGAAATTGAATTTTTTGATGTTAAGGTGAGCAAAACTGATTTGACTAGTCTAGTAACTAGAATTTATAGAAAACCCACAAGAAAGAATAATCTGCTCCATAGAGATAGCATGCATTCTAGGCATGTTACCCGAAATGTTGTGAAGGGACAGGTGTACAGGGTCATGAGACTTCATAATAATGATAAACAGCTTGCCAAAGCCCTGGAGACCTTGAAAATGGATTTTCTAGATATAGGCTACAAGGAAAAGGATATTGACAGTTGTATTACTGATGCGTATAAGGAGAGAGGGGGCAAATGCAGGCCTTATTACGCTGCTGCACCTAACACTGAAGCCATAGCTACAGAACAAAGGACAGGATTGATTAGGTTTCCTCTCACATATTCTTCTGATGATAGTAGTATATGTGATATTGTCAAAAGGAACTGGGGCATTTTGGATACTGTAGATGAATTAAGAAATGCCATAGATACTGTTCCACACTTTTCCTTTAAAAATAACAGATCCTCGAAAAGGCATCTGTGCTACAATACTTCTACTTTTAACAAGGTTTTACAGTCGGAGAGGCATGGTACTTTTAAATGCAGGAATTGCACAGCCTGCAAGTTTATACACTCTAGTCCTACTTACATGCACCCTAATATGCACTTTAAAATAGACACAAACTTTTATGCTGATTGCAGGACTAAGAACATTGTTTATTTTAGTTACTGCACTTTCTGCCATGCTTTTTATGTAGGCATGAGTAACAGACAACTCAAAGACAGGATGCTGGAACATTGGAGAGACATTAGAAACAAGAAAGACACAAATGCCCTTGCTAAGCATATTATGTGCCATGGACAGGAACATCATTTTAAATTCCTTGTGCTAGAGATCATTCCTAGTTTAAGAGGGGGGGATCTTAGGAATCACACAGAATCTGCAGAGCAAAAATGGATTTTGTCTCTTAATGCTGATAAAATACCAGGTCTTAATGAAGTTGCCTCTCTTAAGCCTTTTTAAAAAGCTAGACCTCTCAAACACTGAGCATAGGATTGTTTTCTATACATATTTTTTATATATTTTTTTTTATCTTTTGTATATGTTTCATTTGCCTGCTTTCTTGTTGTGACATTTTTCTCTTAGATAATTGATGTTTTTATCACTGCTTTAATTGACTAATTAACTTATGATATTTAACTGCATTTGTTACTAATTTAGAACAGTCTGATGAAGCGGTGAGAGCACACCGTGAAAGCGCTTAGTCTCTTTTGTGTGCATTAAAGTTTATTGTTTTACCTTCAGCTGTGTTAGCTTCAGTACTTTTTTGTTTTTCTTAGTAGTTACTTGTTACTGTACCGATCTATTTTTATTCTCAGCATACTTTTTACACAGGGAGATAACATGCTTATTCAGCTTTAGATGCCACAGTATACCCTTTTCACTGGAACCAATCTTTAAAAATAATCTTGCCATCAAATGTCTAATAAAACAGAAGAGGTCTACAAAACAGTTAAACAATTATAATGCTCAAGATTTAGGTTAAAGAAGAAATGTTCAATGTTACACAATACCATCAAATTGTTTATACTTTTCACAATACTTTTTGCTCCCAGACATAACCACAGCAGTCAAAATCAATAACAGTTATGCAGCAAACAAAACAAGTGCAAATTAATTTACAAAAATAAGAAATGACAAATTTACCTTCTGAAAATATCCTCTTTTTAATGATTTATCTCGAACTTGTCTGAAGTACACATAGCCATAGTAATGTGCAGGGTCTTTCTAAAAATAGAGTTTAAGAGTAAAACAATTAATGCATTTTTATAAGTAAACAAAAAAGCAATAACTTAAATGGTGTTCATACACCTTTGGGCTTTAAGACTGGATTAAGATGTTTAATCATACATCTTTCAGAGAAGCAAACACTGAGAGCATGAATGAGCAATATTATGGTATGAAACATCACTGTCACAAACACAACCAGGGAACAGTATCGGATTATTCATATTTCTCAGGTTACTAACTCTGCCCATAACCTCTTCTGATCAACCACCTTTGATATTCCCCTATCTATAATTTTCTATTTCTTTCTTGCCCACTGCAGAGACAAATAACTTGAAAAACAAACAAGTTTACAGGCAAATTAAGTTGCTAAAAAGTCATATTTATGAGAGAAGCACACAGACTATAGACTGGCCGACCCCCATCTGTCAAGCATTTATGAAGAAGCAATGCAAATCTGCGGAGCTTGTCCACTAGACAATAAGCTTCCCATAAAATATTTTTTACCCCACTATCTTATCCTTATGGCTATCACGTTACCAACTAATTGTCCCATACATTCCTAACAACCAATCAGGCATCCAAGGACACCAGGAGAGGGAGAAGAGAGCTGGTGATCATCGCCAACATCTAGTAGAGGTTTGATGTTTTTTTTTCTCCTTTGTACTTAACCACAAAGGTGATTGAGCCATGTGTGCTTCAGGGGTCTAAAACTGCGAGATTAGTTGGCTAAACTCTGGTTTCATAAAACGGAAGGAAGCTGACCAATCAAGTTGCTGCTTCCCAATCCCAGGTATAACAAAAGAAGATACTGCCAGCCCAGCTATCTGGCATTTTGTAAATAATTATATGTCATTTGTGAATATTAATATGACTTATACAGAAGTGTGATAGAAGGAGGTACTGCCACCCCAGCTATCTGAAATTTTGTAAGTGGTTGTGTGTCATTTGTGAATATCAACATGATTCATATGCCTGTGTTACAAATGTATTAGAACTGTATGTCATATTGTACAGATGTGTGCTGAAGAGATATTTTGTAAAGTAGTGAGCAGAAATGTGTATACACTACTATAACTGTTTAGCTGTATATATCTAAACAATGGGAAATGAAACACAAAAAGTTAACTTTAGAAGAATAGCTGAAAGATTAAATTACAATATAACCCCATAATAAAAGGATGTTATCTTTCAGTTTCAGTGAACAGGAGACAGAATGTCTGTACTAGAGAAGTATTTTGTACTGTCTTTAAATGTGGAGGAATGTAAATTTTTTATGACTTCCACCATTTGCCACAAAGGTAGATGCTAAAATCAATGGCTGTGAGCCTGGAAACTGAAGTCACATGACAAGAAATGATATTCCCAGCAGTAATATTTGGAATACCAATTCAAGAACTCTGAAAGAGTGGTTGTGCATTTTGTATTTTGTCTTTGACCTGACAGAACACCCACTCACCACGTCTGCCTGCCAGCTCTCGAAGTATGTTAACTAGGGTACATACAGTTGTTGTTGTGTCTTTCGGCTTTTCCCGGTTAGGGGTCGCCACAGCGGAACTCCGGTCCGCTAATGATTGGCACTTGATTTTTACATGCCGAGTTGCCAGCACTGATGCACAACCTTCAACGAAGGTACGCCCATTCACACATGTTTCCACGCAGAAGACGCCCTAGCTGAGAGTCGAACCGGTCAGCGTCTTACTGTGAGGTGACAACGCAACCGCAGCTAATTTCTTTTACATATAGTCAGGAATATACTTGACCTTAATTTAGATGTTTTTCTTTATTTATTTGGCACTGTCCTGCAATGTTGTTTTAAATATTTCCTGTGATTTTGAACTCTGAAGTTACTGTGATGATTTACTTGAGTATTTTCTTGTTCTTGTATTTATTATTAAATATATTTAAACATATCATTGTGACTGATATTTGTGAGACATATTTAAGTTCTGAAAGTACTTGCATATTTATTTGGTGACACTGTGTAGACCACTCCTAATAGCCTCGCTCTTGGTCAAACTACCATCTGGATTATCGGGCACCCTTTGTTAAGGACCTTAAAGTAGCTGATAAGGAGTGACTGGTGGCAGGCGAAACTACCTTATAGTCTGTGGAGAAGGGGGCATAGTTAGTAAATCTGTGACAGCCTTTCCCAGGTGTGTGTGTATGTGTGTGCATATCAAACCTTCAAAGAGTGTGTGTGTGTCAGCTACTTGAGCAGGAACACTAAGCACTGGTTGGACAGAGAGGGTGCTGGAGGTTTTGGCTTGGTTACTCAGCTGAGATTTCAACTCTATAGCTGTGCCAGTGGGGAGTCTTATTGGGGATCTGGAGAAAGAGGGAGAAACCTCCGGACTGACTGTGCTCTCTGTGTGCTCTTAAGGGAAATTGCTCTTTACTGTGTGTGTACTTGTCATCCTCCCAATGGAAGTCCCCCACTGGTGCTAGTGGTGAGGATTGAGGCTCCTTGATTACTGTTGCCAGTGGTGGGGCATCACACCAGGAATGAAAGTGATGGGCATAGAAAGGATCTGTGTTGCATTTTCACCTCCAACCTAAGGTGAGATGTATGCAAATCCACACAATGCATCTGAAATTCTCCAGGTGCAACTAACACTAGGTAAGACTGCAATCCAAATTGTAGCTTGCTACAGATCCCCCACCATGCCCCAAGATTCCTATTGCACCTTTCTAAACATACTGGAAAATATTAAGATACAACCAAACACCCTAATACTGGGTGATTTCAACTACCTTGCCATTAAATGGGAAAACTACTAGAGTACCAACACCTTTTCCCAACAGTTCTTGGAAGTCATAAATTCCAACGCCCTGGATCAACTAATCCATTGTCCCACCAGGGGCTCTAATATCCTAGACCTGGTCATTACCAACATGGGAGATAGATGCTCCATCAGTGGTCACCCTCTCATTGGTCAAGTCTGACCATAAGCTAATCACCCTTGACATCCACATCCCATCCCCACGCCCCAGTAAGGAAACCTCAGTAAAAAAACTTCTCCAAAGCCAACTTCATGCTACTCAAGTCAAAAGTGACAAACTTCATGACAGCCATGCAGACGGGAGCTGAAAGTTCAACTGCTGAATCCTACACTAAGGCACTGTACGAGCACATCCATTCGTGCATGAATCGTGTCATCCCAAATAGAACCAAGACGCTCTCCTCCAAAAAAAGGAAGCCAATCTGGTAGTCCCCTGCCATAAATAAACTATACAACAGAAGGAAGATGTCTACCACTGGAATAACCCCTTCTGCCTTGAGAGGATCTATTTGCAGAACAGTTCTGTGAAAATTTGGGGATTTTTGAAACCACAGGCTTTTTACTGCCTTTCTGGTTTCTAGAGAAGGTCCTCTAGGGGCTAGAAAACTATATGCCTATGGCAGAAAGAGTTTTCCTATCCTGCTCACTCAAGGAAAGTGTATTTTTGATTTTACAGCTGAAGAAAGTCGATCCATCAAACATGGCATTGATAAAAGATGTCTTAAAAGGCTTGGCAAAATTACACACACACATCCAAACATGTCTCCTTATGGTAATGCTTGTACTTGAGGCTCTCAAAGCACCTTCTACTGCATTGGATACTAGTTGCATGGACGCATTCAACATGGACTGAAGGGTAGCCAGTTGTAAATCCATAGGTTTCCTGTCTTCCACAGACACGGGGACCCAGACAAATACTTGGAGAGCTCCTTTGTCAAATATTTCTGAAAACTAGTCACGTTGTCAAATCTTTCTGAAAACTAGTCGTGTGTCAAACGATTCACCGATCTTAAAGCAAAGGTAACTGAAGTGTTAACTCACTTCCCAAATCTCTCCAAAGCAATGGACTTTCTACTGGGGGGGGGTGGACAGATGAGCTAGTTTCTACAAGCTTTTTCTTGGTGGCTGTAGCTGCTACCATGGCATCCACTGCTGGGCCTATGCTCCACTGACAGCAACAAGATACTTATCTGGCTTTCTGTGAATTGGATCTATAACATCTGGCTCCTTCCATGCACAGCAAAAGATCAAATCCACCATCTTATCAGCCGGGAAAACCACTCTGAGTAGATGAGCTGGAGCCAAAGGCCTCAAGAAAAAACGAGTTCTTCTGAAAAGAGGCTTCAGAAGACCAACCTACCTTCTGTCTGAGAAATTCAAAGATCTCCCTGCATGAGATGTCCTCAAGTGGTGATCGGGAGGGACCATTCCCTTCACTGAAATCCACGTCTTCTGTCAGACTCCTGGGGAAATCAACATGCCTCCTCTTACACTTGTGCTTCCTAGGAGCTTTCACAGGGGGATGTTCCAGAAAGGATTTGGAAGTCTGAGGGGTGTCCTGAATGAGGACTGTATCAAGGTTAGTGTGAACCAGCTGTCAATAGAATAGCCTATGCAGGATCAGCACCCAGGGCTATCAGTTGTGGAGTGAGTGGAGCCGTGATAGGGTGGGATGTCTGATCTCCCACCTTGGAGAAAGCTCTCTCAACTGCCTTGAAGGCAAATATTGAGGGGGAACCCAAGACCACTCTGGTAGGACCCAAAGTTGCCAGACCGGGATAATGGGGGGGGGGGCAACTCAACCATGCTCAGTGACTGAAACCACAGTCAAGCTGTCTTTCTAGTGCCAATGCTAAGAGAGGAAGGGAAGGCTCTGACAGCTTCAGAGTCAAGCCTTTTCCCCAGATTTGGTACTGAAGCTTCAGCTCAGAGATTCATCTGGCTCTGATGGAGTCAAAGATGACAACAACTTTGATATGATTTGGACATCCCAGGAAAACTCAGATTCAGTGTCCCTGAACACGGTGGTCAGATCAGGATAGCGGTAGCCATGGGTAAGAGAGGGGGATCCAAAGCTCACAGGTCCAATGGGAGATGGAGATGTGAGAACTTCAACCTAAATTTGATTCCTGAAGAATTTCCTCATCACTCCATCCACATCAGTTTTATCAGGCTTTCAGCAGACCTAATGGACCATAAGGAAGGAGACATGGAAGGTGGTTTAGAAGTATTGTGCATAGATCTTTCCTAAAAGAAAATTGAACACTGCCTAGCAGAATCTGGTTCTGGGGAAAAACCTTGGCTCCAGTAAGGAAGGAGCCCTGGATCATACCTGAGTCGAATACGGGCGGGTGGCTGGATCCGAAAGCTTGGAAAGGTTAGTAGTTGGAGCCGAAGATAACACTGAAAGTAGAGCAGTCAGGGGATCACTTCCTTGCATCTCTGCCCTTTCCTTTGAACCTATTACTATTGTTCCCCCTCAGAAGCATAGCTGGCTCAACAAGTAACCTGTGCCAGTGCCCTGAACCAGCTTCCCATCCTCCATCACTCCTTACTTGAAGAGATATAGGCTTATTACAGATCTATGCCCCCATCCATACAGCTCTTCCACAGAGCAACAAAAAAAAAAAAACTTTCATTTTACTGGCACATCAAACTGATAGCCAGATGTTCAACATGTCCCTCCCTTTTCAGCCATAAAGGTCACGTTTCTGTGCCGTGCACTCAACCCTCCTCTGTTTCATTAAAAATAAGTAAAAATGTATTCTTCATTTAAACTGTAGCAAAGGCTTGCTACAATTTAAACTGTGCCTGCAAACAGCCCTACGGTGCTCAGGTTTTAGTTAAAAGATTTTTTTTAACTTTTATACTGTAGCAAATCAAACAAACACCCCCGCCAACACTTTGCACCCAGAGCAGTTGCCTCTCTTGCTCCTTCCTAGCTATGCTACTGGTCCCTCTTGTGCTTCTCTGAGGATGTCTTCCTAGATGGAGACGCTCTAGATGCAGATGAAACAACAGACTTCTCCTGGAGGTAAAAGACCCTTGAGAATAAGCTTATGGCTCAATACTCAAAGGCCATGCAAATTGAACAATCTGATTACAAGCCACACATTTTTTAAAACCAGTTGGTTTATCAAGCATGATCATAAAAAAAAAAAAAAAAGTGAACAAACCTGACAGCAGAAGAAAAGTCAAAGTTAAAGGACTACCAATAACGGTGTTAAAGGATACAATGACAAAATAAGTGAACAAAATGCCAAGAAATACCAATATTGGTAAATATGCAAATTCTGCCTAACCAACTAGTACAGACGAAGAAGACAGATATACATGCTTAAGGCGTGAGGAAGGTATAAGACAAACTTTTTTTTTTTTGATAAGGGGAGGAAGAGAAAAATAAGACCAACGAGTCTACAAAAAATAGGACATTAAGAAGTAATATGGTAAGAGGGGTCTATATTATAACAATGAACGATCAGATGATGGAACGTTGTTGTATCGACCTCTAAATGTCAAAAATCCAAAACAGCGAACAACCAGAAGCTGTTCTCCAAAAAAACACTAAATGAAGTGGGGGGCTTCGCCACCCATACCCCCCTACTTAAATATACCAACTCAGAGATCGCATTACAGTGGAGGAAACAGCACAACCTGGACGGCCGGACCAGCAATTTCTTTCCCTGGAAAAAATTTGCTGTTCCGGCCATTTGTTATTTTGCTGGTTCGACATTTCGTGTTTGCTCTAACAGTGTTCGATCATCTGATCATTCGCTGTTCTAAAGCAGACCCGGTAAGGGAGAGAAATGAATATGTTAAGGGATTTAGCTGAGGCTATCCTGAGCCAGTGAATCATATCCTTACTCAATTAGTGGCAAACGAGATCTGAGGTAATGCTGGGGACAGGAGGGGATTATTGGTAATGTGAGAAGTCTGAGGTATGGATCTCAAAGTCTGGAAAAAATGGCCGAAGTTGGATCCAAAACTCATCAATTGAGAAATGGACGGAAAAGGCAACATAAGATCATACAATATAATGAAGAGTCATGTAAGGCCAGGACAAAGCAGTTGACAACTAGGTTACAGGTCACACACACAAATGGCAGAAATAACAATAACATCTAATAAGCAACAAGATGATCTGAAACCATATACATAGGAGCCTGTTCAGTGTGAATCAGGGAAATAAAGGATAAAGAATGAGAAAGACTCTGACTGAGGTACTCTAATCAAACTAAAAAGCAGTAAAAAAAAACAGCAACAAGTAACTCAGTGACTTAAAATGAAGTTACACTGGCAGGAACCTGCAGATGAAAGCTTGTGGGTGAACTGGTACTGAAACTTCAGGGTGACAAAAAAATAATAGTGGTGCTTATCAAATCTGGACACTGTCAAGGAGAAAATCTACCCAAAACAACAGCCCAACTTGAGGACTGAGGAGGATTAATACCAATGCAAATGCTACAGAGCACGAATGTAGGATAAGGATGTCCAAAACTTACGACTGCACCTGTCTGATGGGTCAGTGTGTGTAATATTATCCTTAATACAAAAGTACAGTTGTGTACACTTACCATAAATGTAGATGTTCGAGTGTATTCACTGTTGCAGTCATTATATTTGGGTAATCTGCTGGCAGGTAGCCCTCAGTCGGCCTGATTAACAAAGTCTTGCATCCTGCGTCGGTTGCTGTCCCTTCTTCCATGATGTCAGGTCGTCAGGGGTATAAAACAAGAAGTTATGTACTCACCATAACGTATGATGTATGTAGTCCATCTCTCCTCACATTCTTACCCGTGGGTTAGGAGCCAAATATCGGCTCTGACTCGGTCATACTTTTCTAGCTCGAAGTCTTTCTATTGGCTGGGCTAAGATGGTATCTCATGCTGCATTGCTCTATATCCCCAGATCTAGTTTGCTGTGAAGACCAGCACTCATACTCCATTCATAACAACACCCAAGGAAAGGAAGAACAAACCAAGAGTGAAGGGAGCTCTGAAAACCAGTCCTAACCTCCAGATCCTCAAAGAAGGGGGAAGGTGGGGGGGTAAGTAAGAATGTGAGGCGAGATGGACTACATACATCGAACGTTATGGTGAGTACATAACTTCTTGATGTTATGTAGTCCAATCTCACCTACATTCTTACCCGTGGGACAGCGTCCCCAGCACCTAAATCCTGGGAGGCTCAGTGGAAAATACTCCTGAGCACTGTGGAACCAAAGGAAGACCTGCCCCTAGATACCACGTCCAACTTGTAATGAGTAACAAAAGTGTGAGGAGATGCCCAAGTAGCCACAGCACAAATATCATCCATAGACAATCTGGCCTGACAGGCTGTAGATGTAGATACAGACCGAGTAGAGTGAGCCTTCACCGGGAATGGTAGATCTTTACCCCCTGAGGAATAAATGAAAGAGATGCAACTGGATATCCACCTGGACAGAGTGACTTTGGAGACAGGAGACCCAATTTTGTTTTCCGAAAAGGAAACAAACAACTGATCTGATTTTCTGCAATCTTTGGTTCTGTGCAGATAAAAATGTAATTGTCTGTGTACATCCAATTGATGAAATTTAAATTCTGCCTTGTTTGAGAACTGGGGAAAAAACACTGGCAACTCAATAGATTGATTAAGATTACTGATAGACGTCACTTTGGGAAGAAAGGAAGGGTTCAGCCTGAGAGAAACCCTGCCCTTATGAAAAATCAAGTATGGGGGATTTATAGAAAGAGCTTGAATCTCTGAAATGCGTCTGGCTGATGTGATGGCTACTAAAAAGACAGTCTTCCAGGTCAAGAATTTTAAATCACAAGTAGCTGAAGGTTCAAAGGGTGGTGAAGTAAGAGCCGGTAGAACAAAGTTTAAATCCCAAGGCATGATAGGTTCCAAAACAGGAGGACGGAGTAACAGAGTGCCCTTCAGGAAGCCTTACAGAGTCTGTGAGCCATCAGACTAGGCTCATTAGCGACATGAAAATTTGAAATCACAGCCAATTGCACTTTTATGGTGGCGGACGCTGAGCCCTGGTGAAAAAGCATAGACAAGAACTCCAAAATGGATGAAATTGGAGCTGTGTAAGGGTCAATCCCTTGGGTATGAGCCCAGATTGAAAATCTCTTCCATTTGCGGAATGGAATAAATCTTCCTAGTAGAGGGCTTATGAGAGGAAGATAAAATATGAACTACCTCCTGCGGAAAATGATGAAGCCTAACTAATGACGGAAGTGGAGTAGCCAGGCTGTCAACTAGAGGGTCCGCAGAGAGGGATGGAGCTGCCCTGACATGTGTGTCAGTAAATCTGGTTGTGGGCCCAGAATCCAAGGCGCGTCCACGATGTAGGAATGGAGGAAAGGGGAACCAAACCTGACGAGGCCAGTGCGGGGCAATCAGAATCATTCTGCTTCCCAAGGATTGCGCTTTCTGTATCACCTTTGACAGCAAGGGGACAGGAGGAAAAGCATATAGTAGACCGGAGGGCCAATCTTGGACTAGAGCGTCCCTGGGTGACTCCCTCTGAGGGAGGATCAACGTGAAGTAGCTGCTGCATTTGGCATTGAGAGGGCTAGCAAAAAGGTTGCAGCAAGGCTGTCCCCATCTGCGGAAGATCCGTTCTGCAACTAGACGGTTCAGGGACCACTCGTAAGGCATCAAAATAGCTCTGCTTAGCCTGTCTGTGATCACGTTGGACTTCCCCGGAATGTGCGTTGCCACCAGAAAACGTTAGGAAGACATTGCCCACTGCCACACTGCATGGCCTCTCTGCACAGGGGATATGACTTGGTTCCTCCCTGCTTGTTCAGATACCACATCACTAACATATTGTCCGAGTGGATTGCAATACTCCCGAGAGGGAGAACGCTCTGAATTGCCTGCAGTGCAAGTAGCACAGCTCTCATCTCCAGGACATTGATATGCAAATGTATCTTGTGCTCTTGCCACGTGCCTTGGACTGTCCTGCCTAGATAATGCCCCCCCATCTAGGAGGCATCCATGGTCACCGTGGCAATCGGGGGTGGTGGAATGAAGGGTTTTCCCGTGTCCAGATTGTTGGTGCAAAGCCACCAACTGAGATCCTGTTTGCACCTGTCCGTGAGTAGAACAGGGTGAGAAAGTGGAAGCCTTTGGAGAGACCACTGAGCAAAGAGAAGCCATTGAAGGACCCTCATATGTAACCTTGCTACAGGGACTTACATAATTGTTGCATCCATAGTCCCCAGGAGTTGGAGAACCCATCTTGCCTTCGCTCTTCTCTTGTTGCTGTAGGACTCTGATTATTTCCTGTGGTAGAAATACCCGCATTAGAATGGTGTCTAGTTCTGCACCTATAAAAGTGACACACTGTGAGGGCAACAAGGCAAATTTTTCCCAGTTCAATGTTATGCCCAACTGTTGACAGAGAGTTATGGTGGCGTCCCTGGTCTGAATTAGTAGATGCCTGGTGGTGGCAGTGAGGAGCCAGTCATCCAGATAAGGAAACACCTGGAATCCTTGACGTCTCAAGTGAGCCATCACCACTGCCATACATTTGAACACCCTGGGGGCTGTGGTGAGACTAAACAGCAGGGCTCGAAACTGAAAATGACTGGCTCCCAGCCGGAAGTGCAGGTGACTCCTGGATGCCCTGTCCATTTTGATATGGTAGTAAGCATCCTTGAGGTCGATGGAGCACATCCATACTTCTTTTCCCAACAATGGGAGAATAGACTGCAATGTGACCATTCAGAACTTGGACTTTTGTACATGGTTGTTCAATCGGCTGAGATCCAAAATGGGTCTCTGGTCCCCTGTTCTTTTCGGCACCAAAAAGAATCTTGAGTATGTCCCTAATCCGATCTGGTCTGAGGGGACATGCTGGATGGCTCCTTTTTCTAGCAGCTTTGAAACCTATGAAGCTGCGTAATTCCTTTGACTGGGTGGAACATCCGGGATTTTCCTGACTGGAGGGGGGGGGGGTCTGACGAAAAGGGAATGACATAATCTCCAGAAATTATTCGTAAAACCCATTGGTCCTGGGTGATGTCTTGCCAGGCCTCCAGGTATAACGATATCCGACCCCCGATTGGCTCTGGAAACGCACAGTCAGGCCTCCCATCAGGAGTGACGTAGGGAGAACCGCAAAAGGAATCATGGTCTCCCGAGTTGCGGGTGCCTCCTCTGCCTCTAGGGCGGTGTCTTCCTGAATAACACCCCCCCTCCACTGCCTCTGGAGGGGGGGCTCATCTTGTGCACCAGGAAAAAAACTCTGTGATTTTTTGAACCACATTTTTCCACCCCTCTGGGCCTTGGGATAAGGCTTAGGGGGAAGGGAAAAATGGACCACTACAGCAGATAGAGTTTTTCCCTCCTGCTCGCACCTGGTGAGAGTGTCCTTCACCTTGGTTCCGAACAAAGAGGAACCATAAAAGGGGGCATCAGTGAATGAAGACTTGAAGGCCTCCAAGAAATGACAAAGGCGCATTCAGGCCTGCCTCCTAAGGGCGACTCCTGAGCTTGCTGCCCTACGGCTGCATATGAAATCAGCCTCATGGAGGAGTTAACGATGGAACTGAGGGTAGACATCTGGGCGTTAACCATCTGGACCACCGCCTCAGAAATGTTACCCGTGAGAGTATCTCCAAGCTCCTTGAGGGGATCTCTCTGGAGCCGTGTAAAGTGAGATAAGTAGTTCAGCGACCGTAAGGTAAAGGTCGCTGAAGAGAGGGTACGATTCCCATACCGGTCCATGGTCCTAGACTCCTTGTTACAAGGATGGATAGTGGAAGAAGTCTCGGCTAATTCCTTCTGGGTGGCCGCTGCCACCACCATGGCATCCACAGGGACTCCCTTGGACAAAGATTCCTTACCCGGGGGAGCAGACAGAAATTTATTGGGTCTCCTGGGGATTGATTCCACAGAATCAGGGATCTCCCACACCCTCTGACAAATCAAATCCAAGAGCTTGTCGAAGGGTGGGGACACCCAGGAGGCAGAGGGCTGAGCATCGAAGGCCTTCAGGAAGACAGACTCCTCCTCGGAGGGGGCTTTGGATGGCCAGTCACCTCTTTGTTTCAATATCTCTAGGATGTCAGAGAAAGAAACATCCTCAGAGGATGACTTGGGGGACCCCTCTGATTTCTCGAGGTCAGTATCTGAGGTGAGAGACTCATCCTGGGAGTCTATGTGCTTCCTCTCGCACGTTTTCTTTCTAGGGGGCTCATCAGGCAAACACTCTGAGAGGCCCTCAGAAACTTGGGGACCACTCATGGGGGTATCCTGAGGCCTTGGGGCTCTGCTGTCTAAAGATAGGTGGTGATCAGAGACCCGCACCGGTGTGGTAGGGGACAGAATGACCAACCTGCATGATGTCACTGACGATCTGACCAGCGCACTCCGCATGGCCTCAAAGGCTGGCCCCCCAGAGTCCGAGGAGCAATCAGCCTCCCAGGCCACGACAGGAGTCGGGCTTCCCCGCGCCTAGGAACCGAGAGATGTCTTAAAGCCTCTCCCTCGGGTCCGACTGAAGAATCCCGAGTCCTGAATCCCATGGGCGGCGCCGACGGGGTTGGAGCGGATGTCAGCACTGATAAGCCAGGAGAGGCCATCAGAACTGACCTGGAAACATCACAAGGAGCCGAGCACTTCGGCTCCGAAGGCTGGGATGCGCTTGGAGAAGGAAGTATCGAAGTAGGTTGCAGGATGGGCTCTGGAGCTGACTGGGACGGAGCCAAGAACAATTTAGCCAAAACCGGTGACTGAAGGAGTCCCTGCACCACCCTATCGACGTCCACATCCGATAAAGTCCTGGAGGATTTGGAGGACAGGAAGGGAGATAGAGATCGCCTCTCAGGTGATACTTGCCTAATACTAGGCGATCGGCTCTGAATAGGTTCCAGTATAATTGGAGCCGACGCCGGTTCCATCATCACTGACACTTCCTGCGGCCCCGAGGACAGTGGAGCCGAGGATGTCGAAGCTAATTTAGCTACTTTCTCCGGTGGCTCTGAGGAGACTGAAGGAGCCAGAGACCTCTTTTTCGATTTAGTGGTTCTAGGTTTAGAGCTGGAAGCAGATTCCAGACCCTCTTCGAATGAGGGTTTCAGAAGTCCCTTCAGAATTAACTTATTCTTTCTTTCCTGAATTACCCTGGGACTAAATGCATGACAGAAGCTGCAAGACTCCTGCAGATGGATTGCTCCCAGACAATAAATACATACCGAATGTCCATCGGTAATAGATATTTTATAGCCACACTTTGAGCATTTCTTGAAGCCCGAGGGCTTGTGCTCTTTAGAATCTTTAGACATCTTAAGAAATTACTAAAGATCACCAAGACAAAAATCACAGGTACTGAACCGACTGGAAAAAAACAGTCACAAACTACACCACACTGAGCGCGGGAAAAAACTACCACTGACAAACTCTAACAAAACAATCCTCTGATACACACACAAAAGGGACTATGACTAAAACCTCTAATTTAAACGGTTTTAGACCAGAAGTTAGTATACAGGGAAGCAGGGACAGACTAGGTCTTCTAATTGAAACGGGCCTAGCCCGTTGGAACAGCTAGTGGGATACCACAGAAACAATCACACACACACACACACACACACACACACACACACACACACACACACACACACACACACACACACACACACACACACACACACACACCATTTTTCACAGATAACACCAAACTAGAAATAGCTATTAAAATAGCTTTTTGTTTGTAATAAATTCTCTGAAGAAGAAGAAAACAGGTACTTAGCCACAGCCAAGAGCGAGACCACGTCCGAGCTACACAAGCGGCAAATGAGATCTGGGATATAGAGCAATGCAGCATGGGATACCATTTTAGCAGAGCCAATAGAAAGACTTCGAGCTAGAAAAGGTTGGCCGAGTCGGAGCCGATATTCGGCTCCAAACCCACGGGTAAAAATGTAGGCGAGATTGGACTACATAGCATCATGCAACCGACGTCATTACATCAGTTTTTCTTGCCCCAGATATCAGGTGACCCCCTAATGGGAAGCAATTAAAAGTACAAAGATATACCTCCAACAAAAAAGAAAATACACCAAAAAGGCTTTTAAGCATAGTAAAGGAAAGTAGAGGTATAGCCAAAAGAAGTTAGGGGCTGGAGGGAGAGTAACCAGGACTGCAACAGTGAATACACTTGAACATCTACATTTATGGTAAGTGTACACAACTGTACTATGTTCTTCATGTTTCACTGTTGCAATCATTACATTTGGATAGATTCCTAAAGCTATGGTTGGGAGGAGGAATTCAGATAGCATTAGGGCCAGCTATAAGGCCCAGCAAGACTGCAGTGGCAAAGCCAGCTCTAGATTTAGAGAAAATTGGCAAATGATACTGCTTGGAGAAAGTATGTACAGAACTCCAGGTAGCATCTTCTAGGATGTCCCTGGTAGGGACGCCTCTGAGAAAGACTGTGGAGGTAGATGCGGCCCTGGTGGAGTGAGGTATGATCCCCTGGGAGATAGGTTTTCCATGGTGCTTATAGCAGAAATGAATGCAATGGCTTAACCACTTAGAAATGGGTTGCTTTAAAATAGCCTTCCCTCTGCCCCTGCAGCAAATGCCACCAGCACTTGTTCAGATTTCCTTTGAGATTTAGTCCTGTCCAAGTAGAATCTAAGTTGTCTGTGCACATCTAAGGAATGCAGTATCCATTCCCCTGCACTCTGTGGATTGGGAAAGAAGGCTGGCAAATGAATGGAATGATTAAGAGCCACACTGGATACCACCTTGGGCATGAAGGATGGATTGATTCTGAGGGACACCCTGTCCGCATGAAAGATGATGAAAGGCTCCACTGCCATAAGGGCCTGTAATTCAGATACCCTTCTAGCTGAAGTGATTGCTAAAAGGAAAGCTGTTTTCTAAGAAAGAAATTTTAAGTCTGCAGTAGCAGCTGGCTTGAAAGGTGTAAGACTGAGTTTCTCCAAGACAAAGTTAAGGTCCCAGGCTGGGGTTGGAGCTCTCCTGGGTGGTCTCAAATTGGTCCCTCTGAGGAACTGCTTGAGTAGTGGATGAGAGAAGAGGGGAGGTTCTGTGTTATAATGAGCTGAAATGGCTGAGGTGTGGATTTTAATGGAGGAAAAAAAACAGGCCCTTGTGAAGCATCTCAGTTAAGCATTGTAAAATCGGAGGTAAATTGGGCACTGCTGTGCTCATTTCTTGAGATTGGTTCCAGGCACAGAATCTTTTCCATTTTTCAGCATAAGATTGTCTAGTACTAGGCCTCCTTGCCCCTAAAATGATATCCATCACAGGTTTGCTGAGGGATGGTAAAGGAGAGATTAAGTAATTAGCCAGGCTGCAAGTTTCAGTGTTAGAAGCTGAGGGTGCAGAATCTGGTTCTCCTGCTGAGACAGCAGGGAAGGAGTCTGAGGCAGGTGCCATGGAGATAACCATGACACACTGAGCAGGAGGGGGTACCAATGTTGGCGCAACCAGTCTGGAGCGATCATAATCATCCTTGGTTTGTCTTTTTTGATTTTTAGTAGTATTTTGGAGAGCAGAGGCAGTGGGGGAGGCATAGACTGATACGTTTTTCCAGCTGAAGGACAGAGCATCTAATTTCCAGGCTTGTTTGTGGGGAATTCTTGTGCAATATTTGCCCAATTGGTAGTTCTGGGTAGATGCAAACAGGTCTATATCTGGGCTCCCCCATTTGCTTGTCACCATGTTGAAAATCCTTGGTTCCAGTTTCCACTCGTGTGGGTCCATGAGGTTTCTGCTTAGTCCGTCTGCCAGTGTATTTAATTTTCCTGGCAGGAATTGAGCTTGTAGGTGCACTTGGTAGCTCAGGGCTGTGTTCCACAATCCCATGGCTAGTCTGCAGAGGGGTAAGAATGTGTACCCCCCTGCTTGCTTTTGTACCACATAACAGTGGCGTTGTCCATCTTTACCATTAGTTGTCCTGGAAGAATGTGGTCCTTGAAGGGTGTCAGAGCATTCTGTACAGCTAACATTTCTTTTTGAGTGATATGCAGGTGCATCTGACTTGGGTTCCATTTGCCTGAATGCACTTCCGCACCAGGTGAGCCCCCCATGCATAGTGTGATGCATCTGTTGTTAGGGTTTGGGCGGCAGGAGGTGATATGAAAGGTAGTCCCTTGTTTTGATGGCAGGCCTCTGACCACCAAAGGAACTCTAGGTGTAGGCAAGGTATGATAGGAATCATTGTTTCTAGGTCTTGAGAATGTTGACACCATAGGCTTTTTAGATACCACTGTAGTTTCCTCATATGCAGTCTTACATATGGAATTAGAAGAATGCAGGAGACCATGAACCCCAAAGCTTGCAGTATTTGTCTTGCAGATAGCAGGGTTTTTGCGGCCACTTGTTTGTTGTAGGTTGTCAAATGAATTTGCTTCTCTGGCGTGAGGAAAGCCATCTGGGAAGTTGTACTCAAGCTTGCTCCCAGGAATATAATTTGTTGACAGGGTACCAGGTGTGGTTTCTTTTTGTTTATGGTGTACCCCAGACAAGTTAGAACCCTTTTTACAAAGGCCAGATGATTCAAATGTATGTCCTGGCTTTCTGCCTGAATTAGACAATCGTCCAGGTATGGGTATATTTGAATATTTCTTTGCCTGCAAAATGCAATAACTGCAGCTAGGCACTTTGTGAATACCCTGGGCGCAATAGATAAGCCAAAGGGCAGTGCAGAGAAAGTACAGTTGTGTACACTTACCATAAATGTAGATGTTCGAGTGTATTCACTGTTGCAGTCATTACATTTGGGTAATCTGCTGGCAGGTTGCCTTCAGTCGGCCTGAATAACAAAGTCTTGGGTCCTGTATTGGTTGCTGTCTCTTCTTCCATGACGTCAAGTCGGCAGAGGTATAAAACATGCAGCTGACACCATTTTAATCAGTTTTTCTTGCCCCAGATGTCAGGTGCCCCCCAAATGGGGAGCAAATATATATATATATATATTTAATCAGTTTTTCTTGCCCCAGATGTCAGGTGCCCCCCAAATGGGGAGCAAATATATATATATATATATATATAAAACTGTAAATATATAAATGCACATTAGAAACATAAAATTTACCTTCAACTAAAAGCAAATACACCACAAAGGCTTTTGAGTATAGTAAAGGAAAGAGAAGTTATAGAAAGGGGGTTGGCGGGTGGGTAATCTGGACTGCAACAGTGAATACACTCAAACATCTACATTTATGGCAAGTGCACACAACTGTACTATGTGTTCTTCATGTTTCACTGTTGCAGTCATTACATTTGGGGATAATCCCAAAGCTATGGATGGGAGGACAGAACTAAACAGCATTAGGAGCAGCAATAAGGCCCTACAGGACTGCAGTGGCAAAGCCTGCCCTGGATTTAGGAAAGAGAGGTAAATGATAATGCTTTGTGAACGTATGAACTGAGCTCCAAGTAGCAGCTTCTAGAATGTCTCTAGTAGGGACCCCTCTGAGAAAAGCTGCTGAAGTAGAGGTAGCCCTGGTGGAATGGGACCTGATCACCTTGGCCACAGGTTTACCATGGTGCAAGTAGCAGAAACGAATGCAATGGCTTATCCATTTTGAAATAGTCTGCTTTGATATAGCCTTCCCCTCTGATCCTGCAGTAAATGCCACCAGTAGTTGCTCAGATTTTCTAAGAGAATTTGTCCTGTTTAAGGAGAATCTTAGTTTTCTGTGTACCTCCAATGAATGCAGAATCCGCTCCCCCTTATTCTGCGGATTTGGGAAGAAAGTTGGCAGGTGACTGGTCTGATTAAGAGCCACACCAGATAGCACCTTCGGCATAAAAGAAGGATTGGTCCTGAGGGCCACCCTGTCCGGGTAAAAAATAATGAAAGGCTCCACTGCCATGAGAGCCTGTAGTTCTGAAACCCTTCTAGCTGAAGTGACTGCCAAAAGAAAGGCTGTCTTCCAAGAAAGAAATTTGTTATCTGCAGTAGCTGCTGGTTCAAAAGGAGGTAGTGTGAGTTTTTCCAGCACAAAATTGAGGTCCCATGCAGGAATTGTCGCTCTCCTGGGAGACCATAAATTTTTGGCCCCTCTGAGGTACTATTTTAGCAGGGGATGAGAAAAAGAGGGGAGGCTATGTGTTGTAATGAGCCGAGATGGCAGAGGCATGAATTTTTATTGAAGAAAAAGATAGGCCCTTGTCAAGCATCTCAGTTAAGTATTGTAAAATCTGAGGAATATTGGGTTTTGCTGTGTCTATTCCTTGTGTTTGGTTCCAAGCACAGAATCTCTTCCATTTATCAGCATATGATTTTCTAGTACTAGGCCTTCTGGCTTCCAAAATCACATCCATCACAGGTTTACTGAGAGATGTGGTTGGTAAAATTAGTTGATTAGCCATGCTGCAAGATTCAGAGTTTGGAGCTGAGTGTGCAGAATTTGATAGTTCCGCTGAGACAATAGGTGAGGTGTTTGAGGCAAGTACCATGGAGAACTGTGGTGTTGTCCGTCTTTATCAGTAGTTGTCCTGGATGAAGTAAGTTCTTGAAGGCTGTCAGAGCATTCTGAACAGCTAGCATTTCTTTCTGGTTGATATGTAGATGCATTTGGTTTGGGCTCCATATGCCCTGAATGCATCTCCCTGCCAGGTGGGCCCCCCAAGCATAGTCTGTTGCTTCTGTAGTTGGAGTTTGGGTGGCAGGGGTAGAATAAATGACAGTCCCTTGTTTTGGTGACATGTCTCTGCCCACCAAAGAAAATCCTGTTACAGGCAGGGAATGAGAGGAATCATTGTTTCCAGGTTGTGACAATGCTGACTCCATAAGCTTTTTAGGTACCACTGAAGTTTCCTCATATGCAGTCTCGCATATGGAATTAGTATAATGCAGGATGCCATGAACCCCAAAGCCTGCAGAATTTGTCTTGCAGATAGCTGGGTTTTTGTTGCCATTTGTTTGAAGTATGTTGTCAATTTAATTTGTTTTTCTGGCATGAGGTAAGCCATCTGGGCAGTTGTATTCAAGCTTGCACCCAGGAATGTAATTATTTGAGAGGGTACCAGTTGTGATTTATTTTCGCTTATGGTGTACCCTAGGCATGCTAACAGCCTTTTTACAAATGCCAGATGTTGAAGAAGAGTGTCCTTGTCCTCTGCCTGAATGAAACAATCGTCCAGATAAGGATAAATTTGAATGTTTATTTGTCTGCAAAATGCAATTACTGGTGCCAGGCACTTTGTAAAGACCCTGGACACAGTAGATAAGCCAAAGGGCAGTGCAGAGAATTGGTAATGCAAAAAGCCTGCTTTGAAGCGGAGGTATCTTCTGCAAGATTCCCTTATTAGGATATGCAGGTATGCCTCTTAAGTCTAGAGTTACAACCAGGCATTCTTGCCTAGCATAGGCAGTAGCTGTTGTAAAGTCAGCATTTTGAATTTTGGAATGTCCAGGAACGTGTTGAGTATAGATAAGTCCAGAATTGGACGCCATGATTTGTCTTTTCTGGGTACCAGGAAAAGTCTTGAATAAAATCCTTGTCCTTTTTCCTTTTCAGGTACTGGGTGAATAACCCCCATATCCATGACAGACATGACTCGTTTCTCGGCCTCTGCCCACTGGTTTGGTGGCAGATCTTGCCATCCATTTGGAATTGGCAATGTGTGGAAATGACCCCTGGGATACTATGTTTAATACCCACTTGTCCTGGGTAATTAAATGCCAATTTTGAGCATGAAGTGCTAGTTTTCCCCACAAGGGGGCTTCCAAAAGATAAGTGCTTGGAGATGGCAGAGGAAAGTCATTGAGACTGCTTACTGTAGAGTTGTGCTTTGTTACCTCCAGATTTGGAGGTGGAGGCACCCCATTGTTTTGACCTGTAAGATCCCTGTGATTGGTATCTGGAGCCTTTGGAGCATCTGGATTTGCCCTGAGTGGCTCTGTTGGACACAGGAAAGGACCAATTCTTAGTAGGCCAGTGCCTACTGAACCTGGGTGGCTGCACTTGCAAGAAATCTTTTACAGTTTGCATAGATTTAGCTTTGTCTTCCATTTTCTTTAAAACCTCTTCAGCCTTATTACCAAACAGACTGTCATGCTGTAAAGGGGAATCCAACAATTCAGCTTTAACATAATCAGGCAGATTTTGCTCCCTGAGCCAGGCATGCCTTCTTATCACAGATCCAGTTACGGCGGCCCTGCAAGAGGCATCCAAGGAATCAAAACCACATTGCAAAGTATGCCTTCCAACCTGTTCTTCTGAATGCAATAAGTCCTGTAACTCTTTATTTTCCACACAATCAGAAATCATCATTTTCTGTTTCAGTAAGCCCATAAACATGCTGTTGATATTTAAGCATATGATACTGGCAGTTTAAAGCCCTGATTGCCAAGGTTGCAGATGTATAAACCTTCTTACCCCATCTATCCAACGCCCTGGAATCTCTATCAGAAGGGGTAGGATTTTTGGCTGTAGAAGCCTCAACACCCTTGGGACCCTGAGAAATAGTCTCAGGATCAGCAGCAGGATTTTTAAAAATAAATTTGTGGGAGTCAGGAACCCTGTAATATCTGTCTGGTTTACTAGGAGACGGAGGCAGGGAATAAGGAGTCATTCTTGATTCCGAGAACACATCATCAACAATGTCTAATACAGGAGGTATTGCCAAAGGCCTATGCTGAGGAAGAAGAAGAACATCTCTAAGCCTCTTTTTTGATTCTGAGAAGTCCTTACTCTCCCAGTGAAAATGTTCCCTTAAAGTATGCAAAGTCTCTCCAAAAGAGTAATCCTCAGGAGGAGAAGCAGATGGGATGGATTCCTCTGCATCAAAATCCTCATAGGGAGGAATAGAAAATTCCTGATCAGAAGAGGAATCAGAAGAAATGGAAACCTGATCTGAAGATTCATAATCAGTGCCTTGCCTAGGCCTTTTAGCGGGGGGGGTTGGGAACCTCTGATCAAGGTAATTAAATCCTCAGCCATTTTGATCATTTGTTTTTTAGGCATAGGGGCCTGAGCACGTGGCTCATGCATCGTTTTTTTAGACATAGAAGTTGGTTTTGGCCTTGTTTTTGTTGATGGCATCGGTTTAATATAAAAATGTTGAGGCCTGAAAACACCCTCAGAAGCCGGTGCCTGCTCAGTGGCTCCGGACTCATCCAAAGGAGAGACATCCGTGGGTTCAACACTTGCAGAATCTCGCGGCATACTGGGAATGGGTCTCGGTAGAGGCCTGCAACTCAAAAGTAGCGGGTATCATGGGCTGCGAAAGCACCTCACTGAGTACTGGCGAACCGGCGACTGGCTTAGCAGAAGCTTCGTCATTGGTATTGGACCTCGACGGTCTGTCTCTGTCTTTTTCTTTGCATTTTTTGTGAACTCCGGTAGTCGGATTGCTAACTGACGACATTTCAGGGTAGTTAAATCTTGAAACAAAATATTTAGAAGCAAAAATATACCGACGCTTAATAGTGCGTTGGTTAAATTTAGCACAAAACCGACAGTAAGACACATTGTGATCAGGGCCTAGGCAAAGAATTCAGCACAAGTGAAAATCCTTATGAGGTATTTGCTTCCCACAAGTAATGCAATTATTAACTTTTACTGACATCGGTAAGGAGCAAGAAAAAGTTTCCACAATGGGATACTTGGCTTTAGTTTGAAGACTTCGGTTCTGAAACTTGAAAACGAAAATTTCAGAAATTGGCCGACCGGCACTTGCGAACTGCTTCTGCTTCGGGCACCGCGCAGCAAGAAAGACTGATTAAAATGGCGTCGGCTGCATGTTTTATACCCCTGCCGACCTGATGTCATGGAAGAAGAGACAGCAACCAACGCAGGACCCAAGACTTTGTCATTCAGGCCGACTGAGGGCAACCTGCCAGCAGATCACCCAAATGTAATGACTGCAACAGTGAAACATGAAGAACATCTGATAGTGCGTGTAGCCTGCTTTGAAGCGTAGGTATCTTCTGCAAGATTCCCTGATTGGGATGTGCAGGTATGCATCTTTTAAATCTAGTGTTGCCAACCAGGCATCTTTGCCTAGCATAGGAAGTAATTGGTGAAGAGTCAGAATCTTGAATTTTGGAATCTCCAAAAAGGTGTTTAGAGTAGACAGGTCCAGGATAGGACGCCATGAATTGTCTTTTCTGGGTACCAGGAAAAGTCTTGAGTAGAAACCTTGTCCCTTTTCCTCTTCTGGTACCAGGTGAACAGCCCCCATGCTTAAGAGAGAAAGTACTTGTTTTGGGGCCTCTGCCCACTGATTTGGGGGTAGTTCTGGCCACCCAACTGGTGTTGGCAATGTGTGAAAATGAAATTTGTATCCCTGGGACACTATATTTAAAACCCATTTATCCTGGATAATGAGTTCCCAATTCTCAGCATTAAGAGCAATCCTTCCCCCCCAAAGGGGCAGTCAGTTGATAAGTGCTTGGAAAATTTAAAAGGAAGTCATTGAGACAGTTTACCATAGGGGGGAGTCTTATTATTCCCAGATTTGGAAGTGGAGGCCCCCCACTGCTTAGTTCTGTGAGTCCCCTGGGACTGAAACCTGGGGTTTTTGCTGTGTCTGGGTTTGACTTAAGACCTGGAAGGGGCTGGAAAGGACCAGTTCTTAGAGGGCCAGTGCCTACTAAATCCGAGAGATTGAACTTGTAAAAAATCTTTTAACAGTTTGCATAGATTTAGCTTCATCTTCCATCTTTTTAAGAACTTCCTCAGCCTTGTTGCCAAACAGGTGGTCCTGATTTAAAGGAGCATCCAACAATTTAGCCTTAACATGATCAGGCAAAGATTGCTCCTTAAGCCAAGCATGCCTTCTGAGCACAGACCCAGTAACAGCAGCCCTGCAAGAGGCCTCTAATGAATTAAAACCACATTGCAAAGTATGTTTTCCAACTTGTTCGGCAGAATGCATTAAATCCTGTAATTCTTTATTTTCCACACAGTCAGGAATCAAAATAATTTTCTGTTTAAGCAGTCCAATAACATGTTGCTGATACTTTAACATATGAAACTGGCAGTTTAAAGCCCTAATGGCCAAGGTTGCAGAAGTGTAAACCTTCTTACCCCATCTATCCAGCACCCTGGAGTCTCTATCAGAAGGGGTAGGATTTTTAGCAGTAGAAGCCTTAATGCCCTTGGGCCCCTGTGAAATAGTCTCTGGATCTGCAATAGGATTTTTGAAAAGGAACTTGTGGGACTCAGGGACCCTGTAGTATCTGTCAGGTTTTCTGGGAGCAGGAGGCAGGGAATTAGGGGCCAAGCTAGATTCCGAAAAAGCATAATCAACAATGTCTAGTACAGAAGGAATAGCTAAAGGCCTATGCTGAGGTAGGAGAAGGAAATCCCTAAGCTTCTTTTTTGAATAAAAAAAAATCCTGGTTTCCCAGTGGAAATGCTCCCTTACAGTATGTAAGGCTTCCCCAAAAGAAAAATCCTCAGGAGGGGAAGCAGAGGGAATAGAGTCCTCTGCATCAGAATCCTCATAAGTAGTTAAGGGCAAATACAGATCATCAGAAGAATCAGAAAAAACAGAATCCTGATCAGAAGATTCATAATCAACTTCAGTCCTAGGCCTCTTAGAAGGGGTGGGGGGGTTGGCTACCCCTGATTAGAGTTATTAGATCTTCAGCCATTCTTATCATTTGTTTTTTAGGCATAGAGGCCTGAGCATGTGGCCTGGGCGTCAGTTTTTTAGACATGGATCGAGATTTAGGCCTAAATAAAGAAGGAGGCTTTGATTTAATATGCAAGTCCATAGGCCTGAATACACCGTCAGAAGCCAGTGCCTGCACAGCAGCTCCGGACCCATCCAAGGTAGAGACATCCGCGGGTTCCATAGTTGAAGCATTGCGCGGTATACCGGACTCCGAATGGGTCTCGGTAGAGGCCTGTGAATCAGAAGTAGCACGTATCAGGGGCTGCAAAAGCGCCTCACTGAGTACCAGCGAACTGGCGACTGGCTTAGGAGAAGTGTCTTTGACAGTTCTGGATCTTGGCGGCCTGTCTCTGTCTTTATCTTTGCATTTTTGCAGAATCCCGGTAGTCAGATGGCTTTCTGACGACATTTCTGGATAATTGAACCGAGAATCGAAATATTTAGAGGTGAAAATATCCCGATGACGGATAGTGCGCTGATTAAATAAAGCACAAAACCGACAGCAAGGTATGTCGTGGTCAGGGCCTAGGCAAGGAATACAGTACGAATGAAAATCTTTATGAGGTATTTGCTTTTCACAAGTAATGCAATTGCTAACTTTTGCTGACATCGGGAAGGAGCAAGAAAAAGTTTCCCCAATGGGGTACTTAGCCTTAGTTGAAGACTTTGGTTCTGAAACTCGAAAATGTAAATTTCAGCAGTCGGCCGACCGGCACTTGCGAACTGCTTCTGCTTTGGGCACCGCACGGCAAGAAAGACTGATTTAATGACGTCAGCTGCATGTTTTATACTCCTGACAACCTGACGTAATGGAAGAAGGGACAGCAACGAACACAGGACCCAAGACTTTGTTAATCAGACCGACTGAGGGCTACCTGCAAGCAGATCACCCAAATGTAATGACTGCAACAGTGAATCATGAAGAACATCTGATGGTTTAGTTGCCAGAATCTTATAACATAGTTAACACCGGTGGATTTAGAGAATCCTGAGTGGTGGCAGGCACTGAACAATCTGCCATTCTAACTTTTTTTTTTTTTTTTTTTTTTAATATATCAAAAAAGGTGTTAGTGTCTCCTATCAGAAGTACCAGTCTTATGGAATCTAAAACATGGAAAACAGATAATTCTTGAAGGGGGGTGTGTGTGTGTGTGCTTGCATACTACACTGTGTTCAAGTTTTATTCTCATAGTATACAGGCCATTCGTACACCCTCTGTGGTGCAGGGTTCTGCATGCTTTCCCAGACTGAGTACTGGTGTTGCACTGACTTTTGGTGTGGACTGCGTAAACTACCTTGTTGTATATGCATAAAACACAATGTAAGTTGCTGATATATTTACAATATCTGCAGCTGTTGCAGGCAAAGGTGCCAATAATGCTGTTTATGTAATGACAAAAATTGACGGCACAGCTCGAACTGAAGGAGATGCGTTTATTATAAAACACACTTGGTGCTCTAAACAAAGTATAGGTTAAGCGCTTTCATCTGCCTTAATACAGACTTCTTCAGAACTTTCTTCAGTTTAGAGCACCAAGTGTGTTTTATAATAAACGCATCTCCTTCAGTTCGAGCTGTGCAGTCAATTTTTGTCCTGCACCAGTTTTTGGATTTTGAGTTTCTCCTGCTGTTATTTGGTTTTCTGTTTATGTAATGGTTAGGATCCTTTCAGTTTGATCTTTCCATAAGGACCTTAGTGTTCCTCAAGCTCACAGGGTCTGGTACCTAGAATACTGCTTACTGCCTTGTGCTTCAGAACAACACTCCAGTTTTATTTGATATTTTCTTATGGGACCAGAGTCACAGGGAAAGGTTAAGGTTACAGCTCTCTCATACTTGGAGTTCTGCAGTACTCTTGTCCAGTCAAAACAAGGTATTTTGTGATCCCTCTTGGGAGAGGGGGCTATGTCAGAGTTCTTTCAGATTCACATAACTTGGCCAATGGTGAGAGCATTACAGCCCCTTGCAGCTCCTTTCCACAAAATCATATTTTTGTTTTTCCAAATTGTGAATTTAGGAAACAGGTTCCTTCAGTCATAAGTCTAACAATCCTCAGCTTGGGGCTTTAGGATGTTCTTTTTGATGTGTCCTTTGTGTATCTTGGAGGTTAGTAAAAACAGTTGACTCCAGTAGGTGTTTTTGGTACAAGTTAGTGAAACATGAGGAATAGGCTTGATTTTTATACATCACTCTATAAAGGAAGTGGGCCCTCTTCAGGTCAACCCTGTGAAATAAACTTTAGAAACAACATGGACTACCTGACTTTTCTACAGAAACACTTGTAGGTTATGGTGCTCAAGTTCCATATTTTGCAGATACTATCTATGAATTTCGGGTAGCAGCTGATGTGAACATTGAATATGGATAGGTATAAATTGCTGTCCGCCAGAAGGCCAGCACAGCATTAAGGAAACTGTGGACCACAGTTGCCCAACAGCAACTCTTTCAGCAGTTGGAGGAGTTGTTACTGGTCAGTACAAGGTCTTTGCCATATGGATATCTCCAGTTTGCCTTCAGCATTCAAAACCCATCAGTGGAGAATGTGTCTGATGCTGTATTAATGCAGGAAAAGGACAGAAAGCCTCAGTGTCTACAGTGACCAAAATGGTACCATTTCTCAAACATAAACATAAGTCCTGAATTTTCTGCTTAAAGTCCACATAGTACACAACAAAAGAGAGGGGGTTTCTGAGCAGACTGTTTTCTAGGAAAGCAGCCAAAGCTATGGTGACTGATTTACTACTGGTTATCACTAGTTCAAACAGGGAATCTGTGGTTTTCTTGTGTAATATTGGAATTCTAAAGAACTGAGGAATTCTGGGGAATTCCACAATGACAAAGACATGCAGTCAGTCTGAAAAGAATCTGCCTTCATACAGTGTTAAATATAGAACCATATCTGGTCTGAACTTTGTTCCAGGGACTTTTCATCTTGAAGCAGAGGCTTGCCAAGTAGTAGATTAATTTTACTGATATGAAATGTGCAGCACCACACTACAGTCCCACCTTATTTGACTGGTCTGATAATGTGTACCTTAGGGTCAGGGCTAAAGATTCCTTTGTGCCAGGACTTCCTCTTTGGTGAGGTTGAAGGGTTCTGAGTGAAAAGGGTCAGTAGACAAGCTCACCTACCCCAGTTACTAAAATGCAAACAACAAAGCCTGGGAGTTCTAGCCATCACTGGAACTGGAGTAGCCAAATGGTTAGTTTCAGGTTCGGAAGATCTGGATGGGGATGTCCCGAAGAGTGAGGCAAAAGATCTGTAGAAGGATCCAGAGTCCACGGTGCACAAAGCAGGTGAGACCAAAGGAAAGGAAACTTGTCGAGGTCAAAAGGGAGCAATGAGGATTACTTGGCACTTCAATCTCTGAGCTTTTTGCAGAAACTTAGGAATGAGAGGAAGAGGACAATAGGCATAAAGTAGACTGGGGGGGCCAAGCATGGACTACAGCATCTCTTGGTGACTGTCCCTAAGGAGGGATCAGGGCAAAAAACTTGGCGTTGGAAGGAGCTGCAAAGAGATTGCAGCAAGACTGACCTCATCTCTGAAAGATCATATTTCCCAATGAAGGATTCAGAGACCACTTGTGAGGCATCAGAATGGTTCTGCTGAGCCTGTCTGCTAGGATGTTTGACTTCCCCGGAATGTGCATTGCTATGAGAAAGATGATGGAAGAGATCACCCGCTGCCACAGCCTCATGGCCTCTCAACACAAGGGGTAAGACTTAGTTACTCCCTGTTTGTTGATGTACCAGACCACTGACATGCTGCCCATCTGAATTGCAATTGTTTCCGTGGGAAGAGAGGAATAAAGGGCTTGCAATGAAAGAAGCACCACTCTCATCTCCAGGATGATTATATGCAAATTGGTTTGCAGAAAAGACCACGTGCCTTGGACTGTTTGTCTGAGATAATGCTCCCCCCACCCAAACTAGGACACATCAGTGGTCACAGTGGCCTTGGGAAGGGGAAGTATGAACAGACGGCCTTAAAGGTGGTCCTCTGACTGGAACCACCAGAGGAGAGATTGTTTGCTGATTGGCTGATTCACTGGATACCAAATAAGGGACCACTGGACTGCCAAGGTCTACTGAAGTACTCTTATATGAAGGCATGCTAATGTAACCAGGGTAATCGTGGCTGCTATGGACCCCAATGCCCTTAGAACAAGACTTGCCGGGGGAGAAGGAATATCCATAATTTGCTTGATATGAGATCTCAAGGTGGAGATGCTGTCTGGAGGGAGAAGAGCTAAAGAACGAATGGTGCTCAGGCAGGCCCCAATGAAGTCTATTACTTGTACTGGTTGGAGTTGAGACTTTTTTAGATTGATGAAGATGCCCAAGGTTGAGGTAAAACAAACAGGAAATGTCTGGCTATTAGGAGTTGATGCATGGTGGAAGCAGTTAGGAGCCAATCATCCAGATAAGGAAACACCTGGAATCCTTGCAGTCTCAGGTGAGCCACTACTACTGACATACATTTGGTGAAAACACTGGGGGCTGTGATGAGACCAAAGGGGAGTACTCTGAACTGGTAGTGATTGTCCACCAGCCAAAAGCAGAGGAACCTCCTGGAGGGACTCTTCATCTTGATATGACAGTATGCATCCTGAATGTCTACAGAGTACATCCAGTTGTCCTTTAGCAAGAAGGGCAATATGGACTGAATCATGACCATTCGGAACTTTGAATCAGCAACCCGTTTGTTGCGGATCATAAGGTCCATAATGGGCCTGAGGTCTGCAGTCTTTTTGGGCACTAAAAAGAATCTGGAATAGATGCCTGATCCAAGTTGGTCTTGAGGGGAACACTTTGGATGACTCTTTTTGAGAGCAGCTTTTTAAATTTCTGAGGCTGCAGTCTCCCTCTGACTGGGTGGATCATCGGGGAGGATCTTGCTTGGAGAGGGATTCTGGAAAAAGGGTACTGAATAACCTCTGGATATAATCTTTAATACCGAATGATCTTTTGTGATGGCTTTTCAGTCTGTTGGTTGTAAAGGCAAATGTCCCCAGACTGCCTCCAGAGACAAACATTCAGGCAATCCTTCAGGATCGCTGAATGGGTCTGTCTGAGAAGGTATCTGAAGACCCCTGATTCATCAGACCCACTCTTCCACAAGGACAGTGTCTACCATTGTTACGATTTCCTCCTCTGCCTCTGGGCGGAAGGTCTCCCTGTGAATCTTGAAAAGGAATTTGAGATCTTTGGAACCAGAACTTTTTACTTCCACTCTGGTTCCTGGAAAGGGTTTGTTGTGGGGTAGCAAAGCGGATTCCGATGGCAGACAAGGTCTTTCCATCTTTTTCACTTTGAAATAGAGTGTCTCTGACTGTTGAAAAAAAAAGAGTTGATCTGTCGATGATTGGTGAAAGACGGGGGTAGGGTTCCAAGAAATCACACAGCCGCATCCAGGCATGACGTCTGATAGCAATGCCTGATCTTACCACCCGTGAGGCACCTTCTGCAGCATGAGAAATTAACCTCATGGACATGTTCGATACAGACTGTAGGGTGGCCATCCTGGAGGAAAAGTTCTTCTGCACCTCAGCAGACATGGACCTTGGGACAGAACTAGAGAGTTCCTTGACTAAGTCCCTCTGTAGTCTGGTTACAGTTGCCTAACAATTCAATACTCACAATGCGAAGGTCGCTGAAGCGTATACCTGCTTACCAAACCTGTCCAAGGCCCTAGACTCCCTATTAGGGGAATGGATGGTGGATCTTTGCTGAGCCAGCTCCTTTTTGGTGGCTGCTACTACCACCATGGCATCAATGGGAACACCTTTATTCTAATGGGCTAGGTCTGACAGGGCGCTAAGTATCTTGTTGGGTCCTTTTGGGATAGTTTCCACTGTGTCCAGCTCCTTCCATGCCCTGCATGACATAAGATCAATAAGGGGATCCACTGGGAGGGACACCCAAGAAGTAGACGAACCTGACACAAAAACTTCCAGAAACACCAAATCCTTCGGGTTAGAGTTCTGGGAAGGCCACACACCTTTTTGGCAAAGTAACTCCATCATATCCCCAAAGAATACATCCTCAGGTGGTGATGTAGGGGACCCTTTCCTTTCATCGAGATTGGTGTCCTCAGTGAAGGATTCCAATGGAGAATCAGAGTGTCTCCTTTTGCACTGACGTTTCTGAGGAACCTCCTCGATGAGGTGCTCTGGGGAGGTGTCAGAAGACTCTGGGTGTTCCACAAGGGAAACAGTCTAGAAGTCTTTCTGGGTAGGCTGTCCTGGAGGTGACAGAATAGATAGCTCAGACACAAAAACTGCTGGAGGTGGACAGGGCTCCAAAGCAAGTAGAGTCAAGGCTCTTCTGGGGACAGAGAGAACCCTCCCCACCACCTCAAATGCAAAGGGAGGTCGAGATACTGAGGGCAATCCCATTGGAGCTGAAGCTGTTGATGGGAAAGCTCCATGAATCCCTACCTCCCCCAGATCCAAGTGAGGAGTCAGAGCCAAGCTATCAGGCACCAAAGCCCCCAAGTGGAAGAGACCGCTCCAAAACTTCCCGGCTGACGTCAACCCCTCAGACCCGATGCCCAAGCTATGGCTCTGAGAACCACAATGCTCTGACACAGTTGGAGGCAGGCGAGTCAAAGAGACAGTCGGGGTTGAGGTAACCATACTGGTCAGCTCCATAGTCTCGACTCCAGATATGCTCGGATCTGATAACTCCAAAACCTGGGGAGATATCAGAGCAAAGGCAGGGCACATATCCAGAGGGGGACAGAGCAGGCAAGATCCCCAGCTGTATTTGTGCCTTGAGGAATTTCACCATCATGCTGTCTACCTCAGCTTCAGAGAGGCTGTGGGAAGACCTAGCAGAATAAGCAACAGAGGGAGGCGTGTAAACCAGTCTGGGGGTTGCAGAAGAAGGGACTTAGGCCTACAGGCAAACAGCTCAGGAGAAAAACTATGGGTCCCGTGCTGAGGGGAGGCCTGAATAACTATAGGTGACAAAGCTTGTCGGATCCGACAGCTTGGAAGACTTAGCAGGAGGTTCCCCTGATTGGTGGGATCCGCTGAGAGACCTCTTGCATTCTTTGTGTTTCTTAAGACAGGGTTTGAGCCCCTGAAGTCGAAGGTGTAGCAGCAGAAGAAGCCATGGAGAGAAGGAGGCCTTTGAGGATCAACTTGTTTCTCCAACCAATTAACACTTACTAGTTAAAACCAGCACATATGGAGCAGAATGACTCTAAGTGAGCAGCCCCAAGACACACAAACTCACTTTGAGTGGGCACTGGAGAAAGGAATCATGTGCCCACAAGACACACATTTCTTAAAGCCTACTGTCTTGGAGTCAGCCATACCACAATCACCCCGGTAACTAAAGAGCACAACACCAGCTCAGAAAAAGCACACACACACACACACACACACACACACACACACACACACACACACACACACACACAGAAACAATAACAGAAATTAAGAGGAAACTTCTACTTACTTTTTTTCTTTTTTTAAAGAACAGACTAAAGGAGAAAGGGGTATTAGCCAGAAAGGGAACCCAAGGAAATCACTAACAGCAGACCAACAACCAGCTACAGAAGATTATACTACTGAAAGGAAAGAATATAAATATAGATATAAATATGAAGGAAAAAGGAAAAGAAAACCTTCTGAAAAACTCACTGAAACCTCAATGAATTCAGACAAATGCAATCCTAATGCTTGAACGAAATGCGGCAAACAAGATCTGGGGGGTGTGGGGCAGTGGAGTATTATGGGTAGGGGAGGAGCTCAGGTTTTGGATCCTACAGCTTTAGCATGGCAGCAGAGTCAGATCCGTTCCTCGGATCCGAACCCACAGGTTGAAGAACAAATGAAGGCAACAACTTTAGATCAAATATATTTTTTCTTGGGTACTTTTCTGGTCATAGGTTCATAGGTTCATACTAGGCTATCTGCCCAAGGGCATTTATAAGCCTAGCCCATAGTTATGTGGCTTTCGCCACCCCTTTAGTTTGAATAAAACTATGCCTATTATTTTGCTGTGCCTCTGTCAAGCAGTGACACTGAAGTAATCCCTGGGGTATATCTGCGATCTCCCATCCATTGGTCAAGATTCCTCTTGAACAAGGCCAGCGAGGTGCTCTGCCTCACATGTACCGGGATTTTGTTCCACAGCATAGGAGTCTCTGGGTGATGAATCTGTCCCTCCAGCACGTTCTATTAATAACCGTGTCAAGGTTTAAGTCTCCCGCCCTTGTGGTTCTGAGGGATCTAGATTTTTTGAGGTGAAGCATATTCATCAAGTCTGGGTTTGACATGGCCTTATATATCAGGCACAGGTCACCTCTGAGCAAGCGGTATGAGACTGAATAGAGCTGGAGTTCTTTCAGTCGGGCAGCATAAGACATATTTTTGAGACCCTTTATCCTTTTGGTGAGGAACTTTTGGGGCCTTTCAAGCTGCAGCAGGTGTCGGGTCAGATACATTCCGAATGGGGCATTGTACTCAATCATAGGTCTAATGAGTGATGAGTACAGGGGGACGATGACCTCCCTTGATCTAGATGTGAATCCCTTCATGATCAGGTGGGCAATATAGAAGGTTTTCCTAACTACTTTAGCAACATGAGTGTCAAACGAAAGGCTACTGTCAACCTGGGTCCCCAGATCCCTGATAACTTCTTCTGTGCTCAGTGGATTGCCACCTATATGGTAGCTAGGAGTAACCTTGTTTTTCCCGAATGGTATGACTATGCATTTCTTGGCGTTTAACTTTAGGCCATGGCTCTGGCACCAGTTATCCGTTTCTGTGAGGCCCTTCTGAAGGATATCTGTGTCAGATGTGTTTTCGACTATGGCGCCCAGTTTGCAGTCATCTGCAAACTTTGTCAGCCATAACCCTCCTGTGTTTGCTTGTACTTCAGAAAAGTAGATGCCGAACAAGAGTGGACCCAGGACTGAGCCCTGTGGGACACCACTTGTGACAGGCTTTGAGTCTGACATGGCTCCAGCAACTCTGACCCTGTGGGTTCTGTCACTTAGCCAGTTTGCAACCCATCTTGTGATGTATGGGTTTACATTCAAGCTGATGAGTTTTTCGATGATACCTGAGTGGGGTATTGTGTCGAAGGCCTTTGCCAGGTCGAGGTAGGCTGTATGGATTGCCTTTCCCTCATCAATGGCCTTGGTGACTGTCTCGAAAAAGTCAACCAAGTTTAAGAGGCATGATCTGCCTTTGACAAAGCCAAACTGGGTTGGATCCAAAGTCTGCAAGTTCCCTATGTCTTTATTTATGTGTTCCATTATGATCCTCTCCATGGCTTTGCAGATAAGGCTTGTCAAGCTAATGGGGCGGTAGTTTCCAGGGTCAGTGGAGGCACCGCCCTTGTGAAGTGGGACCACAGTCGCCGTGCGCCACTCCTTGGGTACGTATCCTGAGGTGAGGCTAAGATTAAACAGCTGTCCTAACTGTGGGTTTAATTCCTCGTTGAGCTCGTGGAGCACACAGCCGGGGACACCATCTGGTCCCATGGATGCTGTGTTTTTTGCCTTTGTGAGAGCAGTTCTCACCTGGGCGTTGGAGATGTTTGGGGGGCTACAATCCTCTGGTATAGATATCTCTCCTTTTGTGGAGAAGTTTGCACTGAACCTGTCAGCCAGTATGTTGGCAATGTGTGTAGGTTCAGTAATCTTCACATCATTTTGAACTAATTCTGAGCATATCTGGGAGTTTCCTCCTAGGTTTCTAACATAGCTAAAGAAGGCCTTATGATTGTCTTTTGAGTCCTTGGTGATTTTTCTCTCAAAATTTGCCTTGGATGATTTTATGAGAGCTCTTAGTTTTTTACTTATAATGATCAAAGGTGTCTTACCTTTCAAGGATTTTGCTCTATCTTGTAGTAGCTTCCTCCTTTTGTTGTAGAGCTTGTTTATGGCTGGGGTCCACCAGACTGGACGCTTGCCTTTGGTACAGAGAGTCTTAGTTTTGTTTGGGATTGCCTGATCCATGCAGTCCTGTAGGTGCTGGTAGAAGGCATTTGTAAGTGATTCAGCGGTTTGAGTAATGTTTACCACTGGCTCAGGGGGCTTAAAGGAGACCACACTAGTTTTTAGAAGTGTGAAGTCGGCTTTTGAGAAGTTTTTCACTGTGGTCTTTTTTATTTCGGGTGGGTCAGGTCAGATCTCTCATTTCCTTTTCACAGATGAGATTTCAAAGGTGGCCAGAGTGGGGAAGCTTTAATGAAGTGATCAATAGATTTGGTGCATCTCTTGGGAAGGGGTTGAGGTTTTGTTTTTATGTTGGAATTTAACTGCATGTTAAGTCCCTCACAAATATTCTGAGGCTGCAGGAGTGCACTATGCCCTTTTGGATGAAATGCTCTGCTAGAAAGGTTCAAGACTGGGTACATACTCAAATTTCTACTGCCTTCCCCTTATGCTTAGGTTGTTTCTGCTGGCCTTTTTTGTTCTTGGTGTAAACAATACTTGGGTTTCATTGATGTGAGGTGGGGATGGGGTCCCCTGCTTTTCATTACCTAAAACAGGTTCCCATCAGTGCCTTCTTTCGAGTGATTCCCCAAGCACATTTTACTATAACATCCATATTGTATAAGAAAAAACATCTGCAGCTGAAAAAAAAATCCTTTTTTGTACAGGAGAAAAGTGCCTCTCTTCCTGAGTTGTACTTTTGTGCTTATAGATTTATTAGTCATCACTGGACATTCAGCCTCCAAATGTTTGTTTTACTTTATTTTAATAAATCAGTGACATTTAATCATAACCTGTATGGATATTAAGATTTCAACACATTAAGAGGGTCTCTGTATCTTTGTTTTCAGTTATTCTACCACATTATTAAATAAATACACCACCAACATATTCTTTACAAAATGACCATCTATAAAATCTCTTAATTTCTTATTTCAGAAAGATATTAGCTGCAATATTTACATGAGAGTACCATCCCAGGGAGGAGGCATCTGAAGTCACGGTCTCCAAAGGAGATCGATTAGTTTCACCTACAGCAGGCTGAGATAAGAGGCCACCACAAAAGGTCCTTACTGCATGCCTTAGAAATCCACACTGCAAAATCCAAGGTAGACAGTGGGAAGCAGATAGCTTGGAGGGCCTGTAACCTAACCTTTTCTGCACACCTTAGATTTCCTTCAGTACTTCTTGTATCAATATTCCTCATCTTCCATAATGGATATGAAATGAAAAAAGGGAGAGAAGCTGTCCTCCTTTTAAAGCATTCTCAAAGGCTTTCCTACAATGCAGGCAAGACGTCAGAGCGGCTGGGGTATAAAAGCATCAGCCGACGCCATCTTCTTCAGTGTTTCTTGCCCCAGATGCCAGGTGCCCTCCAAGGAAGGCTAAATTTAGAGAATGGATAAAAATTCCAGACATGCACAACAGTAATAAACAGATACACCATAACAGATATCCCCAGCTAATTTGAAAAAGGGGGAGTGGACCCAAAAAAGAGAATTACAGAGGGGTAGGAGGGAGGGAAAACCTGACTACATTTATGGTAGGTACAAAACTGTACTATGTCCTTCAAGAATGCAACTGCAGTCCTGACATATGGGTTGAATACCATAGCCAAGCTGGGGGTGGTAGGATCTAAGATAAGGATGGTGTAGCTAAAATGCCCTGCAGGACTGCAGAAGCAAAGCCTGCTCGGGATCTGGAATATAAAGGCAGGTTGTAATGTTTGGAAAATGTATGCACGGAGCTCCGTGTAGCAGCTTCTAGAATGTCCTTTGTAGCCACCCCTCTTAGAAAGGCTGTGGAGGTGGCTGTAGCTCTGGTGGAGTGTAGCCTGATATTGGTTGGCACACCTTTTCCACGGAAAGAGTAGCAGAATCTGATGCAGTTTCCAATCCATTTTGAAATTGTTTGTTTGGAAATTGCCTTTCCTTGTACTCCAGCAGCGTAAGCTACAAATAGTTGGTCAGACTTTCTGTTGGCCTTTGTTCTGTCCAAGTAGTAGCGCAATTGCCTTTGTATGTCCAAAGTGTGCAGAAGCTTTTCTCCTTTATTTTGAGGATTGGGAAAGAAAGTAGGCAAATGAATTGCTTGATTTAGAGAAACCCTGGATATCACTTTTGGCATGAATGAAGGATTGGTTCTTAAAGAGACTCTGTCCTGATGGAAAATGAGAAATGGAGGTACTGCCATGAGGGCCTGTATCTCCGAGACGCTTCTTGCTGAAGTAATTGCCAACAGGAAAACTGTTTTCCAGGAGAGAAATTGTAATTCTGAAGATGCTGCTGGCTCAAAAGGAGGAAGAGTTAATTTTTCCAAGACGAAGTTGAGGTCCCATGCAGGCACTGGTGGTTTTCTTGGAGGTTTGATATTCTTTATCCCTCTTAGAAACTGTCTTAGCAAAGGATGTGAAAACACAGGTGGATCACAGTTATATTTTGCTGAAATTGCTGAAGCGTGTATTTTTATGGAAGAATATGAAAGGCCATTGTGAAGCATTTCTGCCAAGTATTCTAGTATCTGTGGGATGCTCATTACTGATGCATCCTGACCCTTTGTTGGCATTCCAGATGTTGAATCTCTTCCATTTGGCTGAATAAGTTTTTCTAGTGGAAGGCCTGCATGCTTCCAGTAAGATCTCTTGAACTTTTGGAGAGAGATATGGGGAGAAGTCATGGAACCCTCCAAGCTGTCAGTTGCAATGTTTGCAGGTTGGGATGAACAGTCCTGTAATTGTGCTGAGTTATAAGCAGAGGCCATTGAGGCAGGAGCCACGGCTTGGTGCGAGTTATGCTCCTTAGTAATGGATACCAGTGCTGTCTTGGCCAGTCTGGAGCTATCAAAATGCCTTTCGGTTGTTCTGCTTTGATCTTCAGTAACACCTTGGTCATTAATGGTAGAGGTGGGAATGCATAGACTGTTAGAGAATTCCAGCTGAAGGAGAGAGCATACATTCTCCAGGCTTGAGGATGGTGTGTCCTTGAGCAGAACTTCTTCAGATGATGATTGAGGTGTGAGGCAAAGAGATCTATGTCCGGCCTTCCCCATGCATGAGTTATTTGTGAAAAAATGTCTGGATGCAACATCCATTCGTGCGGGTCCATAATGTTTCTGCTTAGACTGTCCGCCAGAACATTGTCCTTGCCTGGGACAAACTGGGATTGCAACTGTATGTTCAGTTTCAGGGACTTTTCCCAAAGAGTCATTGTTAGTCTGCAGAGGGGGTAAGAATGGGTGCCTCCCTCTTTGTTTATGTACCACATAACAGTGGTGTTGTCTGTCTTTATTAGCAGATGACCTTGCTGAAGAAATTTTACGAAGGCCTCGATTGCATGAATCACTGCCAACATCACTTTTTGATTGATGTGCAGATGCAATTCCCGGGGTGCCCATTGCCCTTGAATGCATCTGCCCTCCATGTGCGCCCCCCATCCATGATCTGAGGCGTCTGTTGTAATGGTTTGGCTTGCTTGAGGTTTGTTGAAAGACATGCCTTTGTTTAGCTGGCTTGCTTGTGCCCACCACAAAAATTCCTTTTGTAGACATGGAATGAGTGGAATAATTGCTTCTAAGTTGTGGCTGTGTTGAGACCATAAACTTTTTAGGTACCATTGTAGTTTTCTCATGTGTAGTCTTGCCAGTGGAATCAGAAGAATGCAAGATGCATGAAACCCAGGGCCTGCAGGATTTTCCTTGCAGTCATCTGGGTGTGCTTTGCTAGGCTTTTAAAGTAATCTGGTAATTGTTCTTGATTTTCTTCTGTGAGGAAAGCCATTTGTGAGTTTGTGTCCAGTTTGGCTCCTAGAAAAATTATTTGTTGGGATGGCAGTAGTCTTGATTTTTGATTGTTGACTGTGTATCCCAAAGCCTGTAGTAAGTGAATGACATAGTCCAAGTTTCTCATCAAGGCTTGCTTGCTGTCCGCTTGTATAAAGCAGTCATCCAGGTAAGGGTATATTTGAATCCCCTGAAGTCTGCAATGTGCAATTACTGATGCCAGGCATTTTGTGAATACTCTGGGCGCAGTAGATAAGCCAAAAGGCAATGCTGAGAATTGATAATGCTCTGACCCTGCAAGAAATCTGAGGTATCTTCTGCAGCTGTGTCTGATTGGGATATGCAGGTATGCCTCCTTGAGGTCCAGAGTAACCAGCCAACACCCCTTGCTCAGCATGGGAAGAAGTTGCTGTAACGTCAGCATTTTGAATTTTGGCACAATGAGAAAAGTGTTTAGAGCGGACAAGTCCAGTATAGGTCTCCATTGCTTTTCTTTTCTTGGAACAAGGAACAGTCTTGAGTAGAATCCCTGGCCTTGTTCCTGAGGAGGAACCTTTTCTATTGCTTTGATTTGTAGCAGCTTTGAAACTTGTATGAGTGCCTCTGCCCTTTGATTTTGTGGCAGGTTTGGCATGTCTTGTCTTGTTGGTAAGGTATGGAAGTGGAACCTGTAACCTTTGTCTATTATGTCCAAAATCCATTTGTCCTTTGTAAAAACATGCCACTTTTTTGAAAATAAAGATAATTTTCCACCTAAGGGTGCTTCTCTTTGGGCCTTGGTCGGCGGTGTCAAAGTCAAGTCATTGTGATTGTCCCTGTGGAGCCGTAGAAGTCCCTGCACCACTTCTCTGATTAGTTGGTTGCCATTGGCGGCCCCTGTAGGAGCCTCGGTATTGCCCTCTACCTCGAGCACGCCTGTTTTTTCCCCTTTGGAACTTGTCAGTGTCTGGAAAGGACCAATTTTTTTGAAGGCCAATTCCTGCTGAACCTTGGTGGCTGAACCTGGAGGAAATCTTTGACTGTTTTTACTGATTTAGCCTTTTCCTCAATTGATTTCAACACACCCTTTTTAGCACCAAATAGCTTGTCTTTTTCCAGAGGTGCATCTAGAAGCTTTACTTTAACATGATCTGGCAATGTCTGTTCTTTCAACCAAGCATGTCTACGTATGACGGCCCCTGTCATAGCTGCCCCACATGAAGCTTCCAATGCATCATAACCACACTGAAGAAAATGATTGCTAACCTGCTGAGTATTATGAACCAAATCCTGCAAGGCCTTTCTATCTAAACGCTCAGGAGAGGCTAACTTTTTCTGCAAGTCATCCATCAAGAAATCCTGATACTGAAACATATGAAAAAGACAGTTAAGTGCCCTCATGGCAAGGGTGGATGAGGTATAAACTTTTACCCCACCTCTCCAGGGACCTAGATTCCCTGTCTGCGGCAAAGGATTTTTGGCGTGGAAGTGGCACCACTCCTTTGGGCCCCTGAGAAATAGTTTCTAGATCAACAGAGTGGGCCTTAAAGAGATGTTTATGAGTTTCAGGAACCCTGTAATATCTGTCTGGCTTGACAGGAGCAGGAGGAAGAGAATCAGGAGAAGTACTGGAGTCTGAGAACACATCATCCAATACATCTAACACTGGGGGTATAGCTAAAGGCCTGTGCTGGGGTAACTTAGGGAAAGTCCGAAGCCTTTTCCTGGAGTCAGAGAAATCCTGGCCCTGCCACTGAAAATGCTCTCTCATGGAGTGGAGAATTTTCCCGAAAGAAATATCCTCAGGAGGAGAGGCAGAGGGGATGGATTCATCATTCATGGGGATGGAGATCCTTGTTTTCCATACTTTCCTAGCTAGTGTTCCAGAGACCAGATTTTGCTGATCCCTGGGCTTTGTCTTGGTTCCTGTGTTTCTCCATTTTCCTTGTTTGGTCAGGGGGAAGTTTCTTTACTCACCAGTGAGAGTGGGGAGTACTGAGCTGCCTGTTTGTCCTTAGAGGAGTGGTTTAAGGCAGTAACTTGTAGTTTATTGGCCATTTGGGTCATTTCCTGTCTTTTCCAGCCCCCTGCTATAAAGCGCGCTTTGGCGGGCTTTTCCAGCTACTGAGAACTAAGCACAGCTCCTCGTGGTGGCCAGCAGTGTTCCTGTAGCAGCAGAGACCAGAAAAGACTACCTCTCCAGATTTTAAGTATTTTTCTTGGCTTTTTCGACCTTTTGTGACTTTCGACCACTGTTTTTGCTTGTTTTATCGAAGTTTGCACTGTTTTTACTGTCTTTATAAGCTCAAACTGTTTACTGCACTTGCTAGTTTAAGTTTTGCCTAAAAGTTAAACTACAGGCTAATACACTCAAGTGTACTAGCTTTTGATAGCAATTAGTTGAAAAATATAGCATTTATTGTGTTTTCTGCCTTTCTGTAAAAAAATCTTGAAAAAAACAAAAAAATATCCTTGTTTTCCATACTTTCCTAGCTAGTGTTCCAGAGACCAGATTTTGCTGATCCCTGGGCTTTGTCTTGGTTCCTGTGTTTCTCCACTTTCCTTGTTTGGTCAGGGGGAAGTTTCTTTACGCACCAGTGAGAGTGGGGAGTACTGAGCTGCCTGTTTGTCCTTAGAGGAGTGGTTTAAGGCAGTAACGTGTAGTTTATTGGCCATGTTGGGTCATTTCCTGTCTTTTGCAGCCCCTGCTATAAAGCGGCGCTTTGGGCCTTTCCAGCTATTGAGAACTCAGCACAGCTCCTCGTGGTGGCCAGCAGTGTTCCTGTAGCAGCAGAGACCAGAAAAGACTACCTTTCCAGATTTTAAGTATTTTTCTTGGCTTTTTCGACCTTTTGTGACTTTCGACCACTGTTTTTGCTTGTTTTATCGAAGTTTGCACTGTTTTTACTGTCTTTATAAGCTCAAACTGTTTACTGCACTTGCTAGTTTAAGTTTTGCCTAAAAGTTAAACTACAGGCTAATACACTCAAGTGTACTAGCTTTTGATAGCAATTAGTTGAAAAATATAGCATTTATTGTGTTTTCTGCCTTTCTGTAAAACAATCTTGAAAAAAACCAAAAAAAATATCCTTGTTTTCCATACTTTCCTAGCTAGTGTTCCAGAGACCAGATTTTGCTGATCCCTGGGCTTTGTCTTGGTTCCTGTGTTTCTCCATTTTCCTTGTTTGGTCAGGGGGAAGTTTCTTTACTCACCAGTGAGAGTGGGGAGTACTGAGCTGCCTGTTTGTCCTTAGAGGAGTGGTTTAAGGCAGTAACTTGTAGTTTATTGGCCATTTTGGGTCATTTCCTGTCTTTTCCAGCCCCCTGCTATAAAGCGCGCTTTAGCGCGATTTAGCGCGGAGTTGCCACCGTTGCACACTAGAGCAGCGGCGGTTAATCAGGTTTAAACTATTCGGGCTACCTAAAGTCCACTCTTTAAATTTTCCCTTAAAACTACCTTCCTCGAACTATACTACTGATCTAATCAGCGTATCCTATAACTAAAAAGATCATCTCTACTTGACTCCAAAGTAGACTATTCTCTATCTGTAAGCCTAGCACTTGCTCCTACAGTACTTATCACCTTGATACAGCACTCTTGTTATAGATAGTACCCCAAAAAGGCTAACCCCTTTTCTCGGTCACCCACATCCCCCGGAATCTCTTTTTAAGTTTTTTTGTCTATTCCTTCTAGCATGTCGAGGGATCAGTTGCTAGTGTCCTCTCCTGCTCAGCTGGTGAACCTGGGAATATTGAGGCAATGTTACAATTGCCTCATGTACACAGACAACCCTCTCCTCCTCCCACAAAACACAAATACATGCGAGAGATGCAACTATATGGCCAAACTGGAGGCTGAGCTCTCTCAACATAGGACTGGCAAGACCAGACAGGAGGAGAAGGTAACCACACCCACTATAGACCCAGTCTCACATAGTACCATCACAACCTCAAATCATACACATAAACACACAAAGACATACTGGAGGCTCTGATCAAAATCTACCAAAACAGCAGAGGCCACCAAAGCAGACACCCAAACAACTACCACCTCAGAACACAACACCTGCAACACATAGACCTCACAGTCAGAGTGTCAAACAGTCACAGCCGTTAAGGCCAAACACAATGCCAGACACACTAGTCATTGGTGACTCCATAGTCAGACACACTGACGTCCCGCTCACCAGACTGAGTAAGGAGAAGGTCACAGTAAGCTGCCTGTCAGGCGCTAGAATCCGCCACATAACGCAAGCACTCAGGTCTCTCAACAGCAGGTACAAGTATGACTCAGTCATTGTCCACGTTGGTGTAAACGACCTGAGACGTACCTCCTTGGACTACATGAAAAGAGACATTGAGGAGCTCTCTGATTATGTAGCCCAGGCAGGTATGACTCTGACCTTGAGCAGTATCCTACCTTCACCAAGAATGATGCCACAATACAGAGATAAGATGATCAGCTTTAACAATTGGCTTAAACTCTGGTGTCATTCAAAGGGGATCCAATGTCTGTCTGCCTGGGATGACATGCTAGACAAGCCACGCTGCTTAAGGGCGGCTTGCACCTGTCACCCTGGGATTCGGATATTGGCAAAGGCTCTTGCCACCCCATAGTGCCTTTTTAGGCAAGGCTCAAATTCTAAACCTACCACCCTAGAACACAATAAAGGAAAAAAACTAAGGGTAATGCTGCTCAATGCCAGAAGTCTCAATCTCAAAATGCACACTTTTCGAGGCCCTTCTCGGTATGGAGAACATCGATGTCTGTGCTGTGACAGAAACCTGGTTCAAGGCTCCTGAGAGCACCCCAGCACTATCAGGTTTTACCTCATATCATGCGTTCGGCCCCAAAATCTGGACAATACCAAGAAAGGAGGGGGAGTATCCATATTCATCAAGGACACCCACACCTCAAGATTGGTGGCAACGCACGATGCATCGGAGACCATCCAGGTGCAATTAACCATAGGCAAGACTGCTCTGCAATTTGTAGCATGTTACAGGCCACCCTCGCAAACTCAGGAACCTCACATGGCTTTCCTGAAAACACTGGAGGGAATAAATGTATCTCCGAACACCATCATACTAGGTGACTTCAATTACCCTAATATAGACTGGGAACACTACTCAAGCCCAAACACTCTAGCCCAAAAGTTCCTGGAATTCATAAACTCAAATGCCATCGAACAACTAGTCACCATCCCCACAAGAGGAGAAAACATACTTGATCTCATCATCACGAACATGGGAGCACAATGTTCAACACCGGAAGTATACCCCTCACTGGTGAGATCAGATCACAAACTAATCTCGCTGGAGGTCCTCATCCCACCCCCACCTGAAATAAAAAAGACCACAGTAAAGAACTTCAAAGCCGACTTCACACTTCTAAAGACTAGTGTGGCCTCCTTTAAGGCTCCCGAGTCGGCGGTAAACATTACTCAAGCCGCTGAATCACTTACAAATGCCTTCTACCAGCACCTGCAGGACTGCATGGATCAGGCAATCCCAAGCAAAACAAAGACTCTTTGTACCAAAGGCAAGCGTCCAGTCTGGTGGACCCCAGCCATAAACAAACTCTACAACAAAAGAAGGAAGCTACTACAAGATAGAGCAAAATCCTTAAAAGGTAAGACACCTTTGATCACTATAAGTAAAAAGCGAAGAGCTCTCATAAAATCATCCAAAGCAAATTTTGAGAGAAAAATAGCTAAGGACTCAAAAGACAATCATAAGGCCTTCTTTAGCTACGTTAGAAACCTGGGAGAAAACTCCCAGATATGCTCAGAATTAGTTCAAAATGATGTGAAGATTACTGATCCTACAGACATTGCCAACATACTGGCTGACAGGTTCAGTGCAAACTTCTCCCCCTCCCCAAAGGAGAGATATCTATACCAAATGATTGTAGCCCCCAAACATCTCTAATGCCCAGGTGAGAACTGCTCTCTCAAGGCAAAAACACAGCATCCATGGGACCTGATGGTGTCCCGGCTGTGTGCTCCACGAACTCAACGAGGAATTAAACCCGCAGTTAGGACAGCTGTTTAATCTTAGTCTCACCTCTGGATACGCCAGGAGTGGCGCAGCGACTGTGGTCCCACTTCACAAAGGCGGTGCCTCCACCGACCCTGGAAATTACCGTCCATTAGCTTGACAAGCCTTATCTGCAAAGCCATCGAGAGGATCATAATGGATCTCATAAATAAAGACATAGGGAATTTGCAGACTTTGGATCCAACCCAGTTTGGCTTTGTTAAAGGCAGATCATGCCTTTTAAACTTGGTTGACTTTTTCAAAACAGTCACCAAGGCCATTGATGAGGGAAAGGCAGTCCATACAGCCTACCTCGACCTGGCAAAGGCCTTCGATACAATACCCCACTCGGGTATCATTGAAAAACTCATCAGCTTAAATGTAAACCCATACATCACAAGATGGGTTGCAAATTGGCTGAGTGACAGAACCCACAGGGTCAGAGTTGCTGGCGCCATGTCAGACTCAAAGCCTGTCACAAGTGGTGTCCCAAAGGGCTCAGTCCTGGGCCCACTCTTGTTTGGCATCTACTTTTCCGAAGTACAAGCAAACACAGGAGGGTTATGGCTGACAAAGTTTGCAGATGACTGCAAACTGGGCCGTGAAACACATCTGACACAGATATCCTTCAGAAGGGTCTCACAGAAATGAATAACTGGTGCCAGAGCCATGGCCTAAAGTTAAATGCCAAGAAATGCATAGTCATACCCTTCGGGAAAACAAGGTTACCCCTAGCTACCATATAGGTGGCAATCCACTGAGCACAGAAGAAGTTATCAGGGACCTGGGGACCCAGGTTGACAGTAGCCTTTCATTCGACACTCATATTGCTAAAGTAGTTAGGAAGACCTTCTACATTGCCCACCTTATCATGAAGGGATTCACATCTAGATCAAGGGAGGTCATAGTCTCCCTATACTCATCACTCATCAGACCAATGATTGAGTACAATGCCCCATTCGGAATGTATCTGACCTGACGCAGCAGCTGGAGAGGCCACAAAAGTTCCTCACCAAAAGGATAAAGGGTCTCAAAAATCTGTCTTATGCTGCCCGACTGAAAGAACTCCAGCTCTATTCAGTCGCTTACCGCTTGCTCAGAGGTTACCTGTGCCTGACATACAAGGCCATGTCAAACCCAGATTTGATGAACATGCTTCACCTCAAAAAATCTAGATCCCTCAGAGCCACAAGGGCGGGAGACTTAAACCTCGACACAGTTATTAATAGGACGTGTTGGAGGGATAGATTCATCACCCAAAGACTCCCTATGCTGTGGAACAAAATCCCGGTATATGTGAGGCAGAGTACCTCGCTGGCCTTGTTCAAGAGGAATCTTGACCAATGGATGGGAGATCGCAGATATACCCCAGGGATTACCTCAGTGTCACTGCTCGACAGAGGCACAGCAAAATAATGGGCATAGTTTCTCCAAACTAAAGGGGTGGCGTAAGCCACAAAACTATGGGCTAGGCTTGTAAATGCCCTCGGGCAGATAGCCTAGTATGAACCTATAAACCTATGAACCTATCAGCATCAGAATCCTTGTAGGCCGGGAAGGATTCTTCCTGGGAATCTGAATGGCCTGACTCACTAGAGGCTTCATCTGAGGAAAGGGTATCTGCCTGCTCAACCCTAGGCCTTTTGTCTGAAGGCGGCTGAGAACCTATGTCTGGATGAGCCTGAGAGCCCCTGATTAAAGAAATTAGATCTGCAGCTAAAGTCATGATCTGTTTATCAGAAGTGGGACCCTGTGAAAAAGATTTAGGAGGGTGAGACTTAGCCTGGCTGGCAGCCTTAGCACGTGTGTAGGCCTTGATGGACATAGACACAGGAGGTCTAGCTGCCCCACGTGCTGGAGTAACTTTGTCCACCGGTATGGTGTCAGGCAAATCTTGGGCTTCAGTTTCAGGAGGAAAATCAACAACCGCACCGGGTAGCCTCGGGACCGGTGTGCAGTAAAGCGGTGTCGTCAGCCTGGAGCGGTTGAATTACCGCCTCCGAAGAGACCGATGCACTCGCGGTAGGCTTTAGCGTGGTGTCGGTGGAAGTCGCGGGCCACGAATGTCGGTCCCGGTCCTTTCGTTTTTTGGAAATATGTGCTGTCGGTAGTTCAGACAGCATGATATAGGAGCAATTTTCCCCAAAAAAGTCTTCAGCAAATTCTGCCCGGCGCCTACGTGAGCGCTTATTGAAGCAAGCACAGGCAGCACAGGCCGAGACGTCGTGGTCTGGGCCGAGGCAGGGAAGGCAGTAAGAATGGAAGTCCTTATGAGGTATTTGTTTACCACAAGACAAGCAATTATTAACTTTTGCAGTTTTATCTGACATCGGCTGAGGCAAGAAAAGGTTCCCCAATGGGGTACTTAGCTTTTTGATGACTTCGGTATCTGAAAACACAAGAGCTGGCCGACCGGCACTTGCGAACTGCTTCTGCTTCGGGCACCGCGCAGCAAGAAAGACTGAAGAAGATGGTGTCGGCTAATGCTTTTATACTCCAGCCGCTCTGACGTCGGGGAAGAGGCGACATCAGCCGACGCCGGACCCAGACTTTGGAATCCGGCCGACCAAAGGGCTGCCTGAGGCAGGACAACCCATATGTCAGGACTGCAGTTGCATTCTTGAAGGACATCACAAATGTCTCCACAGAAAAAACTCGGATTTTGTTAGAAATATAATAAACAAGTAAATCTCAATACTTAAACAGCAGACTACCATAAAATCAGCTATAGGTGCTAAAATAATACAAAAAAGTGCTGTCAGCTTTTTTCAATATAATTGAATCTTGGCATTCCCATCTCACTATTACAGCATTCCTTTAACAGGGACTTAAAAAAAACACCACCATTCTTCCTTAGCTGCCAAATTAACATATTCATTTATTAGACTCCCATTCCCAAATCTCACATACACTAAGACAAAGATCCAAGTCCCCATCACCAACTGTGCCTAAACTGGGAATATTCAAAGGTGCAGTCCTTCTCTAGAACAACTAATTGCAACATCTGCAGTAACCACATTTGGTTTGGAGAGAGAGATTTTGTGTGTGTGTGTGTGTGTGTGTGTGTGTGTGTGTGTGTGTGTGTGTGTGTGTAAATAAGCAATAATGAGGTCTTTCTTACTGTAGCCGTAGCTATGTCTGAATCGCATTTTTTCACTGTTGCTCTTACTGACCAACCTGCATTGGGTAAGTAACTTGAGCGATGAGCCATTTTCTGAATCCTAGGGTATAACTGAAGTGGACTGATTTAAGAGAAGCAAGATACAAAGGTCAGTCCTGTATCTTATCTGCTTTCCACTGCCCTCCTAGGTCTACTATTAGCGACAGCTTTAAATCCTAAACATATGGAATACCAGTAGGTGTTGTACTCGTATACTGAAACAATATAAACATATAATGTGCCTGTCAGCATGACTGATTTACCTGCTGCAGGTAAATTAAGCAAAAATGGAAAAATGTCTTATGAAGAGGGCCTAGGCACAGCCCTGAGAAAATTAAAATGGCATTTTCAACAGAAGAGGTAGACAATAGAAATCTCATGAGAGGGGATGAAGAAAAAAAACAAAATCAAACCTGCCATTTTCCATGTATAGCAAAACTCCTTTTCACGTGCAGCCTGGGGTCATTTTCTCCATGTAGTCAAAACTTTCAAGGAAAAAGAATGGAAGACAGAGGAAACACAAAGTAAAACGGAGGGGGGGGGGGGTCCAGCAGCCTGGGAGTGTTTCATCTGCATACCTGTGGTGCAAAGTTTTGAAGCCATCAGAGACGCACCTCTACTTAATAGATTATGTCACGGGATTAACTGAACTATCAGCGAATCCTGTTCCATCACGGGATTAACTGAACTATCACCGAATCCTGTTCCATCACCTGCTCATTCATTGAAGCCCATACCATTAACTTTCCTTAAAAATAAAGAAACACTGTTTATTCAGGGGGGAAGCCCCATGCACTCTTCACACCAACACCACAACTTTACATACATCAACTCTAATCTAGCATAACAGCAAAGAAAAGGGAAAACTTCCACATCGGTACTGTTCCGTGATCTCACACAAACAAAATACTCCCTGTCGATAAACCTGGAGGTGAACTAAATTATGTTAGTATAGCTGCAGTCAATCAAAAGGTAAATCAAAGACAGTGAGTGAATCCATATCCACACACATATATATATATATATATATATATATATATATATATGTGTGTGTGTGTGTGTGTGTGTGTGTGTGTGTGTGTGTAGGAATATAAATATGTACGCATGGGATGTGTATGTGTGTGTGAGTGTGTGTGTGTGCATGTATATACATACACAACACACTTCTCCCTCTCTATATATACATACATATATATATATATATATATATATATATATATATATATATATATATATACACATATACACACACACACACATACACACACACACATATATATATATATATATATATATACACACACACACACACCTACCTCTCTCTCTCTCATATATATATATATATATATATATATATATATATATATATATATATATATATATATATATTTACACACACACTTTGCATAACATTTAAGTACATATAAATATGTACTTACATATGTGTGCAATTGACCATGCTTGGTTTAAACCAACAGCATATTCCCTCACTTAATTTTCTTGAATACTATCAGAGAATTCCCAGCATAAAATGTGAACATTTTCTATAAAGCCACAAATATGCATGGAATGCAAACCATATTCTAATGCTGTAAAATATTCTAGTAGTACTGGTTAGCTTGTGAAACTATCTTCTCTGCATGCAAGCAGCATTGTAGCACAAACCAAGGACTTCTTTCAAAATTCTGCAAGCATATTTAAATACAAGTAAATGATAAACACTGCCAATAATGAAACAACATGCAAAGATGTTATTTTTCTTATTTTTTATCTATCTCACATAAGTGAAAGGTTGGCATCTGCACAGCACACAAGATGGTCACCTGGCTTCAGCTGTGTCTATCTTCTTTTCATTTGAAAAGCCTTTCTGCATGTCTTAACTTTCTAGCCTCAGCTGTAGTTATGATGAGGGGTGTACACTGCAAATACTGCCTACTACTCCAGTTTCTAACCACAAATACACCTTCTCACAGCTACAAAGTGATGGTAACAATGACAATAAATTCCTGGTTTTAGTCTTAAATACATCTTTGTAATTACTTACCAATGCTTTGGAAAATGGCTGAAAGAATGTACTAAAACTGTGGAGAATATTTTTTTTTGGGGGGGGGGGGGCTGCGGCTTAACTGTGGAAACTTAACTGCATTTCTGCAACTCATGAGTGTACCAATTAACACATACGTAACACTTTTTTTTTTACACAAAACAGATACAGATATAATTATTATTTTTCTACTTTTATTATTTCCATAATTTATTTACAGAAAAATGTTACAAATACCACTGGTTTATGAGATAAAATACATCAGCGAAGCAGAATATTCTTTCTAAAAACATGGCAACACCAACACTATGTCTGTGCACCTGGGAAGCTGTCAGGGATGGAAGTCCAAGCCAGTCTTGTACAAATATTAACATAGTAAACAAACTACCCAGTACCAATACCATTATGCCTATTTTATTTGCTTGTTAAATAGGTAAACCCACAATTTCCTCTTTGCAGTGTAAACTCAGAAACACTGAAGGATTAACTAATGTGCTCAGAGCTGCAGACCAAGTAAATGGAAATGACACACTACAAACCCAGGACTACAGTATTAAGCTGATTAGCTAGTGATCTCTATCGTCGGCACTAAACAGCCATAAAGGCAGCACTTCTCCTTCCCCTTGTGGCCTGAGCAATGGCTGAAGGATAAAAGGCAAGTTCAGTTAACAGGTTATCGAGTAAATAAAATCTGAAAGTTCTGGGGTGTCGTAATATTGCAGTGGTTAGTGTTTTTGACTCATACAACTTGATTTGGCTGGGATGCCTCCTATACAAAATCTACAAAGTCCTCCCCGTGTCCATGTAGGCTTTCAATGGGTGCTCCAGTTCCAAAGACACATCACAGGTGAACTTGCAGTTTTCCAGATTGCCCATAGGTGTGTGCATCTCAGTGAATGCATGCATGTGTATCCTGCAGACTAACATCCTCTCTGGGATCAATTTTCTATGCTTTCTACCCACTGAGTCCCATGACACGTTCCTGCTCTCTCTCTCAATGGATAAGTGGCTAACCAGAGAATGTACAAGTACAAAGAAAAATATGCAACATGCCAATGGGGCCATTCTATAATGTAAAGTACTTTTCTCATTAATGGAAAATGGGTAAAATACAAAAATACAGTTCAAGATAGAATTTTGCAAAGCAATATAAAATATTTTTAAAGAAAAAAAAACATGCATTATTCAAAATATGCAATTTAAAACACTGACTCCGTGGTACAGACTGATAAAGCTCTGTAAACAACCCAGGCAATGTAGGACTGACTAGCTAATCGCCCACTGAGGAGGGTTGGCATGAGCAGTCAAGTCAGCTATAATGAGGAGAAGAAGCCAGTGTAGCCCACAGCACTGGTCACTTCTAGCAGAGGCTAGGCAGATTCATAAGAAGCAGCAACTCTAATGTACACAAAGTAGTGCCAAGTGGTTCTTGTGCCATAACTGGAACTGGCACACTTGTGGAAGTACATATGCAAAGGGCACCTTGCTGGCACACTACCATGATGGGGGTGTTAAGTTTGTAGAAAAAAATCCCCAGTAAAGCACTGACTATTAATATAAACCTACAGCTCATCAGTTTTCTCACTTCCAGCTTCACTAGACAGGTCTTCTTTTCCTGGGTTAGCTACTCTTCAAAGGAACAATCCCAGTCAGTCTAGGAGAGATGGCCAGGCAGTTTGCCTAGTGTGTGTGTGTGTGTGTGTGTGTGTGTCTGTGTGTGTGTGTGTGTGTGTGTGTATGCGCGTGTGTGTGTGTGTGTGTGTGTGTGGGGTGGGGTGGGGTGGGGGTGGGGATCTCAGGGATGCAAGAAATGACCAAGTGTTAACAAGCCAGAAAAAGCATACGATAAAAATGCATAGGGCAGCAAATTGATGCAGTGATCAAAACTGTCACCCAACAGCATGAGATTCTTCAATTAGATTCCCAGCTAAGGTGCCTTCTACGTGGAGTCTGTATGTCTTCTTTGTTCACATGGGTTTTCCTTTGGTACTACAGTTGCCTCCCACCTCACAAATATAGGCAGTAGGTCGACAGAGATGGATGCAAATTGTAATCATAGATGGAAGGAAAGTTAGCACAGGGGATTAAGACTACAAGGTGTTAACAAGCTACTTCTGTTGTACAAGGTTTGACTTACTCAGCCTTCATTTTCATACGGTGTAACCTTGAGCAAATCATTTAACCAGATGGTGCTTTGGGGGCAATAGGGAATTTAGACTAGACTCCTTTAATAGTTTCCTGGATTTGCATACCTAGTAAATACTTATGAATTTAAAAATAAGCAAGTGAATTAGAAAGCACTGTTCTATATGTTTACTGCACAGAAATATAAAATGCAAGCAGCACAACTGCAACACACAGTATCTGCATAACTCCAAAATGTACACATAACTGCAACACACAGTAACCACACAACTCCAGCATGTATGCATAACTGCAACACACAGTAACCACACACCTCCAGCATGTATACATAACTGCAACACATAGTAACCACACAACTCCAAAATGTATACTTAACTGCAACACACAGTAACCACAAGACTCCAAAATATATACAGAACTGCAACACACAGTAACCACAAGACTCCAAAATGTATACAGAACTGCAACACACAGTAACCAGTCTACTTATATTACTTCATCACAATACTGCTCTCTGCTACTTCTCAGAAAGCCTAAGAACAGGAAAAAAGTATGGTTGTGGAAGATCCAGACTTTAACAGCAAACTTGACTTCATTTGTGTTTGTGTGTGTTCTTAACATGGATAATACCCCATATGTACTAGCAGACAGCAAGCACATTCTACTGAGAAATAAATCATTGCACACACTACTTTTGTCTGCAGTAAGCACATTGGGCCACTGGATGGAAGCAACCTGCTTTATACAAGGATTACAATCATACTCTTCCAAATTACTAAAACACTCAAACCAAAATAAAAAAAATCTACCACAACATCCAGAAACCATATTTGGATCTCTTTATATGGTCCTTTTTTAACAAATGATTATAAGGGCCATCTCCTACCTGGCAGACGATGCAGTCATTGACAATCTCAGGTTTAAACAATGAATACCAGGCCATAAAAGTGTGCACCTTACCATATTTATTGTGAGGTGATGCCAGTCAAGGTGTGAAGAATCTTCTTTAACAGCCATCTCTACTTAATGTCTCCATGTTTGTAGACAATGCTCAGTAAGATGTAATGGTGTCATCTTCCTCAACAACCACGACACAAACAAGTTCACATAATTCAGTTAATTAAATGAATGTTGTTGTTGTGTCTTTCAGCTTATCCCGGTTAGGGGTCGCCACAGCGGAACCCCGGTCCGCTAATTTATGTGCCAAGTTACCAGCCCTGATGCACAACCTTCAACGAAGGCACACCCATTCACGCATGCCTCCACACAGAAGACGCTCTAGCTGAGAATCAAATGCGACAACGTCTTGCTGTGAGGCGATAACGCTACCACAGCACCATTACCGCAGATCAGTTAATTCAATGAATACCAAGAGAAAATTGTTTGTACCTTAATGTATTTCCCAAACAGTGCTATTAGTTAATATGCAGGACTACTTTCTAATTGACAGCCATCTCGGTTAACTGCCTCCACCTCTACACTAAAGGTTCAATATTCAACCCCCACTATAACCAAGAGCAAATTCATCCACAGCAGGAAAATAGAGATGGTGGGATGAAACTACAAACCCCTACTTCCAAAATCAGTCTTTTACTGCTTCAGTTTTCTTCACACTGCTAACACATACAAAGAATGTAAAGCTATGCATCCAGTAGTGAATGTGGAGACTGCTAGCAAACATGTAGGAATGATGCAGCAAAACCCTCTCATGACTTAGAATGGCAATTCAACTTACAAGGGCTAGTTAAGCGCAAAAGGGCAACCAGTTTAAAAACAAAAAAACTGCAACTGGATAACTGATTGGAAGTAGTCTGCTTCATGACTGGCACATCCAACATTTTTAGAGCAAAGGACACAATGAATTGTGACAATTTTTTTAATGTCCTTTATTTATTTTTTTCTTTTAGATAGAGAAGCCCAATGCTGCCTTTGAGAATCCATAAAATAAAAAGAAATCCTCTTTCAAGATTTTGAGATTAAGGAAAAAGACGGGGTGAAAAATGCATCTCCTGAACAGAAACTATGTTTAACGTAACATTAAGCATAAAGGAGGACTCTGCAGTGCCACCCCTTCCTAATGAGATACGATGAAGTGTTACAACACTTCAAAGACTTCAACTACGAAATTCTAGAAGTTAAACTAGCGGTCAACAGTAAATCTTTTTTCCAATACAGAAAAATCAATGAAACAGCAAAAGGCAATTCATTGAAGGGCTTTGTAACTTTCCAAAGCTACATTCAAAACATAGGGGGGGACTAAGGTGAAGCACACTCAGTTCAAGAACAATTTAACAGCACCCTTGGAATTAAATTTAAAATCCCAAGAAAGGTAAACTGATAAGGCAGACAAATGTACATTAAAGAATAAGACAGTCCCCAAAAATAAACAAATGAGACAACAGTACAGGACGTTACAGACCACCACCTAAAACAATGACAGGTTCTATTGATTGATACCAAACTGTCATCTTTTTCTGAACTAGAGAAGTACATCGTCTTCATTCCATGCTTTCTGGTTTCATGTAAAATCCAAACTCCAAAGAAGGAAAATTAAGTATCTAGGAATGAAACTTCAGTCTCAACGCCATTAAATAAATATTGTGAAGTGAGAAATGAAGGAATCGGTTCTGCTAACACAGCAGGTTTCCCTTGAGAGAAAGATGAACTGTGAAGTGTCCATTAGAAGAAAGAAAACAATTGGCTGACTCGGACAAAACAGAATGATAAGAAAAAGCGGAGTCATTTAATTCTTCCTCTTAACAATGTCTTCTGAATGAATTCATATGTAAGGTTTGCACTTTACCTTTCTAAACTCTCAAGAGAACACCCTGCAACCTTGTCAGAAAGTGACGAAGCTGCCCATGAGAATAGGGCAAAAAAGATCCATACTCTGAGCCCCAAATACTTAAGTCGTATGAAACAAAACCACTTCTGAACTAAGTTACCACTTGGTTCAGAAACACTGTAGTTCAAATGTGCCACCAAAACAATGCAGCTCCAGGCTGGTGGAAATTTCTGAAATGAGTTTATAGAGATATAGGATAAAATCCTACAATGTGATGGCCATCTTGCTAAAAATTATTTGTTCCCCATAACCTGTGATGGCCACCTTGCTGTAAAGAATTTGTTCCCCCTAACTTGTTTACGTACCAAGTGTGCTGTTGTCTGAAACTACTGCAGAACATCCAGTTTCATATAATTCTCGAAGGCCATGAAAGCTGTTGCATTTACATTCTTTCAAGCTGAATGCAGACCACCTGAGATGTGAGAGGGAAACAAAGGACCTTGCCATGCTGAAGATTCTAGATGGATTCCCCTAACCCATATATGAAACATTCATCACAAAAGTTTAAAAGAGGAGATGGAATGGAAAAAGATCTTACTGCATTTCTATGCGCATCAGCTCGCAATTAGTCCACTTCCTGGTGATGGTTACTTTTAGAATGCAGGAACAATTTATTTGCATAGCTTGTTTTCAGGAATGCAAAATGAATTATGTCCATTTGCTAGAAGAAGCTATTTTTGCAAAGACTTCACTTATTATAAAGCTGCTCAGAGGTAACAGTTTTTGCCAGTATGACCAGTATTCATTTGAGGGAGATTCAAGACGTGATGCTTAGGACTAGATGCACCATCTGCTAGAGAATTGTTTTAATGTGATCACATTTCTACATGTTCATAGGTATTTACTAGGCCCTCAATCTGTGAGGATCTTAAGAAATTTATTTTTACATTCAAATGGTAGTGTTTTTAGCCTTTACATTTTGTGTATGAATAATCCACAGGTGGGCAGAACACAAACATGCTGAGAAATTTATTTACTGCTCCTTTTCCATTCGCATTTATTTTTCTTTCGGCAGAACAGAAGAGATTAATTTCTTCTACAATGCTGACATCATAAGTCTGTTATTTGATCAATGATGTCTGCTGCATCACAGTAATAATTAAAAAAAATAATATTAACATATTCAGATATAGTCAAATGACAGCTGCACTGCATGAAAAATGATTTGATGGGCACTATAGTTGGGATTCCGTGTTAATTCATATATGGTTCTTAAGTACGCAGGTCCAATGCTTTCTTACTGACTTGCAGCCAGGGAAACACTCAAACAACCTGTAGCAGTGTAAACTGACGACCTGCTTCCGTTAACAGGACAATGACCCAAGCACAACCACATCTCAAAAAGAATATAAATTAGGCATATACGAGCTAAACATATTTAGAAATGCAGCATTTCCAGAAGGACCCAAACTGAAACTATCTGGCCTCCAAATGTCTTGCAAGGAAATGGAGACAATATTAATTTTCTATCATGAAATTATGACAGATGAGGACAGAAGAGAGAGCCAATTAACATGCTGTCAAAGAAAGAGAAATATGCATATCATGAGAATAAACATTGCCATAGCTGGATAGCCCCCCACGGTTCATTAGTCGATAGATTCATAGTTAGGTACTCGGCTATCAGTCCAAGGGCCTAAGTAAGCCTAGCCAACAAGGTTCCCTGGCTTACGCCACCCAAGAAAGTTATTTTCCTGTGCCCCTGTCCAGCACAGCCACAGAAGTGATCCCCAGGGTGTATTTCCTATTTCCCATCCACTTATCAAGCAAAATCTCTTTTCTCTCACACACATCGTAAACAATGCAGATCCTAAGTCCTAAAATTAATATCCTCCTCCCAATGTCCTTGGTGAGCAATGCACTATTCCTTCAAATCAGCCCCTAAAATCCAAAATGTCAGCACTAAGTGTTACACTAATCTGTGCTTTCCAAAGCAATTACTAAAACCCTGTATTAACCAAACTACACTCAACAGACTGGACTGATTTCTGTGCTTGTACAGACATTATTTCTTCTCATATTTTTATAATTTACACACATACATGCAATAGACTATTTTCTCTGCAGGCAAAAAAAAGAAAAAAATGGGAACAGCAGAGTTAATCCTCGTTAAGAATAAGATTTTGACATGGACATCATGGAAGCAAGACATACAAAACATTACTAGGTTAAGGCAATACATACCATGTAGTCATGCTTTTTATGTTTGTAAGTATGGGGATTATTGTGTAGAACGGAAATGTATTTGTCAGTTAAGTGCAACATTCCTGCCTGCTGGCAGGCTGGATTGCAACTACCCAATTCTCTGTGAAAGAAGTAAAATTAAATTTGAGAAGATCATTTTAACTGAACGTGAAAATTAGCTTTTTCCATTTCCTTTTCAACTGGCCATTTTGTCCACGTGATCCAAAATCACTAAACAAGTCATGAATCAGAGAGATAAAGTCGGGTGGGCCTAGTTTAAAAATAGGATCCAATAAAACCTTCAAACTTTTAGACATCTCAGGAGCAGTGCAAAGTATTATATAAAATCAGACAAAAAAAACTATTACACAAATGTCCAAGCAACACCCCAAAAATGTTCTGGTCTTCTGTAAGCCAACTATTAAATCTTCGCCTTTCCACACATAGCCTTCCAATAACAGATCACAAAGACTCAAATGACACTGCTAGTATTTTGAGTTCCATTTCATTAATCCCAATTCTTTAGCTCAAACACATCTCTCACCACTTCTCTCTTTTCAACCACTCCCTGCAAGTACCATTAAACTACACCTTCTCAAGTAAAAGCCCACCTCATAGGCCCTGAAAATCTACCTGCCAAATTTATTAAAAATAAAAGTTATAGCTACAGCCTACACTGTAGCCATCTTAATAAACTGCTCTATTAAAGAATCCCATGTTCCACTATCATGGAAACAATGCTACATTCTACCTCTCCATAAAGGTGGCAACTTAAAACTCACTAGCTACAGACACACTGCTATACTATCCTCCTACTTATCACAAGTATTAGAGAAATGCACACAGACTCAGCTACCTTGTAATATGACAACAATTTCCCTTTTGTCCCATTCTCAGCATTATTTTCACCCTTACCACAGCACTGCAACTGCCCTCTTAGCTTTCTTAACAGTCAATACAAGCAGAAATGAAGAAAACCTGTGTTTTTTTCTTAAGCCTTTCTAAAGCTTTTGACACAGTATCCTGTCACATTCCCATCCACAAAGTCTCCTACCTAGGTCTCAATAACACTTCACTGCACTGGTTCCTATTACCTCTCAAATATATCCAAAGTACCCAAGTGGCAAGAAGAAAGTACAGTTGTGTAATGCAATTGTGTAGTTGTCCTTCTCTTCACTGCTGCAGTATTCATTACAATAGGGATCCCCTGCCAAGGGTGGACCGAAGTCCGGCCAGTATACCAAAGCCTTAGGGTTGCTTTAAGGTACACCGTACGTCACACACATGTTCCTCCCATAATGTAGGGCATATAAAGTTGACATCCAGACGCATCATCCTCAAAACTGAGAGTCCCAATAGCAGTGCCATTCCAAGCAGAAAAGAGGTAATCAGTACATCCAGAAGGGAAAAGGACCAGGGGGAGGAGGAAGTGAGTGAATATTGCAATAGTGAAGAGGAAGACATCTACCGTTATGGTAAGATTTTACACAAAGTACAGTTGTGTACACTTACCATAAATATAGAAGTTTGAGTGTATTCATTGTTGCAGTCATGACACTTGGGTTATCTGCCTACAGGTAGCCCTCAGTCGGCCCGAATACCAGAGACTTAGTATTTCTGCGTTGGTTGCTGTCGCTCCAGGACTAACATCAGGTCATCAGGGGTATAAAAACAGGAAGCTGATGCCATTACATCAGTTTTTCTTGCCCCAAATGTCAGAAGCCCCCCAAACAGAAGCTAGGTTATGGTGGGAAAAACACCACCAGTAAAAAGTAAAAAAAACTTACAAAAAAGCACCTAAACAGACATGTCCAAGGGTCAGCTTCTGGTGGCTTCTCCTGTCCACCTGGTGAATCTGGGCATACTGGGGCAATGCGGCAACTGCCTCATGTACACAGACAATCCTCTCCTCCTACCACCCAACACTACAACCTGTGAGAGATGCACTTACATAACCAAACTGGAAGCAATGCTCTCTCCGGTCAAGACTGTGCTAGACAGTCAAGAGGAGAAGGCTAACACCTGCATTACACCTCTAGCAACTCATAGCCCTTCAAAACCCACACCATCAACTCCCACACATAGCAATACTAAACCCACACATGCGGAGGCCCTTAACATTAACCTGCCCAAGCAACAAGGACCTCCGAAGCCGAAACGCAAACAAACGCCAGTCACAACCAAAGTGACACATAGCTCACAACACCAACCAACAAATGGAAAATAGTGCCCAAATGACCAGATACACTATAACAGCACTATGAGGAAATAAAGCTGCAGTTGCTAGTTCGAAGATTTAATGATGCAACAAATAAAACATAAACGCTTGAGACTCTCCACAGTACGTTTTCGTTTCCACCTCACTTCATCAGACAACAGAAAGCCCTCAGGCCCATGCTCTTATATATTATCCTCACTAATTAACAATCATACAATTAAACTAAATTAACTACTTCAAGCCAACACTCATATTTGACAACTGAACAGCATACTAAGCTTATAACAGAACTTTACATACAAAACTAACATCATATTTAATACATTATTAGCTAAAAAACATACATCATCCTAACACATACTAAATTCTATAAAAAACTTGTATATTACCTATTACAATTTAAAAATGTAATTAATTTAATTCTAATCTAAACAATATAAGCATAAATATTTGAATTCAAAATGCATTAGTGACATCTACTGGTCAAAGTTTAACATTTAAAAACCTAGGTTTTTATCTACAAAATCTATATTTATATAAGGAACATATTACCTATATAAGATTCTACACTTGTATTCTTAGAAGTGACTCCCTTCATAAAATCACAATTTCTCATAATTAACTTCTTAAAAATATACAAAATTAAAAACAATAAATATTCAAGTATTTGCTTTGAAATATAAATATATATTATACATACTGTACAAAAATTCATTACAAAATACCATAGCTCACAACACCAGTGTGCCACCCAACAACAGCCCCTAAGGCAAGACAATGTACCCAACACTTTAGTCATAGGTGACTCTATAGTCAGGCACACTGATGTCCCACTCACCAGGCTGAACAAGGAGAAAATTACAGTCAGCTGCCTGTTGGGTGCCAGGATCCACCACATAACGCATGCACTCAAGTCACTCCACAACAAGTACAAATACGACTCTGTCATTGTCCATGCTGGAGTAAATGACTTGAGATGTACCTCCCTGGACTACATGAAAAGAGACATGGAAGAGCTGTTGGATCATGTGACCCAGGCAGGTATGACCCTAGCCCTGAGTAGCATCCTGCCTTCACCCAGAATGATACCACAGTACAAGGACAAAATGACTGACTTCAACAATTGGCTAAGCTTCTGGTGTCATTCAAAGGGGATCCAGTATTTGTCTGCCTGGGAAGACATGATCGACAAACCACGATGCTTTGTCAGAGATGGTCTGCACCTGTCACCCCTGGGATTCAGGTTACTGGCTAAAGCTCTTTCCACCCCCTATAGTACTTTTTTTAGGCAAGGTTCAAAGGATAAAACCACCACCTTAACAGATACAAGCATGCAAAATCTGAAGGTAATGCTACTCAATGCTAGAAGTCTAAACCTCAAAATGCACTCTCTGGAGGCACTCCTAAAAATAGAGAACATCGATATCTGTGCAGTGACTGAGACCTGGTTCAAGGCTCCAGAGAGCACCACTGCAATACCAGGCTACGATTCTTACCACACTTTTCATCCACAAAACCAAGACCAAAACACTAAAGATGGAGGAGTGTCCATATTCACCAAGGATATTCACACCTCCAGGCTAGTTGCTCAACACAATGCATCTGAAATTCTCCAGGTGCAACTAACACTAGGTAAGACTGCAATCCAAATTGTAGCTTGCTACAGATCCCCCACCATACCCCAGGATTCTCACTACACCTTCCTAAACATACTGGAAAATATTAAGATACAACCAAACACCCTAATACTAGATGATTTCAACTACCCTGCCATTAATTGGGAAAACTACTCGGGTACCAACTCCTTTTCCCAACGGTTCTTGGAATTCATAAATTCCAATGCCCTGGATCAACTAATCCATTGTCCCACCAGGGGCTCCAATATCCTAGACCTGGTCATTACCAACATGGGAGACAGATGCTCCACACCAGTGGTCACCCCCTCATTGGTCAGGTCTGACCATAAGCAAATCACCCTTGGCATCCACATCCCACCCCCACCCCCCAGTAAGGAAACCTCCTTAAAAAACTTCTCCGAAGCCAACTTCATGCTACTGAAGTCAGAAGTGACAAACTTCACAACACCCATGCAGACGGGATCTGGAAGTTTGACTGCTGAATCCTACACTAAGGCACTGTACGAGCACATCCACTCGTGCATGAATCATGCCATCCCAAATAGAACCAAGATGCTCTTCTCCAAAAAAGAAAGCCAATCTGGTGGTCCCCTGCTATAAACAAACTATACAACAGAAGGAAGAAACTGTTGCAGAAAAGAGGAAAATCCCAGGATGCAAAAAACTCCCTCACCAGCCTCAGTAAGAAGCTGAGATCCCTCATAAAATCCTCAAAAGCTAGTTACTAAAATAAAATTGCCAAAGATTCCAAAGACAACCACAAGGCATTCTATACTTATGTCAAGAATCTAAATGGCAATGCTCAGATCTGCTCTGAGCTACAACAGAATAGCATTAAATATACTGATCCCAAGGATATTGCCAATATCCTGGCAGATCGATTCAGTGCCAACTTCACTCCCCTCTTACCCTAAAGGGCCCATCTCAATGCCAAAGACTGCCAAATTCTGATAATCACAGCCACACAGGTAGAAACAGCACTCTCCAAAGCTAAGAATACAGCATCCATGGGACCAGATGACATCCCAGGCTGTGTACTACATGAACTACAAAATGAATTGGCACCCCACCTAAGTGTCATGTTTAATCATAGCCTCACCTCAGGCTTCGTGCCCACTGAGTGGCGCACAGCTACAGTTATCCCGATCCACAAGGGAGGATCCACCTTGGATCCCGGGAACTACCGTCCCATCAGTTTGACAAGGCTGATCTGCAAGAGCATGGAACGCATTATCATGGAACTTATAAACAAAGACATTGGCAACCTCCAGACACTGGACCCCACCCAGTTTGGGTTTGTGAAGGGCCGATATTGTCTCCTGAATCTGACTGACTTCTTTGAATCAGTCTCCAGAGCTGTGGACGAGGGTAAGGAGGTCCACACAGCCTATCTGGACCTCGCCAAGGCCTTTGATACCATCCCCCACTCTGGAATCATAGATAAACTTACTAAACTGGGCATAAATCCCTACATCACTTGATGGGTTGCCAACTGGCTTACTGACAGAACCCGGACTGTAAAAGTAGCTGACTCCAAATCCAGCTCCAGACAAGTGACAAGTGGAGTAACTCAGGGTTCAGTCCTGGGACCACTCTTGTTTGGCATTTACTTCTCTGAAGTACAGGCCAACACTAAGGGACTCTGGCTAACAAAGTTTGCAGATGACTGCAAACAGGGAGCCATTATTGAATCCCCAAATGATGTGGATATTCTACAAAAGGGCTTTACAGAAGCAGATACCTGGTGCCAGAGCCATGGGCTCAAGCTTAATGCCAAGAAATGTACAGTGATCCCCTTTGGAAAAAAAACATGTACCCATGAACTACCACATAGGTGGCAGGACACTAAACATCGAAAGTGTGATGAGAGACTTAGGGACACAAGTGGGCAGTGGTCTCACTTTCTATAACCACATCGCCACAACAGTCAGGAAATCCTTCTACGTGGCACACCTCATCACTAAGGGCTTTTCATCCAGAAAAAAGGAGGTCATTGTCCCACTGTACTCATCCCTCATTAGACCCATTATAGAGTATAATGCACAATTTGGTATGTACCTCACAAGACATCTGCAACAGCTGGAAAGGCCACAGAAATACCTCACTAAAAGAATCACAGGCCTAAAGCAGATGCCATATGGTGACCATCTAAAAAAAACTCCAGCTATACTCTGTGGCATATCGTCTACTCAGAGGCGATCTCTGTTTAACATACAAGGCCATGTCAAACCCTGAGCTGTTGGACATGCTCCACTTAAAGAAATCCCAATCCCTCACAGTCACATGCTCCAGGGATCTAAACCTTATCATCACAATGAATAAAACATGCTGGAGGGATAGGTTCCTGACCCAGAGATTCCCCATACTCTGGAATAGACTGCCCATACATGTCAAGCAGAGCGCCTCATTGGCCCTCTTGAAAAGGAACCTTGATGATTGGAGGGGAGATAGGAAATTTACCCCGGGGATCATGTCAGTCGCCCTGCTACACAGGGGCCCAGAGAAGTAAATATTGTGGGAAAAAATTTCCAGAGAATTGTTATGGCTAGGCTTGCATAGGCCTTAGGGCCGATAGCCTAGTACCAACCTATGAATACCAATACCCCTGGAAGGGGTGAGTAATAGACAGAGAGGAGAGAGGGAGAGAGAGACAAGGGGGCTGGAGGGAGGGAAACCAGGACTGGAACAGTGAATACACTCAGACATCTACATTTATGGTAAGTGTACAGAACTGTACAATGTTCTCCGTGTTTCACTGTTGCAGTCATCACACTTGGGTTGATTCCCAAAGCTGAAGGAAGGGTGAAGGCAGTCAAGAAGAGTTGGGGCTGGCTAGTATGCCTTGCAGGACTGCTGTTGCAAAACCAGCCCTACATTTGTAAAGGATAGGCAGGTGGTAATGCTTGGTGAAGATGTGTACATAACTCCAGGTAGCAGCTTCCAGGATGTCCCTTGTAGGGACTTCCCTGAAGAATGCTGTAGAGGTAGAAATTGCCCTAGTGGAATCTGTTCCAACCCTCTGAGGGGTTGGTTTCCCATGGTGCTTGTAGCAGAAATGGATGCAGTGTGCTATCCATTTGGAGATTACTTGTTTTGAGATGGCCTTGCCCTCTGCCCCTGTTGCAAAGCTGTCTAGTAACTGGTCAGATTTCATGAAGGGCTTAGTCCTATCAAGGTAGAATCTGAGCTGTCTCTGCTCGTCCAAGGAGTGCAGGATCCTTTCTCCTTTATTTTGAGGATTAGGAAAGAAGATTGGCAAATGGATAGATTGGTTGAGAGCCAAAGTGGACACCACTTTAGGCATAAAGGAAGGGTTAGTCCTGAGGGAAACCCTGTCAGCATGGAAGATGATGAAGGGTTCCACAGCCATAAGTCCTTGTAGCTCAGACACTCTTCTAGCTAAAGTGATGGCCATAAGCAAGGCTGTTTTCCAAGACAGG